>NC_133759.1:1158560-1461590 GCF_036562045.2 Rhinolophus sinicus | reverse complement strand
GTGTGTATGTGTATATGTGATTAATGTTTCATATATGTATACATAATTTATATAACTGCATAATCTATATGAGTATATATATAAATGTGTGACTTCTACCTACAAATTTCTATTTTCAAGTTATATTTATAGTAGAAGAAATGAACAAATCAAGAACAAATAAAGTAAATCTAACAAAGATTATTAAATTTATTTAGACATGAAAACTTCCAGAAAGCTTTTGGTGTAATAAAATAGATAGGTAGAAAGAGAGAGAGAGAGAGAGAGAGAGAGAGAGAGAGAGAGAGAGAGAGAGAGAGGAGAATTAAGACAAAATATGAGAAAGCTGTTACAATAAAAAGAAGCATACATATGAACCATAACAGTAGCTGTGAGACAGCATAAAGCAAGCCTGCATCAAAATGTCAGAGCAGCCCAGGCAAAGAGAGAATTTTATTAGACATAAAAGGAAATATGTCTGTTTCTGGGGTGGGGGAGGTAGGTTTTTTATCACCGTGTCTGAGTGGAATTTCTTACACGGAGTGATACCAGATAAACAACACGCCTTTTTCCTCCAAGAAGACTCCAGACCAGTGGTTCTTAATTGCCCATCAGCAGTACATCACGCTATGCCGTCTTACAAACGTCTTCCCAAACTTTGACCTTTGTGTGGGTAGCCAGTCAGACCAGGGCTCTGGATGCAGACATGTGGAGTCTTATTATATTATAAACCTGAATAGAACATCCTGGGAGAGCTTCCACCTGCCACAGCGCACATCATTTTCATTCATGTTTAGTGAAAAATGCAGCCCGGTGCGATTATTCTGGTAACACAATCCAAGTATTAAAATTCTGCTCTTGTCTCAAAGCCTGACATCACTCTGTCCCAGGCTCCTGGCCCCCAAAGCAATTTCTGGTCCACCCTCTTTTTGCCAGGGTCCCTTTGTTTGTGGGTGTGGTCTTGTGGGGCTGGGATAAGATGGTGTAACCCCAGCTCACTGCCATGACATACACCCCTCCTGGGACACTCCTTGCCCTTGCTGTGACCTTGGAGGAAAGGCAGGCTGCTTTGGGCACTCCCTCTGGCACCTGAGTTAGCCTTCTCTCTCCTGGCCTTCTCCACACTCCAGGGCCATGTGTGAAAAGCAGGGTGGGGGACAATGCATGCCTCTCCTCCCCGCTGAGCATGGGAAGGAGTAAAAGTGTGGATAACGCCTCAGACTCCGCCTCCCCTCGGTGGTCCTCTGTGTCCGTGCCTGTCCGGAGTGGTTCTTTTGTCGTGCCCTCTGCCAGTGGGCCCTGCATTGCCAGCACTGCCACTGGCATTTTCTGAACCGGAAACCGGGGACACTTAGTTTACTGTGCTTGTCAGCATGGTCAAAAGAGCAAAAAACAGTCCTCCAAAGCACGTCCCACCTGACACCACATCAAAAACGAGTTGGGCTGCTTTGGAGACATGCCACTGGACAAAGCTGTCTCTCTGGTAGGAAGGACACTACACACTCAGGGCTGCACAGAGGCGACAGGCTTACTGGAAAGGCATGCCGATGCTGGAGAGGTGTTCTGCATGCTGGACGCGTACAAGAGAATGACTCGTGCAAAAGGATGCGCGTATGCTCAGGACAGTAAGGATTCTCTGGTGCCTCATACGTCACAAACACATTCTTCAAAAACTGTGGACGTGCTTTTAGAATAGTCTTAAACTTAATTTACTTTTACTTAATCATCTCAACGCTACCATCAAATGAAATCCAGTTTTTAAAAATATAACATAAGAAGGTTGAGACTGAAGGTCTGAAATCATTTCCCAACACCCGATGTTGGGTCAACAAGCCCATGACCCTTCTTTGTGTAGAGGTGACTGGACCACCAAGCTGCTGCTCCATTTTGACCCGCCTCTCCTTGTACCTTCCACTATCTCGGCAATTTATTTTACTTTACTGTGCTAAGGACACTTAACATGAGATCTACCCTCTTCACAACTTTTTAACTCTATTGGTGACTAAGGTACAATGTTACAGGAATTATGTATTTGCTTAACTGAAACTTTATGCCTCATTTCTCCTCCCTCCCCACCCTGTTAACCTCCATTCTGCTCTGTGATTCTCTGAGTTTGACTATTGCAGGCACCTCACGCAGTATTTGTCTTTCTGGGACTGGCTAATTTCACTTAGCATGACGTCCCCAAGCTTCATCCATGTTGTCACATGCTGCAGAATTTCTTCGTTTTTTAAAGCTGAATAGTGCTCTATTGTATGTGTCTGTCTGGTTTTCTTTATCCACTCCTCTCTGGGTGGACATTTACACATCTTAGCAATCATGAAGAGTGCTGCATTGAACTTGGGAGTGCTAATATCTCTGAGCTCCTGACTTCAATTCTTCTGGATAAATACCCGGAAGCAGGATTGCTGAGTTATATGGTAGTTCTGTTTTTAATTTTTTGAGGACTTTTGCACAGTCCTTGCCTTCTGTAAAGCTCTTCTCTGTTCATCTTTTCATCCATTGGATCTCAACTTAGTCAAGACCTCCTATTGCCTTCTCATCACCTGTCATTAATTACGTTTTCTCTGCAGCCAAACTGCACAGACTCAAAATACAGCTCCATCATAACCTGCAGTGTAAACTTGAACATCAGATTCATTTAATCTGTCTTTACCATAATTTTCTTATCTGTACAATACTGGAGATAGTAGTACCTTTTTCATGGGGTTGTTGGGGAGATTGAATGAGTTAACAGAGTTAAAGCACTCAGAGGACATAAATGCTTTGTTGCACTTAGAACTAGGTGTTCGCTATTATTCCGTCTAGTCCTGAGGCTGGTATTTTATTGTGGTGGTGGTGGGAATATGGCTGCCCTGAGATGCTCCATGATCATATTAAATTTTCTCTACCTTCTTATGCCCAGCACCTAGTACAATACTTGACACACAAATGAAGTTGCTTATACATATTTGTAGGCTACATAGATAAATAGCACGGCTTCATGTTCAACTGTCTAGATTATTATCACTACTGGAAAACAGTAATATCTCTTAAGAACAAAAGGAAAGCTGGCGATGGTGGAATAAACTCACACAGGATTTAGAGGTATTTGATTTTACTAACATGGCTTTAGGATATGTCTACACATGGGAGGTGGTTGGATAATTATAGTTACCTATGTAAATTAGATCAAACAACAATGTTCCAGGTACTTGCACATACAAGTATTTTCCTCACTTTAAATGCAGTAATTTATATTTCCGTCAAAATATCATAAAAAGGATCCGACATTTGTCACTCAGGGTTCCAGCAGAAAGCAGAACACATACTCAAAAAGGGTCATTTTACGGAGCATCTAAAACAGTGACTGTGTAAAAAGCCGTGAGCAAGTTGTAGCAAAATAAAAAGGGGAGCCAGTACCCTGAAGGCTGTTCCTGACAGGATGCAGGGAGAGGGGTTTACAGGACCCCGGAGGGAGAGTGTGTGGAGCAGGCCACCTGACAGGAAGTGTGGTCTCTGACGGAAGGACACTGTCAGCCTGGGAGGAAGAACCAGGGGCTGAGTACCTGGGTTTCTCTTCCCTCAGCTACCTTCTCCCTCCCTCCTTCTCCAGAGGGTGGCCACCACGGCTGTACCCCCAGAAGCCAGAGGGGAGGAACCCCAATGTTACACAGGGCAGTTCCGTGAACACAGAGCCATATGGATAAGGCTGCAGAGGCGAAGGGCAAGCACCTGCTACGTGAGATCCACTAAGTGTCACATACACTGGGTGAAATGCAGTGAAGGGACTTCCTTTCCTGCAGGATTTCTCAGAGCCTTTAAATGCTAATGTGAATGACGACTCTCCAGGAGAAGGGGGAAAGCGTGCCGAGCATGCCAAGTGAACCTACCACACAACCGTCTGTTGCCACAGAACACCTTGAGGGGCCCGTATCCATGGAACACCCTTTGGAGAATGTTGGCCCCTCATCAATAGTGAGTCCCTCGATGTCACCTCAGGAATTAAACTAACTTTGCTGGCAGAGATGCTCTCCTAATTGGTAGGTGTCACCGACTCCACGTCCCAACCACCAAACAGTACAACTCTTGGGCTCCAAATGACCGTGGGTATTTGTGCACCCCAACAATAAAATTGTCAGATAAAATAATGGGGACGTGGAGAAATGAAGTCACCTGACCAAATACCACAGTGAATATTTTCACACCAATCTCTACACTTGGACAGGCCACTTCCCACTGGCATATATCAGGTAGAGAAAATTCTGGATTTTTTAAAACTAAATCAGAAGCAAATGAACACACAGTTCCCACAGGTAGATGGACATCCCACCAGCCCCACTGCTCAGACTCTGACCAGGCCTATATTTCTTCCATCAGAAGGAAATGAATTTGCCCTTTTCACAACTCCACATAGAATTCAATAATTCATTGCCCTCAAAATTGGTTCTCACAATTTGATTTTTCCTCCTGTAACACTGGGTTCTAAATAAAGTTCTCAGTATAGAAATGAACAGACAGTGTGTGCAGGTGGGTTTGCCCTTGGAGGCAGACACAGCTGTGCCTATCGAACACAAAAATATGGGATATCATTTTAGAAAGTCGCTAACGACAGGCAGGACTGTATAGGGAAAAGTCACCTTCAACTGTCACTCAGGAAAAAACAAAGGTATCACGAACAGTATTATTTGTCCAAGTGTTTCCTGGCCAGAGCTGCCTTCGGTGCCCTTCCAGAACCACCGAACAATGAAATGGGAGAGAGTTGCCAAGCGCCGTTCAGCTCTGTGGTTGTTCACCCGGGGTGTGTGTTTGGGGCTGGAGTAAACGAGGTTAGGGACCGAAAGTACTGTCTGCACGCCAGTTCTGCTGGTTACAGTGAATTCCCAGGTGCAATTCATACCATAATGTAGTCTCCACTTACTTTTCACTGCTCTTCCTCCTTTTTATCCCTGACCTTGGCAGTGCTCAAGCAGCAGTGTCTCACCATGCTGCAATTATTGTTATTATTATTATTTATTATTTTTATTATTATTGCAACTCCAGGCAGCTGCAATAGAACGTGTGGCACCAACCACCCACAAGCTATGAACACAGGTGGCCAGAGTTAACCAATTATTTAGTGGCACTAGGATGAGTCACAGGTTTTAGTACTTGTCTGATTCACACTCTACCCCACAGGCAGAGGATTTTTTCCCAGTGAAACATCCAGAGCTCACTTGAGAGAGCTGGTGGACTGGGAGGGATTCAGAGGTGCCCCCTTCTCCAGTCTTTCAAGCGGAGTCAGCACTGGTAGACGACATAGCAGGTGAATAAAGGTGAGGACACCACGAAAGCAGCCACCTTTGCATGGAGAGTCCCACTTTTTTTTGTCATTTTGTTGTCATTTTAACTGAAGGTACAGATCTTTCTTGTTTCAAACATTTCCTACTTGATGATGGCGATAGATTCTACTTCATGATGATTTACTTCACAGATTGTTTCTTCAAGCATACGTGGTCTATTCTCTGCTGTGTCGTATTTTCAGTTGCTCTGCTGGTTAAATTCACTTCCCAAACTTCTTTGGCCCCCCCAAAAAAGATAAATAATAGAGCTGCCTTTGAAATGGCTGCCATGTTAGTGCAATTAACATGCGTTATATACATAAAATTACAAAGGAAAACTAGATTTCCCTGGCTTCACATCCCTAAAATGTCCAAAAATAATTCTCATGAACATAAACTTCAAAATGTCAATTGCGTTTACAATTATGAATCACAGGGAATTGTTATTCCCAAAAGAAGCAATAAGAAATGTTTCATAGATGTTTTTTAGGAAAATATGATTTGCATGTTTCTACCAAAATGGAATAGTGCCTGTAATATGGAATATCCCTCAGGTATTCTTTTTAGAAACAAAATTAATATCCACCTGCCAGTTGATTAAATCTAGTAAATTTCTAATACAGAACACACTTCTCTAAAGTGTTCATTGGCATTTTCAAAACAGGGAAAAGAAAGCATGGAAGCTTCATCTACACAGAGAGAAGGATAAAGGCGACATGTTTTCAATATGTATGATTTTTCTTTCTATTAGAAAGAAAACATGCCAGAAGTATTAAAGTGAGCTGGATTTCTTCCCTCAGTAATAGATTTCACTATACTTTAACTGTACCAGCCAGATTCAAACAACTTTTTAGATGGTTGTCAACTTTATTCATAACCTTTCAGTTGTGTTTTTCATGGGGAATATGCATAAATATTGTGCTTTGAAGCATTCTGTTTTATTCCTATTATTTATCCTATGCATGATTAAAATTTGGGAGACCAATAATAAAAAATGGAAAATGCACTTGAAATATATTGCCCGGTGAATTTTCAATGACAATAAACTTTGGATCTAGAATCTAGAGTTAATTCCAGGATCTCAATGGCTGGGCTAGAAAATTTCTATGTGATAAAATTCACACAGCCCACATATGATCGCACACTAAAGCGCCACATAGCTGAATTTCTTATGTGTGTACGTGCACATGTTCCTTTACTGATGACATAGATGGAATTTTGCAATAGAAGGGGGATTACTGACCCATTTAGTGGTTAAATAGAAATCACTTAAACAGGTGTTTGGGAAAGAAAAAATATGCCATGCCCCCAAAAAGCTGAAATAAGGGCCTTTCCCATAATGTTTGGTATTGGACTGAGTTTACAACACCCATCATGACCAGTTGTGTATCATGCCTGTCATGGCAACTGTAGAGATTGGTGAATAGCTCTGTTACCATAGGAACACGACCGTATTTATTACACAGCTTGGTAGATATCGTGTAAGCATTTTATATACATTATCTCATTTCTCATTTAATAACCTATGAGGTCCATATTTTATTCTCATCGCATAGATTGAGAAATTAAAGCTCAGAGAAGCCTCATAAACAGGGTTCAAATACGAGTGCTGCTTTTTATCTCCTACCCTGGGGCTCATATTTCAACTGACATGTATAATAAACCTCTAAAGTCAGAAATTTAGAATTTTGCCATGAGCATAATGTATTTATTTGTTGATTCCAAGATAGGCATTATGTTTTCCCAACATTGCGATAAAGGTCATCTGCAAAATCTTCTAACCAGCTCCAAACTGTGGTTTTCTGAGTTGTTCTCCTTTTATTTCTCCTACTTGGGCTTAATATGGGTGTTTTTCTGTTGCAGAGAAATAAGCAAATGTGTTTTATCTCAAAATAAAAGGACAGAAGCGACTAGCTTAGAGGTTCCACAAAAAAGGGTGATTAGTTACGGAGCTAACTGGAAATCTGCTCTAGTCATGAGCATGATGGAGTTGTGAAAGTAACTTATGGGCATAGAATAATATCTCAAAAGTCCAAGGTAACATGAAAAAAATCACAATACTATCAGTAAGAAATAGTTTTTATAATGTCTAAAATTTTGTAACTACTTATGTCTACTTTTTAGTTCCCTTATACCGGATTTGGCTATATTTGTTATGTCATAATCATACTTTTTGCAATAAATTTTTCAGAAAAAGACAGAACCATGCGAAGTATGCCCTGGAAAATAGGTACATGATACCGTGTTTCCCCAAAAATAAGACCAGGTCTTATATTAATTTTTGTGCCAAAAGACACATTAGGGCTTATGTTCAGGGGATGTCATCCTGAAAAATCATGCTAGGGCTTATTTTCCAGTTAGGTCTTGTTTTCAGGAAACGGGGTACGTTGTGAATGTTTTATTTTTACTAATTCATGAAATGTGGCAAAGCCACCAACGAGAGGCAAGGGGACTCAAAGGCATGGATTATCCATTTCATCCTCCAAGGGCACTGTTTTGTTTTTTTCTTTAAATTTTATTTTAGTATTTGTTTCAGGTGTACAAAACAAGATGATGATTAGACATTTACACCCCTCACAAAGTGATAACCCTACCAAGTCTACTACCCCTCTGACACTGTATGTGGCTATTACAATACCATTGACTCTATTCCCTATTCTGTAGTTTACATCCGTGAATATGTGTGTGTGTGTATGTATGTATGTATGTATGTATGTATGTATGTATGTGTGTATGTGTATATATAGGCTTGGTGCAAAAGCAATTGTCCTTCTTTGTCTCTCATTATAGTCTTCATTTTAAAGTCTATTTTGTCTGATACAAGTATTGCTACCCCAGATTTTTTCTCATATCCATTTGTGTGAAATATCTTTTCCATCCCTTTACCATTAGTCTATGTGTGTCTTTCTATCCGAGGTGGGTCTCTTGTAGACAGTATATGCATGGGTGTTGTTTTGTTATCCACTCAGCTACTCTGTCTTTTGATTGGAGCATTTAATCCATTTACATTTAAAGTGATTATTGATAGATACATGGTTATTGCTATTTTATTATACATATTTTTTGTCTTCATTTGTTTGTTTTCTCCTTTCTTCTGCTTGAAGAAGTCTTTTTAACATTTCTTGTAATACTGGCTTGGTGGTAATGAATTCCTTTAGCTTTTTCTTGTCTGGGAAGCTCTTTATCTCTCCTTCAATTTTAAATGATAGCCTCGCTAGGTAGACTAGTCTTGGTTGTAGATCAGGGGTGTCCAAATTTTTTCAACGTTTTTCACCAAGGGCCACATGCAGTAAAATACACAAACAGCTGCGCCACTCACTCGAGGTAAAGTACGTATTGCCTCACCTGGTTTAAGTAAACTAAATATATTTTTAAGTAAACTAAATACATTTTTGGAATTTGCTGCGGGCCAATTAAAAATGGATTGCGGGCTGTAGATGGCCCGCGGGCCGCAGTTTGGACACCCCTGTTGTAGACCCTTGTTTTTCATGACTTTGCGTATTTCCGGCCAAACCCTTCTGGTCTGAAAAGTTTCTGTTGAGGAATCAGTTAGTAGTCCTATGGAAGCTCCCTGTGACTAACTAGTTGTCTTTCTCTTGCTGCTTTTAGGATTCTCTTTGTCTTTAACCTTTGTATTATAATTATGATGTGTCTTGGTGTGGACCTATTTGGGTTCATCTTGTTTGGGACTCTCTGTGCTTCCTGGGCTTGTATGTCCGTTTCCTTCACCAGGTTAGGGAAGACTTCAGTCATTATTTCTTCAAATAGGTTGTTGATCCCTTCCCCCTCCCCTTCTCCCTCCAGTACTCCTATGATATGAATGTTGTCATGCTTGATATTGTCACACAGGTCCCTTAAACTATCTTCATTTTTTTCATTCTGTTTTCTTTTTGTGTTCTGATTGGGTGTTTTCTGCTGCCTTGTCTTGTAAATCATTGATTCAATCCTCTTCTTCACTTAATCTGCTGTCGATTCCTTCTAGTGTATTTTTCATTTCAGTTATTGTATTCTTTATTTCTGTCTGGTTGTTTGTTTGTTTGTTTGTTTTTTCATGGTTTCCATGTTCTTCTTGATGCTTGCTATCTCTTTGTTGAAATTCTCACTCAGTTCCTTAGGCATTCTTATAATTACTCTTTTCAACTCTGTCTCTGGTAGGTTAGTATCCTCCATTTCATTTAGTTCTATTCCTGGAGGTTTCTCCAGTTCCTTTATTTTTGACATGTTTCTGTGTTTTCTCATTCTGGCTGCCACTCTGTGTTTGCTTCTGTGTGTTAAGTAGATCTCCTACGTCTCTCAGGCTTTGCTGGGTATATTTATGTAATATGTGTCATGTGTCCAGTGGCACAGTCTTCCTATCTCCTCTGCGCATGTTCCAGGAGTGTCCCATGAGTGTGTTGTGTGCATTCTCCTGCTGTAGTTGCGCCTTGATTGCTTTTGGCACATCAGTGGGTGGTATTGACTCCCAGGCTGACTGTGAGGACTGGCTATGCCCACAGTATCTGAGCTGCTGTGGGGGGGACTGACCCCTCAGAGTAGGCTTTGCCCCCCATGAGCAGTTGTACCTGTTGCAATCCCCATTTGGGTGTGCTACTTGTGGGCTAACCAGGTAGTGCTCTGGTGTGGTCTGAAGCTGGCTTCTGAGTGTGTTGTTTCTGGTGTCTCTTGAGAGGAGCTCCCATGCAGGCCAATTTCAGCTTTGCCTGTGACTGGCTCGGGGCTACCTGGTAGGACCTACACAGCTATATGTAGTTGACTGCTGCCTGTGCTGGACCTGGAGGCATGGGCTTGCTGTGAATTAAAGCTGGCTGCCACAAGTAGTGGGCCTGAGACAGATGCCATGGGAAGACCTCTTCCTGGCACAGGACCCCTGGGCTGGGGAGCCTGGTGTGGGACTGGGACCCCCCCCCTCTTCAGGGGGGACCTCTGCCAGATTTCTCTCCTGGCATTCAATCATTATCTGTAGGTTGCGGGTCAGCCTGTTTCACATCTCTGCCCCTCCTCCAAGTCTCAATGTGGCCTCTTCTTTATATCTTTAGTTATAGGGGTTCTGTTCAGCTGGTCTTCCGATGCATCTTGAGGTTGATTGTTGTATAATTTATTTGTAATTTTGGTGTGATCCTGGGATGCAGTAGGCTTAGTGTTTACCTAATCTGCCATCTTTGGCCTCCCTTACAGGAAAGGTTTTTGTTCACATTGGTAAGTAAAACATGGGCTATGGGGAAGATGGCATACTTTCCCAGAGTATGAACATTCTGATGGCCTTTTCCTACCAGTTGTTTGCAATGCAAAGCCTGCCTTTTAGGAGTGAGACGGTAGGGAGTGCTGAAGTAAGACGGATATGAGTTGGAGTCCTGGTTCTGCTTTGGGTAACATTAAATCTCAGTTTCCTCATCTGTAAAATGGGAAAGGATTCTTTTGAGAAGAATATCATGAGCACCCAATAAATGCTGCTTCTACTGCCGTTACCGCCACTGTTCCCAGTCATGCCAGGGTCTTGCTGTGGTGATTCCCAGGCACAGGGTTCTAATCACAGGCTCCTTCCTTCACTCCTACACTGACATGATCGTTTTTGCATGCTCTCATTGTCCCCCACTTCCACCTTCTCCAAGGTAGTGTATTCTGCAAACCACTGCCTGATTAGATGTAAATATTATATTTGTGAACTCTAAGCAAGTTATTTCATTTCTCTATTTTAAGTTATAAACAGAAACCCATGCTCTGAGTCAATGGTTCCCAACTCAGGGTGAATTTGACCACGGGAGATATTTGGTAATGTCTGGAAACATTTTTGGAGTGGGGGTGCTACCAGCATCTGGTGACAGGCCAGGAAAGCTTCTGAACACCCTATAATGTACCAGAGTCTTCCTACCCGACAGAGGATCATCTGGCCCAAACTATCAGCAGTGCTGAGGTTAGAGAGCCTCCTCTAAGTGGATATGGGTGCCGCTATATACACAGGAAACCACCAAATACTAACATGAGCGTGTGGACTTTACCCAGTGCCTCAGGAGTCATCTCATCTGCTCTTATCACCATGGAAAATTCTCTCCTTATTTTTTTTTAAAGTCTGGACATAAATTATCAGCTATTTAGTAGTCTATTTAAACTTCTGCATATAATGAGCAATTCGTATCAAACAAGTGTAAACACTCATTCATTAAGGTAGATGGCCAGGCCAGTTGATCTCTCAGCACCCTCTCAGGTCTGATACCGACAATTTCATATTCAAAATCGTCACATGTGCTCCACTGCCTACAAATGAAGTCCCCCTTTCTCAGCATGGCCTTCAAGGCCTTCCAGAGCCCGTGCCCTGCTTGGCCTGTCTCTTCTCCACCTCGCTGTTTACATACCGGTCATCTTTTACGTCTCTCCTCCCCCGTTTCCTTTAACAGCTGCACTTGCCCCACGTATCACATGGAAGTGGTTCCTGGGATCAGTCTGAGACCATTTGCTGTGACTCATCTCTGATATCACATCCCAGTCTATTCCTCATCAGTTTGAGTGACTCGCTGGAGTCCTGCAGTGCAGGGCCTCCTAACACCACTTCCGCATTCAATGGGAGAGAAGCCACGATTGATTAGTGATGTCTGTCAAGGGTGTTAGATCAGGAGGTGCCAGCCAGTGTGCCTGGGTCTGCCCTCCCTGGTGTCACTTCATTTCCAGGCTTCATGGTGGAGGTGGCCTCCACATGCGTCTAAAGTGTGGAATCTGGCCATGCTCATCTGTGTCCTGTAGACCAACTAGGCCACCACATAGTCCCCCAGATGACCTGATGGCAAAAGGCAACCAACTTGTCATCTTATCAGGAATACTTTAGCTACAGGGGAAAGAAGTCTATCACACAAGGAGGGTAAACATATCAGTGAATCGCAGATAGTCACGGCATCTGGGAAGAGAAATTTATCAGGAACACAGGAAATTACACTCTGTGTTTGATCTCACCTCTATTTTTCTCTGAGTGTCTTTTCTCTTCTAGATGGGCTTTCATTCCTCCATCTCCTTTCTGCTTGTCTGTACTGAAAAACTGTTACTTAGTTTATCATAACCAAGAACAAACATGACAGATACATGGTTCCTCAAATGAAACACCATTATTTTAAAAGCTAAGCCTGGACTCACAAACACCACTCAATCCCAAATTCAAATTGGCCCAAATTAATACAAATTAATCGGTGATTACCAGAGACAGACTGTGGAGAAATATGGTCTCTGAATGTCCATTCCTTTGGGTAAAAGTAGCTATGCAAATCTCAGTAATGGCAAGTAACCTGCATAGATGTCCCCAAAAGCATTTACTTCATATACATTGTCACATATGCGTATGAAGTATGCATACGATCCAGCAAATTAAGAATTGTCCCCACCCACTCCGTAAGGATGCTGGCACTGACTTGATGACGATGCCATTGTAAGAACAGACGCTGATTCCAGAGCCTCATCTTCGTCACAGCCCTCAGGGAACCCAGAAACCCGTTCTTACTACACAGAGAACAAGTCAAATGGTTTTGCATTAGAGATGGCCAGATTCAAAAATATAGTATTAAAACAAAACAAAAGAATGATAATAGCAGCCAACATTGTTGAAAGCTTGCTTGCTATGTGTGGGCGTGTACTAATTATTTGATGTATTTAATCCTCTTATCACCCGTAGGAGACAGGGACCATTACTGCCTCAGATGACAAGGACCATTACTGCCTCAGATGCAAACAGATGCAACAAGTCTGACCATTACTGCCTCAGATGCAAACAGATGCAACAAGTAAGTAACAAGTCACTTACTCAAAACAGCAGAACTGTTTCGTTGTTGATTTAAACTCAGGGTTTAAACCCAAGGGAAATGATTTCAGAGCCCTGTGCTTTTTCATAGCCAAAGGTTTGACTGTAGGTATGTCTAGGGAGAGAAAGAAAAAAAAGTGATGGAATTATTGTTAAATTGGATATGTCTACTTTACTAAAATACATGTACATAGGTGTGTTTATGTATATTATAGTCTGAAAATATTAAATGGAAGCTTCCAGAAACAAACAATTCCTAAGTTTGAAATCGCGTGCCATTCTGAGCAGCGTGATGAAAAATTGTGCCCCCATGATCTGTCCCCATCCAGGGACGTGACTCATCCCTCTGTCCAGCACCTCCACACCATATATACTCCCCACTAGGTAGTCACTTAGCAGCCGTCTTGCGTGTCAGACTGACTGTCGCAGTGCTTGTGCTCAAGTCGCCCTGATTTTGCTTTAAAACGGTACCAAAGCATAAAAGTAGTGATGCTGGCACTTCAGATATGCCACAGAGAAGCCATAAAGTGCTTCCCTTAAGTGGAAAGCTATGTGTGTATAGGAAAACACATGGCGTACATTTAGGGTTCAGTACTATTCGTGGTTTCAGGCATTCACCGGGGTTTGGGAACGTATCTCCTGCGAATAAGGGGGGACTGCTGCAAGAGAGAAAAAGTATATTTAATCTTCCAGAAGTTCAAAATGAAAAAGCATGCTAGTGGTGTGGGTTTTTTCCCTTTTCCTTTGCATGGAAAACAGCCTGCTGGTTCCTCTCCTCTTGTCAGAGACCGATAAGGCCTGCACAATCTTGTAGTCAAAACATCTCACTAGAAAGCTTCTTGGGCGGCAAAGCCGATCTTGGAGTGTGTTTAGTTTCCTGGCTGCCTTATTTGTTTACAACAATGCTCTTAAAATTGTCTCCACCATCTGTGTGAGGTCTAGTTCCTTGAATGAGAATGAGATATTAAAATGCCATCCAGATGTCTGGATGCATACCCGCTTTAACATGTTATGCAAATTGTCACAAGGCACTTTTTCCCCTTCTTAAACACACAAAAAAATATTTTTAGTGGGAGTGAAGGAAAGCAAATCCATGGAGGCAAAAGGAAATTTTTAAAAAGGGAAAGGAAACAAGATGCATCCGATGTGCGTTGTGCTTATCTTTTCAAAATCCTGGCTTATGAAATCATGACTTGAAAATGTTTTTGTCTATCATTTTGCAAAAAAAAGATGGATGCCAACAGAAAGAGTAAAATTCATCTTGAAAAGGAAAAATATGCATTCAGGATGTACTGCTTTTTATAACACAAGTCACATTAGAAACATGAGTGGAAAAGCGGAGTACATCCCTTGTTTCAACATCCCAATTGACAGCTGGACCTAAAAGTGTGTCTCGGTTCTCTAGTACATAAAGGACATGGAAAACTTTATTTAATGCTACATTTTTATTATCTTAAAACTCTAAGCAATAGCACATTAAAAATGGCCCTGTGCTTGAGTTTGCGCATTGACTTTGGGGTATGGATGTTGCAAGATTCTTTAAAATGTCACAAGAAGTTCCATTAAAAATATGGCACATTGATATGTAATAAATATCCACCTTAGATTTCAGAAATAGATACACATGGGAAAGGTAAAGTTATCTGCTTCGTTCTGTAATTCACCTGCACCAAGCCTGGTATTTCTCCTATTCACCGTGTTCCTTTGATAAATTCTGAATGTGTTTTCTTGGGCAGGGGTAAACTTTTCTGTTCTCATATGTAGAAGTTGAAATTTGAAGGTATTGTTTCTCCCCATAAAGAAACAAGAATAACAGCATCACTTTATAAAACACATTTTTGCCACCTCAAATGATGGTCCTGAATCAGCATTTAAATTGCAACAAGTTACTTATGATGAACTTCAGCATGGCCCAGAGGTAACTAGTTCATTGTCACCATGGAAAACTTTGACGTACACTAGGCTGTTTAAAACACAATTTGCAAAGCAAGACAAAACTCAACTGAAATCTTTTTTAGGGTCATATTATGTCTGAGCTTGCCTTCAACGCTAGAGGCTTTTCCTTCTTCTCAATGAGTATTGGTTCAAGAAACAGACCACCAATACCTACAAAAAGCCAGCTGAAGTGGTTAAATGCCTCCCAAATCGTCGCATCAAATGTTTGCAGTAGAGATATGGCATGGTCAAGCGAAAAAACTTAAAAGACACCCCTGGTGAGAGCGTGGACGATGGATTGGAAGTAGGCGAGCAAAGAGGAGAAGAGGGTGAGAGTCTGGAAACCCAAGTGGAATTGTTCACTAATGTGCATGAATCAGCTGAGCTTCCCGCCTTCTTCGCTCCCCTACAGTTAGGCTGTAACAAGGCGCGCAGAGGAAATGAAGGAACTACCCAGTAGATGCAGAGCGGCAAACACGAGCTGGAAGGATGAGGTGACCCACGCATCCTTTCCACCCACATGCTTTGGAATGAACTGTCCGTGTTCCACCCGCCACACGGCATTGCCTGGATCTGGGGCTGTCCCCATCCCTCCTGCCCTCCTCAGAAACAGATGGCCATAGCCAACTGCCATCAAATGTCCCAAAGTTCTCTCTGGTAGTCATAAACACGATGACGTGAGATGACAGAATTCAACACAAACTTATCCCCTTTCCTTGCAAACTGACTCAAACCCTAGTAAGTACCTCTGTGGTCAGAATTCTAAGGATGAACAGATGGAGCCCTCACCACCACTGAACCTACTAGAGAACAAGGAACTGTGTATACAATCCCTAACTGAATCACCCCAAAGTAATTGTGACTATTGACCTTCTACCGACAACAATCTTCAAGAAAGAGGCACAATATTTTACCTGACGGAAGCCTGTATTTTACATCAAATGCGTTTTGATGAATTTGGCAGAAGGCTGATACCACGCAGCCACTGTTACGTTCTATGTACAGTTTGGACTTCATGTTGTTAAGATCCAGTGATCTCAACGTCACCTAAAACTGTGGGAGCCCTATCACGTGCTCCAGTCCCAATGTCAAGTGACATCACCTTGCAGAAAACAAAGATTCTGCTTTGCAGCCATGAACCACTGGAAAAGCAAACTCATTCCCCAAGAACGCCAATTCACAAAGCCTAGTGCAACGCCTTGTTTTTCTGTGTATCGCTTCACATGGCTGTGCATTTGGCAAAGGTTCATTGCCACTCATTGTTGCACGGCTGTCATCACGCAGCACAGATCCGGGCGATACCACACATATGGTCAAACTCTCTCCTCAGTCACTCTGTCTGTAATCCATCCTCCAAAGCGCAATTGCAGATTCCAAAGCCAGAATTGTGCAATTCCACAGCTCAGAAGTGTTCACTGACGCCCATCATCTAGAGAAAAAGTCAAAACCTTATTCATAATATTTAAAAAGTTTTCATTATTGGGGCCAAACCTCAGTGAGCACTTTCCTCTTTGTACTTTTCCAACTTCTCTCAAAGCTGAAAGTTCATCCCCTCTGGTGGCTAATCCTGTCACAGCTCATTGCTGTACTTTTCCTCCTTTCGGGACCGTCTCTATCTGTGGGCGGGTCTCCAAATCCTCCCAATTCCTCAAGAACACGAAGGCAGTGGTGCCCGGTGGCTATCACCCAGGCCCTTGCAAAATATTTCTTCCACAAAGCTCTCAGCTTCTGCTGCTTAATGACACTGCTCATTCTTAACTCAACTGACGTACATCTAAACACAAAAATGCATGGACCATGCATGCACAGTTTATGACGTTTTGTAAATTGGACCCATAGCACATAGTTCACAGAAGCACGATGTCACCAGCACTTCAGAGGGTCCCTTCTGTCCCGTCCAGTCACTTCTCAGGGCTAAGTCTTTCCTGACTTCTAATGGGACAGATACATTATTCGTCTGTATTTTGCATAAATACAATCATGCACTATACCAGGGGTGCCAAAGAAATGTATACACATTCTAAGAGATCTTTTCTATGCACAAGCAGTAGTTCACCACCATCAGAAGTGTCTGGATGCTGATGGTAACCACTTTGAGCACCTCTTGTAATTGCAGAAGTCAAACATGACTTGTATTCATCTTTTGTTATCAGTATATACTGAGCATTACAATTAATACAGTTTTTTTAAAAAAGAAAGGAAAAAATGTGTATGCATTTTTTTTGGCACCCTCTGTATACGCTTTTGTGCCTGGCTTCTTCTATTCAACAGTATGTTGATGAGATTCAGTGTGTTGCTATGCATATCTGTAATTTATTACTTCTCGTGGCTGCATATACTCTACCATGCAACTATGAGATTGGTTTGTAACTCTTTCTGCTGGTGATGGACAGTTGGGTAGTTTCCAGGCTTTGACTCTCAGCTTAGTGCTGCTCTGAATATTTTAATTACTATGTGAACTTATGTATTTAGTTTATGTACGAGCATATATGTGCATTTCTTTTGGATCTGTAGCTTTTTTTCAAACTGCCTCATTGCCGCTATCAAGCTGTAAGCATCTTTTGAGCAATGCCTTTCCTTGGTTTCTTTCCCAGCATCTTGCCCAGTACTCATGCAATGAACATGCGTAATTATAAGATGAATTATAAGTAGAAAATCCATTGGAAAACGCCACGTTATATAAAATGAAAAATCAGGCAAGAATCCATTTCCTACCATTTTATTAGTTATTATTAGTATGACTACTGTAAGTAATCCAGGTCATCGTGGTGTGAATAGAGTCCAGAGGTTTCCCAGGTTGGCGCTGGTCCTCCATGCTGACCTTGGCGAAGGGCAGGCATCTTGTCTTAACTGCTGTCATCTTCAAATCCAGGCAGCAGGGTTAAGGCAATAAAAGCTGCAGAGAACAGACATATGTTAAGCAACAAGTATGTTCAAAGAGTCATAATTAAGGTAATATAGGGTTATCCTAAATACAAAAGTCTATGTAATTTTCTAAAATGAGCCAATCTCCCAGCCAATGACGCTGATTCTGGTTCCCGGGAGACGAATAAAGTCAGTGTATGCCTCTCTCTAAAACGGAGATTTGTGTATCCCCACATAACTCAAGAGACCCAGGAGAGATACTGTAAATTTTTCCACTCGCGAAGGGAAAACGGGCAATGAATTTTGCTAGTTTTAACACGATTCACACATGCTCTAAAAACATTCAAGGGCAGCCAGCCCTTATTTATTGGAAGGTCCTCTTCACACCAGACCCAAACCCCATCCCAAGTCCTAAATTTATGCCTAGACCTGTGACCATTCAGTATTTCTGCCGTGGCCAAAGGAGTTGAGAGGTGTGGGGGTGCAAGGTAAGTGCATCGCAGGCCATGCCCAGGTCTCAGTTGCTTCTGTGACACAGCAAGTCAACCCACAGATGTGCCTGGTGCCCTGACAGACACTGCAGCCACGTTTAATGGCCTCGAGCACTCTGGCCACCTCACTCTCCCTTACTTAATTCTTTCATAAAATGACACGACAGACCTTAATTTTCCCTTACCTGCCGCTGCTGCTGGGGGCCAATCTCGTTACACTGGAATTTTCAGTAAGTGAACCAGTGCTCTGGTTTCTCAGTCAAGACATTTGATTTAATAAACCAAAAAGGATCTGTCAAAATGTATATTGATGGTTTGGCTTTTGATAATTTTGTAAAGCATGTGTTTAACTCATACTGTACAGACATTCCAGAAAATGCATAAATAACTTACACACTTACAAACGAGTATAAAGACTTAGAACCACATAACCATTTTTGAGGGCAAAAAGGCTGATGACCTTTTGCATTTCTCCCAGCAATCCTGTCTACGTTTTCACAAAAAGTTCTGTGTTCGTTATGTTTACTTACCTTCCCAGACAATATATCTGGTTCCCCCATCTTCCATAAGACTTTCAAAAGGCCTTCACTTATCGTTAGATATCTCGCTGAACACTCTGCCTAGATGCTTCTACATATTTTATCCACATAATAAATAAAAATTTAAATATCATGCAGAAGCATTAAAGGCAAAAAAGACAAAAGGCAGCACATTTTCAATTATGGATTAAGAAAAAAAATTATGAATGATCTAAAGCTGAGCTTGCTACTTCATTACCCACAATGATGAAGAAAAGTTCGACATTCCCAGCGAAGCAATTGGGAATTAAGAAGGAAGTTTGTCCAAATGGCCGTGCTTGTGGGTGAAACGGATCTAAAGCTTTTCTGAGAAGTAGCTCAGTCTCATAGATACCGTTTCTTAGCTCAACTTTAAGTGTGTGTGCATGAGTGTGCTTGTGTGCATATGTGTGGGGGTGTGCATGTGTGTGGGTGTGTGTATATGTGTGGGTGCGTATGTGTGTGTATGGCTGTGTGTGCACGTATGCATGTGCTCGTGTGTGTGGCTATGTGTGCATGTGTGTACATATGCATGTGCTCATGTGTGCACATGTGTGCCTGTGGCAGTGTGTGCATGTATGCATTGCTCATGTGTATGCGTATGCACATGTATTATATGTGCGTGTGTGTGTGTGTGTGTGTGTGCGCGCGCGTGCGCTGAGGACATAAAGATACCCAGTTGGCGTCTTTGGGTCCACAGGAAGTTGTTACCTTTTCTGTCCCCTACAGAGTCTTACTCCCAGGTCTAGGGACAGTTTGGACATGGGTCAAGTTACAATGACTTTTTCCTTCTCCTGCGAAGAGATGGGATGACAAACTGTCAGTTTGGTGCCTGGAACATGGTGCAGTGCCAATCATAATAGTCTCAGGCACCACGTGTGCTTGTTCTGAGAGGGAAGGAGACACGATTTCCTATGAAGTCCTCATACACGTCTGCCCGGAAAAGCGTGTGTGTGCGCTGCTTCACCTGTACAGAGTGCGTGCTCCGCGCCAGACGGTGCTCTAGATGTGCTGCATGCTTCCCTCGTAGCGACAGCTCTCCTGTCATGTCTCTTCATCTTTTTCATGCCGGCTGCTTGGTGGCAGTCCCCAGGTATAATGTGACAATTCTCACTGGTGTGTCGCAGCAAACCTCCAAGTTTGTGCCCTGGGCTGGAGCTGGGTGAGAGCCTTGTGGCTTTGTTCTGACACAAGGAAACAGACCTAGCAGTTCGCAGTTGACATCCAGGGGCACGTGTTGGCCAGCAGAGGGACGGTCTTGCGTAAATCCTTCCCTCCTCCATCCTCGGCGGGTAACTCTGGGGGACACCACAGCGGCCCACAGACGCAGGGCTGACCCCAGGCGCATGTGGTGACATCTTGGAAACATGGCTTTGAATCAGCTTTACTTCTTCACTGCTTTACTTTCCCTGAACCCCCACTTCTGTGATCACTTCCCAGAACATACCTCCTGCACCCAATCCCTTATCTTTGGCTCAGTGTTTGAGGAAAACCCAGGCTATACAAATCCTAATAGACATCAAACAACCTAATATGGAAGGCACTGTGCTAACCCATTTTAAGAGGAAGATACTGACACACAGAGAGGTTAAGTAACCTGCCCAAGGTCACACAGTAAGTAGCAAAACCTGGACGTGAACCCCAGTTGGTTCAGCCCCGAGTCTTGAGTCCTTACCACTGCACTCTTTGGCCTTCCTCTTCAGCTCCATCAGCACCGCATGGAAAAATGAAAGATAATCAAAGGAGAGAGGGCCATGCTACGTGTAGGAAGCGCATAGGACAGGATGCTGAGAGAACCAAGCAAATAGGTGCCAGCACACACAGAGTGGCCGCACTCACCTGCACAGCTTTCCTTCTCTAGGTGAAGCCCTTACACTCAATCAGCCATTTCAATTTCCTTCTGCTTGTGTGCTGATGAGTTTATTAAAAGTCACAGCATCATTAGGTCTGATAAAATTATCAGCAAGGATTCTCTGCTTTACACCTGTCTCCATTCTCATGCCCCGGGATACGAGCCGGTCCCGCTGAGGGAGGAGGTGTTCCTGGAGGTGACATCCCGGAAACCCAGCCCCACTGCTTGGGGCCTACGGCACATTCTCACCCAGGGGCTTGGAGAACAGCACGGGATGTCTTACAAATAAATTACAAATTGAGTTTTTAAAAGCTTGACACGGAAAGCAGAATAGCTACCATTTATTGAACACTTACTGTATACATGTATCTGAGAACCTGGGAAGCATGAGATAAACTTATTTTTAATGAGATGTTAATTGCGTTTTCGAGTAAAATACGCTGCATGTTTTTCTGTATATCTTCTTCAGGACAGCATCTCTAACTTCAAAGCCACAAATCCAGTTACAAATAATCCCCAAAATGCCATCAGTGTTGTTCAGAAAGTCAGAGACCATAAGGAACATATGGCGCTTATTTTACAGCTGGTAGCTGTTGTGGGGGTTCAGTGTGTGATGACCCCAAATTCGGTGCTTTGCCGAGCTGCCTCCTAGTGACTGAGTGCAGCTTAACAGTGTCTGCAGTCTCAGTTCCACCTTACTGTATTGTCTGGGAGCGCCTAGCATAATGCCCTTGGGGACTAGAACTCTTTCAAGCAAATAACATGTTGAAAAGAAATTTTCTTTCTGCGGTCACCGGACTGTTTTTCTAAAGTAGTTAAAACCTATAAGCCTTTGTTACAAAGTTGGATGATACAAAACGATTAAATTTAGCAGTTTAAATCTAGACACCAATGCCCTCTGAAGTGTTTGAGGGTGTCACTAGCTTTTATCTTTGTGTTAAAAGGGTTAGTGAGACTTTTTGCTTTTCCCAGGGAGCTCTAACCATGGGCTGCCAGTCCGGGCTTCATGCCATCGTGCCCTGATGTACAGCCCTGAGCACAGTGGGGACTGTCCCTAGGTAGCCTCCTAATGAGGAGGGATGCAGGTCATCTCTCCAGGTGCCTTGGGGACCTGCACCCACGCACATGGTGCGAGACTCCTGGCTGGAAGCGCTGGTTTCCTGCAGGTCTGCAGTGTCAGGACCGCCCACCCCCAGCTCTCATTGCGTGGGGTGCTCCAGACTCGGTCTGATCCCTGAGAGCGGTAACCCGATCTCCCTTCTTTCCCAGGGACTCTCCCAGCAGATGAAGCTCAAGCTCCCAGAGGGCTGCCTGGGCCCCTGTCCCCACCCCCATGTCCCACATGGATGAACCTGTCTCACCTTCTTCCTTTCCAAAAGACTGTTCATAAAACTAAGCCTGTGCCAGGGTTGTTGCAAGGAATGAATGAGATATTTCATACATGGCGCTTCCAGTACTTTTTGGAAAATAGCAAGAATCTATACATTTTGGGTCTTTCATTAGATCATTTCTGGCTAGGATGCAGGATCTCTAGGTCAAAGTAACACTTTAGTTTATACACAGCTGATCTAGGTGTTTCTCTTTTTGGCTCCAACACTCAATTTTTGCCTCTCTTTAAATGCTCTGCTCAGGTCAGACCAGCTCCTGAAAAAACAAAACAAAATCTTTGTTCTCTGTGCTTTAGAGTGAATGGATTTTCCAGTTTATCTCCTTTACTTCCTTCATTCAGGTTTTCATTTTTACCTGCTGACCTGTCCATCTGTCTCACAATATTAATCTCTTCCTCCCACTTAAACTCTTAATTCATAATTCCCGGCTCCTGTCCCATTCATTTACTCATTCGTTCAGGGAATATCATCCAGTGTTGCCAGATGCAAGATCTGGAAATACCAGGATAAATAAGACAGAAACAGCCCCTCAGGTTCGAATTATCTGCAATACCATCTCCCTAAAGCTCATGTGGGGATCGATGCACATTCTTTCTGAAACCTCAGACGTCGCATGGACTTCAAGGCGGTTATCAAAGTTCCATGATGACCTGCACATTCACGGGTCACACATCTCCATTGATTTGTACAATGTGCTTTTCTTATTCTGCTCCCCAAACACAGTGACCTTTCTGGTAGGGAGATTAAGCACACAAAGGTGCCGACCAATCCTGTAAAGTCTCTAGTGTGGAGAGTAGGAAATGCCTACTTTCCCTTAAACACATATTCAGTAAAATAAAACAGAGTTACAAAAGTCAGGTTCTTGCTCCATTCAGGCGGCTATAACAGAACATGACAGACTGGGCGGACTATAAACAATAGAATTTATTTCTCACAGTTCTGGAGGCTGGAAGTCCAAGATCAAGGCGCCGACGGATTCAGCATCTGTGAGAGTCTTCTTCCTGGTTCACAGATGGCTGATTGCTCAATGGCCTCCCATGAGGAGGGCTGAGGGCGCTCCCTGGGGCCTCTTTCTCAGGGCACTGATCCCCTCCATGGGGGCTCCACCCTCATGACCTCATCACCTCCCAGAGGCCCCACCTCTTACCCTCATCACCTTGGGGGTCAGGATTTCAATGTATGAACTAGGGGGACGTAAACACCCAGTCTACCGTGGTCACTCGTTTGGTGTGTTTTTTGAGCACCTACTGCTTCTCCCTACTATTCTTCATACTATTCTGACAAAGTGGCTGGATCTCAATAGTTTTCATCCTAGTATAACTACTACTAAGAAAGAAATTATAAAGAAGAGAAGAAAAATGAAAACTCCATGATGTTTTATAGCCTCTTCCACACACATTTTCTCGCCCTAGCCTGACCTCAACCAAATTCATAATCAGCATTAAGGGTTTAAGACCAGGGACCAGGTGACCTTATAATACTGCCCCGCTCATTCTGGCCTGCAGTCACTGGCTTGTCTGGAGTCAATCTACATTCTGAGCACTGTTACCCCTGATTCTTTTTGCAAAGCTTTAGACTAGAGTTAATGCTGAGCAATTAGAGTGTTTCACAACGCACAAAATTACAGTTGTAAATGCATTCAGCATATTATTTAGTGATTGAAATACATCTTTGAAGATTAGGTAATAATTTTTCTTTGGAATGCATATAACGAAGACACATTTAAAACCAAGAGTCATGAATTCACGGATTTGCCTTAAATCATCTACTTTTTAAATATCGGAAGCACAGTAAAATACTGAGTTATCCAAGGAATTTGTAGGTTAGAAAAGAAATGAGTGTGCATTTTCATTCCGAGGAAAGCATTTACCATTACCTTAGATGCTACCTAGATTAACAAGCAATGAATCTACATCTTCTAGTCCTGCATTGATTCAACGTTTTCTAACGATGTGAACAGTACCTTCAAAATGTAATTGATCTTCCCTTTGAAGAAAATAAATTACAAAAAGGTAAAAACATGTTCAGTAATGCTAATGACTCTCTCAAGTGTTTAACAGAAAACAACAACTTTAGTCTGAGGTTTCAGGACAAGACCAGTTAACCATCAGAAAATCATCTACTAAATTCAAGTAAAAACAACAAAACAGTTCTTTGACCTAAAGAATTAAGCAATTGAGATTCAAGATTCAACATTGAAATTAAGCACTCAGCATTCAAGTAGAAATCAACTTTGTCATAAAAATATATTTAATGTTGTTTTTCTATAATCATCACAAAGAAAACAAAAACTCAGGTCTGCTAATTTAGGGAAATTCTACATGTGTTCATATTATTAAAGTTATATATCATATTGCCTCAAATTTCCTGGACAAATTAGAATTCATAGTATAAATTTCAGGCAATATGAAATCAAAGTTATTCTTCCATCTTTACTGAGATATAATAGACTTGTAACGTTGTGCAAGTTTATGGTGGACTAAGTAGTGATTTGAGATAGCATATTTCGCTGGACAATTACCGTAATAAGGTTAGTTGGCATATCTGTCACCTCACGTAGTTACAATGTTTTTCTTCAGGAATGTGGGGACTTTCAAGTTCTCCTCTTCTAGCAACTTCCGACGGTACAATACAGTCTTGTAACTGCAGTCACAATGCTATGCGCTACCTCCTCAGAATGTATTCACCTTATAACGGGAAGTTTGTATCTTTGACCAACATCACCCCATCCCCCAACCCGACAACCACCAATCTGCTCTGTGTCTCTATAAGTTTGGTGTTTTTAGATTTAACATATAAAAGAGATCACACATTAATCGCCTTTCTCTGTCTGACTTTCTTAACTTAGCGTGATACCCTCAAGGACCACCTATGTTGTCACAGATGGAAGGACGCCATTCTTCTTCATGGCTGAATAATATTTCTGAGTGTGTGTGTGCTTGTATGGGTGTTTGTGTGGGTGTTAGCGTGTGTGTGAGAGAATGTGTGAGTGTGTGTTAGTGTGTGTGTGTTAGTATGTGTGTGGGGGGTGTTTGTGTGTGAGAGATTGTGTGAGTGTGTGTTAGTGTGTGTGTTAGTATATGTGTGTGTGAGTGTGTTAGTATGTGTGAGTGTGTGTGAGTGTGTGTGTGTGTGTGTTACATTTTCCTCTGTCCATGAGCACATTGTTATTTCCGTGTCCTGGATACTGTCAACGATACTACAATGACCATGGGCTGTGGATTTTCTTCGAGATAGTGATTTTTCTCTCCTTCAGATAAACACTCAGAAGTGAGATTGCTGGGTCATAAGGTAACTCTATTTTTAATTGTTTGAGGCACCTCCATACTGTTTTCCATAGTGGCTGCACCAGTGTGCAATCCCGACAGTGCATGAGGGTTCCATTTTCTCCACATCTTCGCCAGCACTTGTTGTCTCTTGTCTAACACATGGGCAGAAGGAACAGCACACCAACGCCACACCTGTGTGGGAAGAGGGCTGGAATGTTTGCTCTGTGGCACCTCTGTCACCGCCTATGAAAAGCGTGGCCTACCTGTGACCAGCCACATCCCAGCCAACCCGCACACACATGAGGAACAATAAATGAGGACAGTAGTTTGAAGCCACTGGGATCTGGAAATTTGTTACACAGAAAGAAGGAGATGACACAATGGGAGACTAAAGAGAAAATGTATCTTTACTTCCCTGAAACTTGTTAGCCACTTTCCTACTCCCTGTGGTAGATAGATTTATGTTCCTGACCACTGATTTATTCAATTATGTCATTAAGCACCTAGGAAGTGCTAATCTCCAAATTCCATCTCATTTAATTGAGTAATAAAACAATTTAGCACATATGAAGAAATGCCTTTTCCCTCAGAAGGGCATCCACCTGTGTTATAACAACCTGTGGAAACCCTAGTTTTTTATATTAATTTTTGGTCCAAATTATATCTTCCCTGGACGTGTATTAGTCAATAATTTGATTCGGACTTCTAGCCTCATACATTCTTTGTGTTTTCCTTTGTTAATTGGTTATGACTCCTGATCTCATCTAAAAGAGCTAACTGGCTGCAATTAATCAACTTTACATTATTTATTTTCTAATAATTTTAAGAGTTGAATTACTAGACATGTTGAGTGTCAATGTCTAGAACACAGGTCCAGTAGAATTGTCCCTCAGTTGTTTCAAATGCCATCAACTTTCTCAAAGATACTGAACTAAAGTCCTTCCAGAAACTTGAATCTGGTCACCCTCCGCCATCAGCATTCTCTATTTCATCTGTTCTTCACCACCTGTTACTCCATCTGTGTCGATGGCTGTGGTTATAATTTATAAACATTTCCTACATTACATCTTACTCCCAGTCTGCTTCTTCCAGTGACAACTCCTTTGAAGTCTGTCCCTTACTAACGACTTTTCCCTCGTGTGTTGTCACCAAGATAGTCTCCATTTTAGGAAACCAAAGAATAAATTAGTTTCACAGCCATTTCTGTTTCTTTTTCAATAGTCCAGAAACCAGAATTCCTCATGAAATTAAAAAAAAAGAAATACTAGGAAAAAAACAATTGATACAGAAGCCACAAGTCTATGGTACCTTGTCATAAATAATGAAAAACTATTAATTAGATATATTTATTAGACAAAAAAAATCCAAATCACATCACACAGTAAGCTATTTTAAAAAGCTAAATGCCTCACATCTATTCATTTCTGATGCTGCTTCTCAGAAACACATGCTTTTAATCATCTTCATTCTCATGTTCATCACTGATTTTCTGCATTATATATTTATACCATTTTTTCTTCATTTATCTAGTTGAGTCAGGACTGACTTTTTCTCTGTTGTGAAGATGATTAGTTAGTTCACTGATCCTAGCAAGTCCTCATGCCTCTCAACTCCTGAGTGTGATGGTTCTGCCAGTGTGCTTGGGCTGCCATCTGAAGGACCACAGCCTGGGGCTTAAACCACAGACAAGTGCTCATAGCTCAGGAGGCTAGACGTCCAATGTCAAGGTGCCTTCAAAGTTGGTGTTCTCTGAGGCCGCCTCTGTCCTTGACGACGCGGCCCCTTCTGCCTGTGGCTTCAGTCTTCTGACTGTCCACGTGTGTCCTAATCCCCTCTTCTTACAAGGACACCAGTCATGTTGGATGAGTCCCACCCTAGTGATGTCATCTCATACTAATTACCTCCTTAAAGGACCTGTCTCCAAATGCAGTCATATTCTGGGATCCTAGGGGTTATCTGCCCATGTCATTATCGTGTGAATATTATTTATCACAGAACCAAGTGGTGTCTAGGCTGGTGGAGAGCACAAAGTTATGTTATCAAGTTGGGCAGCTCACAGGAGAGGTTTGCAAGTGTGAAATCCCACTGTAACTTTCTTTGTAATTTTCTAGCAATTGCATGAAATGATAAAATATTTTGGTGTCTCGCACTTGGACCATTACTTTCTGTCAGTAGATATTCCAAATTCGTAATCATAGCATAGGTTAAACAGAAACCACTTTCTTCTTGAAAACAGCTTCACAGAGACCCCAGACTTTCTATTTTAATTTGATCTGACTGCTTTCTAAATACGTTGTACAACTCTCATTCGAAGATCTCGTCTTGCTGAGTGTCTATGTTAAGTACAATGTTCGTTGTCACATCTTCCTTTGCCTTCCACTGCTTTTTTGTTTCCCTGGGATACGTCCTCAGGATTTTCTTCCTCATGGATATTCAAAACTTTTATTATTGGAAATTTGGCAAGAATGTATCCAATTTTGAGACTTTTAAAACACTCGCCTTGTTCGGTCTTTAGTTGGCTTTTTCAATTTAAGGTCAACTTCTCCCCCAAGTTCTTATATTTTTTCTCAATTTTTTAAAAATATTCTTCACTCTGTTGTCACAATTTTTCCTTTGAATTAAACTCTGTATCTCTTAACTTTGCACGTCTCTCTTTGTTTTTCTTATTTGCTCTTGAGTTATATTATAGGGAATTCTGTTCATTTAATCTTTCAGTATTTCTACTGATCTTTTTAATTTGGCAATTTATATTATACATTTCCCCAGTATGCCTTCTTTTTGTTGTTGTTGCTAATTTTTACATGCATCATGTATGTTTACAAAATTTTATTAAACTTCTTGTCTGTGTCATTAAATTCCACTCTCATATTCTCAGGTATAACGTTGACTGTCAGGTTTTAACTCCTCCTGTTGTCATTTGCTATAATTTGGAGACGGACTTAAATCGTATGCTCAGTCAACTGTATTGAGCTTGAGCTCCAAGGGCTTTTAGGAAGACAGCCTTAACAACATCAGGCTCATAATAGGCTATTTCATGGAAGACCTACATGCAATTGATTGGAGCAGATTAACTGTCTATTTGGGAAAAGTAAAAATATTCATATTATGTAATTAACCATTTAAATTTAAACTAAGGGGGACTTTATACAAGTTTCACAATATTTTTATAGTGATTGTACGCATATTAGCTATTTATTGCTGAGTAACAAATTACTCATAACTTAGTGGCTTAAAGTCACAACAATCTTTTGTAAACTCTCACAAGGAAAATGAGCCAGGAGTGTGAGAGTGGATTAGCTGGGCGTTTCTGGCTCAGACTATGGCAGCAAGTCCAGTCCCATGTGTAAGAGCTGCAATCCTGCGACACCATAACTGGGGCGGAAGCAGCTGCTCTCAGGTGACTCGCTGACATGGCTGGTGGCAGGAGGCCTCAGTTTCTCCTCACACGGAGACCACACAGGGCTGCTCAAGTTACCTCAGAGCATGACAGCTGTCTTTTCCTAGTGCAAATGACCCAACAGAGAGCCGAGAGGAGCCACGCTTTCCATGCTCTGCCCTTGGAAGTTACATAGCGTCATTTTTACCTCATTCCATTCATTAGTGATAAGTGAGAAAGTCCAACATGCATTCAGGGGAAGGGGAATTAGTCTCCAACATTAGAAGGGAAGCATATCCACAGATTTATGGACATATTTTTTAAGTACCACAGAAGGACTATAAAGGATTCTTCCTCTCCTGCTAACTTCCATCCTACCCTTCCCTCCATGACTTCCCCACCCCCACATCAACACACACACACACACACACACACACACATATTTCCCATTTTTCTTTAGTATTCAGGAAGAAAGCTTAGGTTGCATATAAAAATATAATACAGTTTACTGGTTCCACAAAGCATTTAAATAAGATTAAGCTTTTTGTCAAATTAAAGAAACAAAATGGATTCAAGCTCTCTAGAATTCATTATTGGGCAGTGGTAAAATATCATCAAAGGTCAGGGTTTGTTGTAAAAGTTACAGCATACTTTGACTCAAATCCAGTTTCCCTAAATGTAGCATCTACCAACAAGAGATAGATATATACCGGTGTTAACATATGGCAAGTATTGTCCTGACCCCTGATTCTAGAACTAAATGACGTGTGACTCTAACAAAAAGAGACCAATTTCCATAAGCTTTATGTGAGGAGCAGTTTCTTTAAAGTCGCACCATCTGCTGCTAGATAAAACTTTTGTGCCTGCAAAATGGTATTTTTACTCCCCACCCTGTACTCCTTCAAATGCTGTAATGAACAAGAAGAATTATTGAAAATGAGAAGAACTATTTTCATACATATTTCAAAGCGCTTGTTAATGGGAGTAGAGTACCAATTTCATTTTCGAAAGCATGCTTCAATTTTCAACATTCTGGATAATTTTTACTGATTATGAATTATTGCACCATATGAAAAATGCCTTTGATGCTTTATGATGGTGAAAAGAAGATCATGCTTCTATGTTTTAATGATTAGTTATGGGCTTGAAAAAAAATCTCTGCATGTTTTAGTATAATAATTTGGGCACAAATCTAGTTCGCTTCTATTAGTTAAGAGTGCACTGGTCCTCAATTCATTTTGATGACTAGAAAGTATATATGGAAACACATGCAAGAAGAGGAGCTTAGCCCGGTGCCTAGGGTTACAGGAAACTCACCTGGGTTGGGACATGTCTAGTGTGTGGCAGCTGTGTAACCGTTACTGAATGTCTTTTGTATTTATTCGTATCATGTTCCAGTGATTTCATACTGTTCTCTCTGACAACCTTACATCGTCATTTTAATAGCCTTTACTGATTTATATTACACTCAAGTAATTAAGGAAGTCTCACTTATGATGATTTGCTCAGGCAACAGTTGGCCTCTGCCTTATACCATCTTCCCTATAAATTTTTGCATGAGCTGTGCATGCAAACCAACTCTTGCGGCTAATAAGCAGCCTGACCATGTCTGTGGCATTCAGCATTAAGCGTCATTTTTCTCTGGGGCCTGCAGTCCAGCGGGGTTACCTCTGCCCCCATGGAGTCAATGGAGGGCTTCCCCACCCCCTTGAGAGCCAACATTTTAAATCTTCAGTCCAGCAGCAGTTGGACAAACCCATTCAATTCTCTATTTATTTTTTAAGAGTTTATTTTATTTTTAATAAAAACTTTATATATTTAAGATACACGTGTGATGATTTGATGTACAACTACTACGGTCCAGCTACGTAACACGTGTCCCCACGTAGTCACCTTTATGGTGTTTGTGATGACAGCACCGGAAGTCTGCTCACCTAGCAAATTCCCAGGATCCAGTGCAGCGTCCTGTGAACTACAGTCACCAGGCCGGACACTGGACCCCTAAACTTACTCAGGCCAGATAACTACGGCTTTGGGCTCTTTGACCAGCTTCACCCTCCTTATTGGCAACCGCCGTTCTGCTCTCCAGTTGCATTTTTAGATTGCACATACAAGTGAGATCATGCAGGGTTTTTGCCTGCGTCTGCCTATTTCACTTAGCGTAATGTCCTCCATGTTTATCCATGTTGTAGCCAATGGCACGATCTCTCACTGTTAAATGTTGAATAATAGTCCATTATTTATGTATAATATAAATTTATATATATACTCATATATCAGTATATATAATGGATAGATGATAGATAGATAGATATCACAATTTACTTATCCATTCATGTGTCAATGGACATTTAGGTGTTTCTATCCTGAATAATGCTGCAGTGAATGTGGGAACACAGACATCTCTTCAAGGTACTAACCTAACTTCTTTTAGGTAAGTACTCAGAAGAGGGAGTGCTGTGTCATACGGTAGTTCTATTTTTAAATTCTTGAAGAACTTCCATACTATTTTTCATAATGGCTGTACCAATTTGCATTCCCACCAACAATGTACAAGGGTTCTCTTTTCTCCACATCCTTGCATCTGAGACCCCATTTTAAGGAGACTTTACAAACTTTCAGGAGAAGACTTTCCAAGAGAATGGCAGAAATAAACTTGTTGAAACCCCATTGCACAAGCATGTGTCAAGCCTTTGCTTGTATCACATGTCACACCTAACATCCCACTGGCCAAAGCATGCGACTTGCCAAACCCAAAGTTAAGAGGCAAAAAGTAGACTCACTCCATGGAGGCAGGTAGAGGGGAAATAAATAATTTTGAATACTAATCAAATCTACCACACTGTAATCTAAAATTGTTTTTAAAAAAACCTACACAATAGGCACTACAATAAACCATCTTCAATGGCATAATTATAGTTTGGACAGCATTTCAAAACAATTCTGGCATAATACTGATTCTTGGGGCTTAGTGTTACTTATCTATGAACCACCTGAAAAAGTTTACATGGAAGGTATCACTGTGCTATCAGTAAGTTAGGACACTGAGTGTCCTATAAAATTGTTTCCTTCATGTAGTAGACAAATACAGACGAAGCCTACATCTTTTAGGCAAGTCAGTTTTCTTGGAGTTGTCATGAAAGCTAATTTTCATGCTAATCAATAGATTCCCCACAAAGGGAATGAACTGGCAGCCTAGCCAACCATGGAGTGCATGTCTGCGGACTCAATTACCCTGTTCTGAAAGCAGGCAGGTCTCAGAGTGAGTCCATTCAGCTGCACCACAGGCAACGAGCTCTGCATAAGAAATTAGAGGTTTTCTGCAGCCACAAGACTTGTGCTACCAGGCCGTGAATTAAACCAGGGAAGTGACTGTTTTCTAGATACTTCATTGGAAAATTGATCACTTTTGCAGGATCCAACAGAGGAAAAAAAAAATATATATATATATATAATGTTTCCCCGAAGTAAGGCCTAGCCGGACCATCAGCTCTAATGCGTCTTTTGGAGCAAAAATTAATATAAGACCCAATCTTATTTTAATATAATATAAGACCAGGTGTATAATATAATATAATATAATATAATATAGGATAGGATAGGATAATATAATTATGATATGATATGATATGATATGATATGATATGATATGATATAATATAATATAATAATACCGGTCTTATATTAATTTTTGCTCCAAAAGACACATTAGAGCTGATGGTCCAGCTAGTTCTTATTTCGGGGGAAACACGGTATATATATATAATGCACTCTTTTTATATGAACTCCTCTCGCAAAGAAAAAAGGATCAGATGGGAAGGGAGAAGAAACACATGGCAAACATTTGGCGGGAAAGCGTCACATTTTTGACTGAGGAAGAAGAATCAAAGTTGACGTTACTTGCAGCTGGTGGAGCTGAGAGACCAGCAGTGTTTCTTGGTCCCTCCCAAGCAATCCTGGGCCATCGCTCTCCATGGTGCCTCATAGCTCCTGGGACACATCTCTATTAGTGTTTTTCTCTGTCATTAGTTCATCGCCTCTGGAAATAAGACACATTTCATTAAGCTCAGTATCCCTGGAACGTAAAAAATAATAATAATAAATTGCAATTTTCTTGGAGGACCCGGTTTCATTAACTGAACTATAGTATTATCTCATTTTGAGATATTTTTGAAAATGCGATTGTATGTAATGAAATAATTATGAAAATATTTTCAAAATTGCTCATGTTTTATAGCTTACATTGATTTTCATACCATTATCACAGTAGGGGAGAATTCTCTGGCACTAGAAAAAGCCAGATAATACAATAAATAGCAATTTCTTTCTAGTTTATGTTAGTTTCATTATTCATAATGATTGCTTTGTTACTATTCTCAATTATAATGGATGTTAAAATGAATTTAATAGCTATCACAGCACCAAATATACTCCCCAGCTATTTAACAAGTATCCAAATTTATAGTTTTTATTATAGTTTGTTTTCCTGTTTCTATACAAATATGTAGCTATGTGACTTTATGCTTCTCATGGAGAGTTTAATACTTCCTCAGGCATGAGGAAAAGTCAGTGCTAAGTGAAATAGGCTATTTTTCATATGTCCAGAAAAAGGGTGGACAGGAACATAGCAGATACAACCGAGAAGTTTCAGTCATCACTAGTGTTTTCTCTCACAGAGACTCATGCAACATGTTGATCAAATGGCAAGTCATTTGCATCAGTAAGAACAGTAGCTTTGGCTACCAGAAATGATACTGAAGACGTAAACAAGAAAAGTGTACAGCTGAATAAATACTTGGTAGTAATATTCAAACTACATTTTTTAAAAAGCTGAAATGAAAAAAATGGTTGGCTAGAATTAGAAACAAGGGAATCAGAAAGCCCTGAGAGAAGATATAACTTGGCAGACATTGAATTTTGAGTGGTGTTCGTCAGGAGCATGTTATAATTTGGAAATTATTTATTTAATTAGATTGAACATTACTTCACCAATTATTTTAAGAACTATATTGTTGCTCAAAATGAAATAAATAAGAGTTTCTTGTAACAGCTACACCATCTTTTGCTGTATGCCCAGCATGCGTCACTGGAACCACTGATGTGTAAACAAAAGCATATCCTGGGTGTTGGGAATGGATCTGTGATAAACGTCCTAGAACTCCCACAGAGCTTCTGGGGTCCTGGCTGGGCATACACTACAACAATGTGCTGCTGACTCTTTACATCAGAATTGATCCCATAACCTTGAGCTTAGGTTTGCCCATTGTCAAAGATAACAACTAACTAATCTGCCAGCCTTAGAGATAATGGATGGCCCTCTAGCAACAGAAAGTTATTTTCATAGAAGTAACTTCCCAAGATGATTCTTTCAAATAATTTCATAGACCACTTTAGCCTCTTTCCTAAGGCTAATTTTCTGGTAGATATCCTGAAAGAATGTCTTCAAATCTCAAAGTTTCTGTTTAAGAAAATCAATAATAATAGCACTTGCCATTTTGTGTGCATTCCTCTATATCCTCATGAAACAAAACACTATTCAAGACCATGTGGGTAAATGTTAATGTTGGTATAAAGAAAACCAAGATGAAAGGGAGGGTAATGTGTGTCAAAAGCATGTTGACAAATAGTTCCTGTAAATGGATGGTCAGACCTTCCCACACACTGTTTGGATTGTTGTTGTTGTTGTTGTTGAATGCTTATTGTCTTCACCAGGAGAACCACCAGGCTTGAGATGAAAATGTAAAGATGGTTGAAAAAAAATTATGATCATAAAGAAATGCCCACAAGATAGGATGGTCAATGCCAAGCCTCAGATTAATTGGTCCTTCACGTCTTAAAATGTGGCCATAAAAATGAAGGTTCTCAGCTGGCCTATTAAAAGGAAGGGTTCACGGAGCATGAACCCTCATGACAACTCACTGATGGAAATTCACCCAATGACTCACCTTTCATATATTCCCACAAGTCTTGTTGGACATTCAGAGCTCAAACTCTCAAGACAATTGGATGGCTTTGCCTTCTCATTTCTCATAAAACATTTTTTCACAAAAGTTACTTTCAAAATTCTCCTACTCCCCAAAAATATTTCATTGATTCTCTTTTTAAATATGTATTTATGCTGTCTTCAACCATGTTATACTCTCTGGTAATTGAACATACAGAGCACTAAAGACTTTATGAAAATGTGTCTTTGAACTAGGGTAGGAGCTTTCATTTTCTAAGAGTTATCAGAGGAAAGTACAAAATATGATCAAAAAGTATGGTGAATGTTTAAATTTTAAAAATTTATTGCAATAAAAGACATACTGCCATTAATCCTCTCAAAATACACCCCCCTCACTTTGAACACACTTATCCCATCGTTCTTGCCACTTTCTGAAGCAGTTCTGGAAGTCCTCTTTCGTGAGTGTCTTTAGTTGAGCTGTCGTGGCTGCATTGATGTCCTGAATCATTTTGACTTTGGGGAAGAGCCAGAAGTCACATGGTGCCAGATCGGGTGAATAAGGTGGATGAGGACACACCATAATGTTTTTATTTGACAGAAATTTCTGTACCAGATGCGATGTGTGACATGGAACGTTATCAGGATGGAGGATGAAGTAAAGACACTCAGGAAAGAGGACTTCCAGAACTGCTTCAGAAAGTGGCCAGAACGATGGGATAAGTGTGTTCGAAATGAGGGGGAGTATTTTGAGGGGGATTAATGGCAGTGTGTCTTTTACTATAATAATTTTTTTTTATTTAAACATTCACTGTATTTTTCAATCACACTTCAGATATTTCCAAATGCACAGTAAAAAGCCTGGTGACTGAGAGGCGATGGACACTCTGAATTGTTGGTGCAGCACCGGCATTTCAGCTGAGCAGCAGACATGCCAGGCCCAAGGCCGTGTCTTATTCTGTGTGACACACCGATGCACTCCCACTCCCGCCTGCTGCTCACGTACAACATGTGCCTGAGTCCAGCATGGAATCCAGATGTGGGTCACAGAATTAAAACACGGCAGAAAAATTGTGTCATCAGCAAATAATTTTTGCATATCTTTTCCCTTTTTGCTTCCCTATCTGCTAGATACAATTAGGCAAGCAAATCATCACCCTAAAATACTAGCCGAAGATGTCTCGGGGTGGCCACAGTTCTCTGTAAATATTCCCTTTGTTCCCCAAAGTTTCATCTTGTTTACTTCTCACAACAGGAGCTGTGTTTCCCAAATATGTGCTGTCTGCATTTCTCAGGCCCTTCCAGGAGATGGGGGCATATAATGCAGTGGGGTGCTGTAACTGCATCATTCCAAATCACCCCTTCTTGTCGTATCAAAACTTACCCTGTTCCCTGAAAATAAGACCTAGCCAGAAAATCATCTCTTATGTGTCTTTTGGGGCAAAAAATAATATAAGACCCGGTATTATATTATATTATATTATATTATATTATATTATATTATATTATATTATATTATATTATATTATATTAATGACTGGGTCTTATATTATAGTAAAATAAGACTGGGTCTTATATTAATATTTGCTCCAAAAGACGCATTAGAGCTGATTGTCCGGCTAGGTCTTATTTTTGGGGAAACACAGTATCAGAGCCCTCGGGGCCACTGCTGGTCATTCCTCATGGACCCCGGTCCACACCTGGTACAGATCTGTCTGCTGGGCTCCTCTTGGTTCCATCACGGCCGGAAGCAGGCACTTAGAGTCTGCAGCACATGGACCTCAGGAAAGCTCAGGGTGTGAAGCATACCCCTTCTAAGCTGTGCTCACGGTACTTCAGCCTGCACCCTGACTAAGGCAGCCCCTTGTAGTGTGATGAGGTCTGTGCAGAGAGTTCCCCAGAGTGTGAAGGGAGAGGCAAGGCCAACCCTCTCTGCCGCCTGTGTCCCCTCAACCCAAGGGCACCTCCGCTGGCACCTTGGGCTCTGGACCTCCAAGCAAGATGTCTGGGAAGGGAAAGTGGGGTGCTTCTCTTGGCAGATTTTGTCTCTCCCCCTTTTAGTTCAGCTGTGAGGGCAGAGAAAAGTGGAAGCGGGAAATGGTACAATAGAAAGAGAGGATAAATTGGAAGCTGTGATATGATCTAATACAATTCAACATATTAATCTTACCTATTTTTGTTTGGGGAAAGTGTTACGCACTTTCACCTGCATTTAGCTTTTCTTTCATTCTTATTCTCCATGTCGTCTGGTCCTAATTTCTAAGAAACACTCATACAGCTTCCAGAATATGCAAATACATAGGGGCTCCTTAAAGGTTAGGACACAAAAAGCATTTGGGGGCAGGTTCTTCAAAATACTTCTTGTGCCTGCAACTCCTTCCTCCTTCCATCATTCAATACATCGAGGTTGTCTCCTGAGAATCTGCATTTTTAAAATTTCCTGATGATTCTGATACAACTTATGTTGGAATCACAAGTTGAGAACCACTATACCAAGCGTCCAGAAGAGTCAGACAAGGGAAAGGTTAAATACATGAAGACAGGTCTCCAGATATTTGTAACATCCCAGTGAAAGTCAGTCTTCACAATAGCTGTAGAGTATTCTCAGGTACGCAGAAACCCCTTGTAAAAGCAAACATTGTGGGTAAGGAACAGGCAGTCGTAACTACGTGAGGCAACCACTGAGCAGTCACGTGATAGTGTTGATTTGTGGAGCTGGAGAAAACCTAGGAGAATGTCTTCAACGAGTAATGCATCCAGAAACCAATGACACTTGGGAGGTTTCTCTTAAGGAAAAGATTTAAAAACATGAAGGAAAATTACTCAGACCACTCAGGGTCTTGGAAGTGACCTGTGCAAGTAAGAGTCCCTGCAGCTTAATCTTCAGCTGCTTACCTGTCAATCCCCTTGAGATTTCAGTCATGTTCTCTGAGGGGCAGTACAGAAGTCACAGCGCTGAGATGGGGCCACGCTCCCCAGCCCTGAGCTGCAGAGGGAGGACCGAGAACACCCGCTGCACCTCCCCACTCTCTGTACCATGTCCTCACGTGTTAACATAGTCAATATTGACTTTTTATCCGTGGTTTCTTTTTCAACTTCCACGCAGGGAGTGATGTGGGTTCCTGCAGGGCTTCCTTTGAAGGGGATAGGAAACTCTTCATAGTAGCCATCTCTGACTGCTGAATAGAGAAAGCAATTGGCTTTTACAAATCCATAGGTAAGAAACAGCTTTTGGCCTATTTTGAAGGGTTTGTTGTTGTTGCTATTTGCAGGGTCAAGCATCCATTTTATGCAACACCATCACGACTGGTTCTCTGCATTTTAATTCATAGCCCCTAAAATTTTATTTAAATTGTGTGAGTTTAAATGTGCTAATTTAAGAGTTTAGTGAAGATGGTTTAATGGTTTCTAGGATAGTTTAAGGTCCCTTATAATATATTGTTTCTAGGCATAGTAATATAGAAATGCTATAAAGCCTTCCATATTCATCTGAGTGTTTTGGAGGATCAAATATTCTAGATGATAAACACCAAGTCATGCTGAAAATTAGGTGCATTTTAGAATCAGCTTTTTAACATGCAATTATTTATTTTACTATTTACGGATAATACTGTTCAACATACTAACATCGAAGTGGTGTGTGTCAAGAATTGATCCAATGCATTACTCATGGAGGGATGGAGGGAAAATAAGCATTATCAGAAAAAAAATATGCATTGCCTTTTTTATAAATCAACTCATTTACTTTTATAACACCTTTTAGGAATGAAAACTCTCCCAGAATAAAAGCCAAATCCATCATAAGAAATGTAATTTATGGAAAACTGTATCTTTAAAAGCCTTCTCAGGACTTCAATGTGCAGGGATATAGATACGTTTGATTTTGGAAAGTCATTTTGAAATAATAACATAATCTTGATCAAATACAAATTACGGGTTTAAATGATCAAAATTAGAGAGACTAGGGGGCGGTCCCCAGAAAAGGTAATCCCCACCACTCACTTGTGTGGTTCAGCCTCAGTCACTCTACCCCCTCAGACCTGTCACCCTGAGTTCCAAGGGAACTATCAAATCTTCTACTTTAAAGGTTTCTAGAGACATGTCAGATGGAGGACTAGCTTTTTTAAGTTTAAGGACATTTCATTCAAATTAATGAGAAATGGGCAAATGATAGGAACAGATAGTTCACAGAAAGGGAAATACAAATAGTCAATAAATACATGAAATCAATTTGAACCTCATGATTAAAGTAATGCAAATTTTAAAATGTTATAACACTTTTTTCAATTTTTTTTAATGTGGTAAAATACACATAACATAAAATTTACCATCTTGGCCGCTTTAAGTGTACAGCTCAGTGGCATTAAGTACGTTTATATTGTTGGGCAACCGTCACAATCACCATCTCCAGAGCTCCTTTCATGTTGCAAAAGAAATTCTGTCCCCGTTAAACACTGACTCCCTGTTCACCCTCCCCCACCCCTGGCGACCGTCTCTCTACTTTCTCTCTCTGAGTTTGACTACTCCAGTATCTCATAAGTTGTTTTTCTTTATGTGAGTGACATTTCACTGAGCATAATATCCCCATAGTCCATCCATGTTGCAGCAAGTGTCAGAATGTCCCTCTATTTATGGCTGAATAATATTCCATTTTATGTACGTACCCCACCTTGCTATCTATTCACCTGTACCTAGACTTGGTTCGCTTTCACATTTTAGCTGAGATGAACGTGGTGTACAAATATCCCTTCAAGACTCTGCTTTCAGTGGTGGTTTTTTTTTTATATACCCAGAAGTGGGATTGCTGGGTCATGTGGTAGTTCTATTTTTAATGTTTTGAGGAAACTTCATACTGTTTCCCACAGTGGCTGTACCAATTTACATTCCTACCAACAGTGCAGAAGCATGTTTAATCATCTGTAATTAAAACATTCCAATTTTCCACTTCTCATATTCTCTGTGTGTGTGTGTGTGTTGTGCACGCACGTTACCTAAAAGTGTGAGAAGCAGCTACACATCCTTCAAATGGAGGAGACCGACCTCATTATCAATAGAATATTCTAATTTTGGATTTGAACAGGAAATAAGAAAGCTTCACATATAAAGTTCAGAATTAAAGGTTATGATTTGTTTACACACCTGGACTGTGCTCCACTTTAAGAGCAATAGGAAATTGCAGACACAGGTATAGGTCAGAAGGGAGACAGGGATGCTTCAAGGCCGTTGGTCTTCCTCAAATCCATTGTCTGCGCCATGGGAGTCCCTCTGGTCTGAATGGGCATAATCCCCAAGCTCCAGGACTTCATCGCTAGTTAGGAACCAAGCATTCAGGACAGACACTTCGGTCACCTCTTTGAAACAGAACTTTAAATAAGCTTCTCGCAGTAACTGATTTGATGTTGGAATCGCCCACTGCTCAGCGTGACGTGGCACACGCAGTCCCCTTCACACCATCAATGAGCTTTTATGCACTTGACCTTGGTGGGGAGCAATGTGGGAATTTACAATTCTCTTCTAAAACTTTACAAACTCTTACTAGAATGTTAGTGTCTAGAAGTCTCAATTATTTCAGGTCACAATAGACAATGTAAACCCCTCTAAGTTCAGAAGCTGTAGGACAACTGAACTGAACATTGAGTAGTGTGTTGTTTTACTGAGTTGAAAGTGTGTTAAATCATTGAGTCTTTGGCAGCCTGTAGTTAAGCTGGGGGTGTAGTGGAAAAGTTATTATTCGGACCAGCCACCTAAGGGACCACAAGCCAGACAATTCTTCCTGAGGAGCCTCAGAGTTTCTGTCATGACTTCACCTTCTCAGAAGGAATTCCTTATAAATTAGTAACTGGGCTTCAGCCCATGTGGCTTCACCAGCCTGGGCCACAGCTGATGGGACCAAAATGGGCACATGACCCCATGGCAGCTGTCCACAGACGGGTGGGCTATCAGCCAAGCAGGGACTGACTGGAAAACCCTCCCAAGAGGAATACCACATAGGCTGGCTGGTGACAATAGACTTGGTAAGATCTTCCCTCCAGAGCAGCTGGAGCTGAGGGGCAAGCAGAAAGATTCATGACACACGTGAATGTCATGAGTTACTGGAAGTCAACAGTGTAGCAGCTACTATGACATAGAAAGCAGGACAGAGACAATTCTCTGGCAGCACACAAAGATGCCCAGGGTAAAGCAGAGTGTCACAGGGCTTGCGTAGCTGTAATGGGGAGACTGGAGTGCCCAACTCGGGGGACAAATGTAAGGAGGTGACGAGTCCCCAGAGGTGCTGGCAGAGACCGCTCTGAACCACAAGAAAGCACTGTGTCCCATGAAAGCTGACTCCTTGGCCCTGGAGGCTCATTCCCAGCTCCTCCACCTCATCGTGTGTTCTTACAGGACCCCTCCGTGTGGCAGGAGGAGAGCAAGAATTCTTCTTCACCCCCTGCCATAAGAAGGGGCCTGAAGAATGCGTTAACATTACTGTTTTGACGAATTTCAGCCAGTTCGTAGTAATCGTAGAAATCCAGGCACTTAGACTAATAAGGACAACAGGCCAAAGTTATGATCAGAATTTAACGAGTACTGTTCTCTGACTCCCCTCCCAGTTTCCACCTGTCCCTCATTTTGAAGGTGGGGGTTGCACGTAGAGGAGCCTGTGATGAAGAGAAGAGAGGGTTTGATGGTGGGAAGGGTGGTAGGTAGGGAACGGGCCTCCAGCCCTTTTTCAACTATTCAATAATCATACATTATTTTTATGGATACAGTTGGAAATTGGCCTTTATTCATGCTAGTGTTTATATCCAGAAAGAAGAATGTGTATACTAATTTCTTCACTGCTACTCCATTCTAGGTGGAAATAGTTGGACCCCCAACCAGCCCAACTCACCAGCCATGGAGTCAGGTCTTCGAGATGTTTGGTTATAGATTTTCCTAACACAGAATTTCTAACTCCTTAAATCAAAGACTATAAAGTGGTGACCTACTGGGTGGAACCAGTCCAAGAAATGTGTTTGGTTTTGTCTGCACAATGCTAGGAGTCATATTAAAATAAAATGAATTGGTTTCCAATTAAGAAAATTTTACCAAAAAATGGAATTCCATATTACCCTGAAAATTAAGATCATCCAGCAGTACTGGGCCCACATCTTACTATTTATAAGTGGCTAAGAATGGAGTATAGCTGTGCCTCAGGATAGGGCATGGCGTCCCGCGCCTGACAATTCACATGGCCCCTAACACCAGGCTGGACCTCCAGAGATTATTTGGCATTACACGTGTGCAACTTTTAATCTTAGAACTAAGAGGAAAATAAAACTTTTGTAGCTTTGACTCTGTCAAATGTGGGAAAATCAGACTGAGAAGGCTCTGAATTTACAAAAACAGAAGATAGTGTATCCTGGTGAAATAGAAGCTATTTGTTTGAGATTTACATGCCAACCAGCTTGCTCTTTATGGCACCAGAACACATTCCAGGCCACGTACCTGCTTGATCTTTAGGCATTTGGATTTTCAACTCCGGCCCTAGAGAAGAATGCTTCCTTGTTGAACAGAAGCTGCCTTTCCCAAAAGTCCTTTACTAAGTGGCCGTTAGCTGGTCAAAGTGGTGCTGACGGTTTGGGAGGAAACAAAAGAGTTTACTCTGGCACTCATCCACAAAGAGCGAGTAATCCCTTTGGGAAGATCAAACAAAAACATAAAAACAAAATATGTTCTGAGGTTAGTATTGATGTGAATAGATCCCAATAGCTACCATTTATGAGCAAGCATTACACAGGAAGGTCATTTAGGTACATTGGACTCCATTCTGAATTCCATTCTTGCAAAGTTGGCATTGTTACCCTCATTGTAAAAATGAAGAACCTAGGGTCAGGAAGGTTAAATGAAGTGTGAAATTACAGAAATATTATTTAATATTGGGAGGTGGAATTTGAACAAGGCCCGTTTGGATTAAAATCCTGTCCTATATCCAACATGCCTTGTTTTCTATACTGAAAATGTGTTTTTCTGGCAAAAACTTATCCGCTGATATTTATATCTTTGGATACCAGAAGAATTTTTGGCCTCTCATCAAAACAGAATGTATTAGGAGACAAGATGAAATGCGAAATTGTTTTGAGACCTCCTAGTTCCCACTGCTAGGAAAATCATTTTGCACAATGCAAATATTTTAACTGGCTAACTCTCAAGTTTTTCCAGATTAAATGATTTGCTTTCCCTCCATAGCAGACTCATTATTTACCTTGGTATTGTTTGTGCATGGCAAGTCTCCTAATTTCCTTTGTGATGTATAGTATTTAAATAATTGGTCTTCTAAATGAAAGCACAATTATAACAAGAAAATTTTCCTTCCATAAAACACACACACACACGAAATGATTAAATCCTCTCTTAAGCTTCCATTACAGTAGTATTCAAGAAAATCTTCATGCCATTTTTAGGTTTGATATTATCTCACTGTTTGATTTCATAACCTCTCCTTTCCTTAAAAACGGTCTTAATTCAGTTACTTTGGAGATTCTATTTCAAATTTGCAGGACATCATTTGCAGCAACTAGACATACCCTGAACCAAACTAATAGATATTAATAGACATTCTTCACTATTAAGAGACGTAAGCCGAGTTTATTTTACCACAATCAAGGGTATTATTTAGTGAATGGTTATCAGAGGTGTATGTGACACATTCTATGTTGCAGATATTTTCCTCACTTGGCAGAAGAGGGACTTAATGATTTGAGTAATTTGGCCAAATGTTTTAACCAAGAAGCGATGTCCTCTGGATTCACACTCGTACATGACTTCCTAAGTCTAACCTACTTGAGGACGCTGCCTCCTCCCCCAACGACTAAGCAGTGAGAGTGGGACGCAAAGGAGTGAACCGTCCACCTCATCACTGGGTGCATAGCTGGAAGAGCACCCAGCTATGCACCCGCTTGACCCCACATCTGGGGATGATCAGGGGACGTGGGTAGGCTCAAGAATCCACAAAATGACTCCAGCTGAAAATATGAATCAGAGCTAATACCATCTTAATACACACTTTTATGAAATTCCTCTTGATGCCAGAATCCATCACGTCCTGGTTAACGGGACCCACACTCTTCCTGAATGAGGAGGTCAGGCCCTGATAGGGCAAATGTGGTTAGAAATCCAGCTTTTCCTCCATTGATTAAACCGAGAGCCAGAGCCAGTCTCATGGGGGCTGAGCCTGTGTAGCCGCCCAGGCCCAGACCTAGGAGGGTCCCACACTTCCTTCAATGCTGCATTGTCGTTGTCTTGAAATTATTAATAATTTTTAACCAAGGGTTCCAGGTTTTTATTTTGCACTGTGCCCCACAAATCATGTAGCCTCTCCTGCATGAGCCCTGGGGTGGCGTTGAATGTACCCAGAGGAGGTGCTGCCTTTTTCTTTTTTGTACAAAGGTGAAGGTGGACAAACAGGAATGTGGTTCTGGACGTAGAAGACAAAAAACAAGGAGCACCTGATAGGAGTAAAAAGCAAACAGTCAAAAGAGAGGATCCGCTTGTAAAAAGCAAGCACTGACAGATGTGTTTTCCACGCGCAGGCCACTTACAGAATGCCTGGGCCCTGCCGAGGTCACCGAAACGCATGTGACTTTGGGTCCTTAAGTGAGCCACGCTGTGAGCCACAGTCTTTCCCCACTCCCACTGCATCACTAAATGACTGCTCAAAATGTCCAGTTTCTTGACCTCAGAGGACCTAGGGCTAAGTGGGAAATGCAGCTTCTTACCAACTATAACTTGTCAATTGATTGTGGAGCAAAATGGACAGGGTCTTTAAACTGCAGTACTGTACCTGTACAAAGATAAAGTGAGACATATTAAGATTTTAAGAGTTTATTTGAGCAAAATGCTGTGTGAATTGGGCAGGATCTAATCTATCAGATAGAAAAGAGCTCTGAGGAGCTGCTCAAATAAAGTCTGGAAGCTCAGAACACAAACGCCGCAGAGCTGGGGTCCAAGAGGGACTTCCCACGCTTCCATAGGCAGCGGGGCAGCAAGCTCCAGGCGCCCCGCGGGCACCGACGCATAGCTGTTCATTGTTCCTAGGCCACCAGGGGCTTCTTAGGTTCTCTCTTCTAACAACAGAACTGGGAACAGATAAACTGAGACATATTCAATTTTTTCAGAGTTTGTGTGAGCAAATGTTGATTCAGAGTGGACAGCACACAGTCCAACAGACAGGATTAAGGAGAAGGCCCAGTGAGAGGCTGTAATGACAGCGCCCCAGAGAGCAGTTTCCAGCTCTCGGCCTCACGTGGAGGGGTGCTGGCTCGGGTAGTGGATGGCCCTCAGCTGTGACTAGTTGGCCGTCAGCTGTTACCAGTTAGCCATTGGCCACTAATATAACTGCCGTGGCTACGCTAGCAAGCACGGATTGCAGCTAGCAAGTGGGGTTAGCAAGTGTGGATGGCGGATTGCAGATCGTGTGAATCCTACTTCCTGCATCTCGCCCGGCCGGCCGCCAGTGAGACTGGGGTACAGGAAGACCCCTCGTTGGGATACTAGCAGATGTTTGCTTTTGTGTCTCGACCAGCCGCCAGCGAGAATACAGTAAGTGGTATAACTCCCCCATCTATGGCTCTGTGGGTGTTCCTTTTTGGCCTCACCATATTCTGCCTTCTGGTGTGGGGAGCGGGACCAGAGACCCTGGATAACGGAGACTTTCAGAGGCAGAGGGAGGGAGGACAGCGAGCGCACACGCACAGCAGCAGGCTGGTTGTGGCCAGGCCCCCTTCCTGCGGGCGGCAGGGGCCTATCCCGCAGGCGACCTGACCAGTGCTGACCAGGTCATTCCCAACTGGCAGGTCTAAGCTGCATCTCTGGGACAGCTGGATCTATAATTAAGTTAAAACTCTGGTTGGGGACACGGAGCTCAGCCTAAGTGACTCCATGCTGGGCCTGTTGACTTTTTTTTAGCATACTTGACAATCAAATTTTCCATTCAAAACAGGAAACATTTCAAGATACTTAGAATTTTGTATAGATATATTTTTTAACGTGAAGTTTAGGTTGCTGAGGTCTCCAAACTTTCCTCCAAAGAAATGTGGCACTTACAACAGTCCTGGCTTTTCATATCACCGAGGGAGATATGAAGCCTCGCAGAAAACTGTTTCCTGACAAAATTACAGTGAGCCTGTGTATTTCAGCAAAGTCAGCTAAACTTTCTGGAAGACAGCCCTCAATATATGATCGCGAAACCTGGATGGCGGGGAGATAACCAATCAGGCTGCTCGGTGACCCTTAGCTCACCCCTATCAATTGCATTAGCATTGAACTTGTCACTTTAAATTAGAAAGGTGACAAAAGTTTAAGAAGGTTACAACAGATTTAATCCTCCACACAAAAGAAAACTATCACTGAATTATATAAGACGTTATCTCCCTCGCCGTCCAGTTTTAGTGATCATATATCGAGGACTGTCTTGCAGAAAGTTTGCTTTCATGAGGATGAAAAGACGTAAGCTCCAAAAGCGGGTGGGAAGCGACCTGCGTTGCCATTACAGTGCATGCCCGTCGGAGTTAGTGCTTGTCTGTGAGGGTTTGCTGGTTCAAGGAAAAGCAAGTGCGTGATGTGTGTCAAAGCTGTCACTCATTGCTCCATTTGCAGGCTGAAGCGTCCCAAGTCACCTTCCCGGGACACTGCCCACGTGGTCAGTAGGCAGGAGAGAGAAGCAGGTCCCTGCTCGCATTGTGATGTCATCGCAGAGCATATCCATGTCTATATTTATAAGAAGGCAGAGGTTAAAGTTTTAGAATAAGACTTGAGTCACGTCCACGGATCAGACTCTGCGTCCCCTAGTGTCTGGGATAAGGCTTCTTCACCTGCCAATTGTTTGAAAAGTGCTCTCCCACGGACCAGCTGTGCTCGTACATCTGTCTCTCCAGATCTCTTTCCACTGAGTGGCATTTTGAGCAGTCTTGACCAATGGAAAAGTCACACACAGTCTCAGTTAAAATTTTTAAAAGCTGCTTTGTTGACATTTCCTCCCATTGAACCCATCGGTTATTTAGCCAAATGCGTACAAACCCCCTGGGTTGGTGGACGTGCAGTTACGTGGAGCTTAGGAAGCTGCTGGATAAGCACGTACCTGTCTGAACGCGGTGCTCAGCGGAGGTCAATAGTACACCGTGGGGTGAAGTGTTTCGATGCAGGGGAAGAAAGTGTGATGGGACACCCTTGTGGGGACATGGGCCGTCGGAGAGACTGAGTGGCAGGTGGAGGCACAGGTGCTCAAAGGCGTCTGTCCGTGCAAAGCCCTGTCTTTGGTGAGTCGGCACAGCCCAGCCATTCCCAGTCCTTGGGACAGCTCTGCGTTGTGGGGACGCTTCTGTAGGAGTCGCCTGCGCTTGGCTAAATGCGAGGCTTCTTCTCATCTCATGATGTGGGCTGGACGTTGAGCGGACTCACGCCATTGTTTCACTGAGAAAATGAGTCTGGGCTTAGTACCGTTTTGATTTAAGACACCATTTCCAGTGGGGTAACTTACCCTGAGATCTAAATCGACATCAGTTATGGCCATGCAAATTCCCAATCTATTTTTCAAATGTCAAAACTCTGAAAAACTAAGAGTGAAGAACCCAGCATTGAGATTTCCAATTCCATAAGACATTCAGATGTAAACATGAGTCTTCTTCACAAATATTCCCCTCCCTCCCTGTCCCTCCTTCTCCCCTCTTTCCTTTCCTTTCCCCTCCTCCCCTCTCTGACCCATTCATGCCGCTCTCTCCTTCCTCCCTCTCTCCTGTCCCTCCCTCTCTCCTCTGCCTCTTCTATGCCCTTCACCCTTCCTCCCCCAGGTAGGGAGCTAGTGAAAGAGCTGTGAACAGTCTTCACTTTTCCACAGGCTCTTCTGGTGACTGTCCTGCACACGAGTGTTTGAAAGCCACTGATGTAGAATGAAGTTGTCACACAGTCACTTATCCTCCTATTTTCCTAAGGGAAACAGGGCCAGGAGAAGCCTATGGCCCTGTGCCTAGCAGTTTGGGGACTTGCTTCTCTGTGATCGTGGACATTTACTGTTAACTTAAATCTCCTAGTTTAATTGCAGATTTTAGCCGGACAATTGGAAGTGTCATCTATTTGACGAGGAAAGTATTTAGGCCAGATTTGAATTCTGAGTCTTAATGAAAGATCCCACTCACTGAGATTTATTTTCAAAGTGATTCAATGAATTACAAATGACTGTTTAATGGAAAAATCACATATGATATTTTTTACCCTAATCACATAATAATTAGAAAATCAGTTACCCTCAGATGATATCTAAAATAAAAGTAAGAATAATAATTATTGCTCTTGTTATACTAGCAATATCTATTGACACTTTTAAATACATATTATGTGCCAGATACTTTTCATTACTAGAATCTCCACATTGAGACCATGATCGATATTATTTGTCTGTATTTTCAGATGAGAAATTGAGGTCTAGAGAATTTCAGGAAGTGGCCCAAGGCCCCAGATTTAGCAGGTAGCTTCACGGGAATTTGAGTCCTATCCTATCTCTTTAATAAGTTTTTCACTTTTATTGCGTGAAACTTTTCCTCAATGATTATAAATTATATACACTACAGTTTCCCACAAGGGCTGGTCTACATTACGTGCATCCATCTATGAAGAAAACTTCATATGTACAAAGAGATAAGGTTTTTATTTTATCGCACATGGTAACTTATTCATTTAGCAAATACTGGCAGAGGCCCTAATTTGTGCCAAAAATTGCCAAAAGGAAATACGTGTCAGCTTTGGGTTGGATGGTTTACAGCTAATTTGCAATGGGTCCGGGTGTGGGCAGCCTTGAGCATAATGGTGCCCATTCATAAAGAAACAAACTGGTGTTGATACTATGGCTCAAAATGAATAGTGTGGTCACGTGTGGTGGACAGTAAGTGCTCAACAAGCCTCCGTGGGTGGGGAGGGGAGGGAGCCCTGACGTGTAGCATTTGCTGGTCCCCACGGTGGAAACTTCCTATGTGACCTGTTTCCAGTCACAGAGCCACAGCCCTGACCAGGGAGTGTGTGGAGATAGGAGTGACGTGCATGCAGCCCCAGCAGCACAGCACGGGGTAGTTACTGGGATCATAGCACATGCTTATTAAATGCAGCCTGACCACCTCCCTGGCCTTCAGGTTTGTCATATCCGTGATGGGACTTGAGGGATTCTGAGTCTTGCTAATTCCAAGTGCTATGCTTTAATCATTGCAGAGCTGCTGTGATCGTTCCAACAGCACTCAGAAGCTAAATCAATCTGTTATTTAGAAAGAATCTGCTTCAGAAAAGTGTCCATTATTCCACCAGGAAAAATGTCGGCACTTTTCTCTGGGCTGTCATGATCTTCAACACATAGCTCTGGGCCCAGATTTGTTTCCTTTCTTTTCTCTTCCTACAAAAGATATAGCTGGGCTTCATGATAGCAGGAAAAGGGGAGGGGAGGGGAGGTAAAAATGTGGAGTAGCCATCATTATAATTCATGCTAACACATTAACTCAAGCAGAGAGTGATTAATTTGGTTTAAACAAACTAGTTCCACCCAATTACAAATGTGTTAAAAGCAGGCAGTGGAGAGTGATGATTGAGTCTAAATATATAACAGATGAAACTGTGCAAAACTGTAGCGATGACTCATAAATATAAAACTTCAGAACAATTGCAACTTCTTCATTATGCCACAATAAAAAAAGAAAAGTTATTGGTAATTCTTGTATTATTTAACAACAACAAAAAGGGGTCACAGTGAGTCTTCCATGCAGAAACCAGAGAGCAGGGTCTAATTTCTTCCACATCGAGGCGACTCCTGTTCACCCTCCAGCATTAATGTTCTCTCAGCTGAAACTACCTCCAAAATGATGGTCCAGATTCCCCTTCTTTATGACTCTATGGAGAGTCCAAGTCTAACTCAATTAGATAAAAATAGCCATTGCTCTGCTCTAATAGGACCCCTGTGATTACAAAACAAAATATACATCAGTCACATTAAAGGTTCTGGAGGGTGGGAGGGGGGGGTAGATCGATGTTTTGCCTGCCTCCCCTTTTCCCCTTTGAAAGTTTAGTGGCAGAACAATGAAAGAACGTGAGTGTCTGGCACCACTGGCTACCATCAGCAGTCCTCTCCATCTTTGGTCTTCAGGGGTGTTATTATTTTTTCATGGAAAATCATCGAGTCAGAAAGTAACACTCCCAGTAGAGAAAGGTCCAGGATGAGGGGAGTGATGGAAACTGGCAGTGGTCACCTTCAGACACACAAGCATGCTCACACTTTCTTTTCATTTGCTCTCTGTTGGAGAAAATTAATTTTTGTTCTGTTATAGGACAGTAACTTTTACTAGCAGAGTGGTTTTGGCTACACTAAATCTCACCCTCCTTTTCAAAGGAGGCAGGAAAAAAAGGGACTTTGTGCACATTGAGAAACAGTAAGTTTCAATCTCGTCTCTCTCACCCTCTGGTGCTGGTTTTGTGCTACTCGGTCAAGGCTGGTGCCCCCAGAATTAGCTTTTCCCTGTGGTCTTTGCGGGACTCTTTATTTGGTTATTCAGCTATCAATAAACTCTGATGACTACACACACACACTCACACAGACACACACACACACACACACACACACCCCAGACACTGGCTGTGATTTCTGGACTTGACCTTATTATCTCCGTGACCTTGAACCAGATATCCAAAACATTGCTGAGCTCCATTTCCTGATGTGCAAAATGAAACAACACGTTACCTAATTCATAGGATTTTTAGTAAGTTCCAGGAGGTAATGAAACTGCAATGCTTAGCAAAGTTGCTGACATCAGCACCTAGGAGACTCACTGTTATTAGTAAACCGCATTTACAAACATAGCTAGTGACTGAGGTAGGTGGAAGCCAGCAGTTAGGTGGAATGATTAGGCTTGTTTAATGATGGTTACACACACACACACACACACACACACACATTCCGCTTGTGATCTGAGACTGTTTCTTTATAATTTGGTTTTGTTCCACACAGTGCTCAGAACTGTTATTCACACAGGGGATCAAGAAATATTTGTTGAAAGAACAAATTCAGTTTTTTTTAAAAAAAAATAATAATAATAAAAACCTCACTAGTTCTTTTTCTTAAAAAAAAAAAAAAAAGTGGTAAAATTTCTCCCTGAATTTAATTATTAGAAGAACTTTTACTTCATCAAAACCTACAGGGCTTGGCAGAATGATTTAACTTGGTAAGTGGAGGATGAATTGGGAAATCTGTGTAATCAAGAGTCTGGTTCGTATCATGCTAAGACTAATATTTCACCTAGGATTTTTTATAAACCTGTCCAATTTTAATACAGTATAGATAATTACATATATATTTTAAGTCATGGTTGATGAACATCATCGCCCCCTTAAAACTATAAACTTCCATGTCACACACTATGCGATTTTAATTCTGAAAGAAAATGTTCGTATGATGACTTCTAGATTTGAAATAGCAGCACACTCTGAGATATTCATGCACAACTGTTGATGCAGTTGGTGATTTTTCTGGGTTTAAGGCCAATTAGTATCAAGAGATAATATGATACAGTCAATAGAGTTCATCTTAAAATCTTCTGAACCAACTGGTGTGCTGAGTCGTGCCAACAAACGTGAGCATCAATACATCTGGTCGCTCTGTAGATCTCTATAATCCATCTCATTTAGGAATCACGCTTTTCCCGCTAATAAATCCCGTAATATGAAACTCTGAAGGATAGCCCACAGTAGAGGATTATCTTTTTAAAAGTCTTGATCGTGTTTTTAAATATCACTTTCATCAATGTTTAGGTTTAGAGCCAATCTCATTACCAATTCCTGTGATTTAGTGCAGCAATTTAGTTACAAATATCTGTGGCAAGAAAGAAAAGATGCAGCGGAAGTGGAGAATGCTACACTGTAACTTTACAGTGTGTCCAGACAACATCAGGACATGCCATGGGGCCCAGTGTTTCCCGAACGTGAATGTGCACTGGGACACTTGGGGGTTTTATTAAGATGCAGATACCCATTTGATGGCAGGGCTGGGGCCTGAGGGTCTGTCCCATGAAGCTCCGAGGCTTTTCATGTCTGGATTACACCCAAAGTAGCAGAATCTAAGAGATTAGGATTAGAAAGTAGAGTTAGAACATAATAGCATGAGAAAAGATTTCCCATGACATCAAAGTCAGAATGCATGGTGTCCAGTCCACGTCAACTTGATTTGCTTATTTAATCATTTCTTCCCAACATATTGGTGAGTATAAATAGTGGGCCTGGAATGTTAACTCCTAACCTCCTCCTCTGGTTGTTGTGATCCTTTAGGGAAATGGGAAGATTTCCTGAAAGGCCAGAGGTTCCTCTGGAAAGCAGACCCACAAGCTGACTATGACCTCAGGAGGGAGGCGGGAAAAGCACATCCTACTCTGAAGGTAACTTTTTATAAAGATGTTATACATTGGTACAAATTATCACTTTCATATCATTGCCAATATCCTCCAAAATCTGTCACCATACCAAACCACATCCCATTATAAATAGAAACAAAACTAAGGCTTTTGCCTTATTACATACGTAGCTATATGTGGAGAAAAGTGTAAATTATAGGGAAAAAAGGTAAGTCTGTTATCTAAGCAAAGGATGTCTGTTTTCCTTAGGATTCTTTTGGTTGCAAACAATGAAAAGTCACCTGTGTTCAATGTAAGAATGGAAGATTTAGAATAAGGATGTTGGGGTCATCAGGAGTGGACTGGAATAAGGGACTGGACGGCTGCAGAGAATCATGGAAATACTCTGTGTTTTTTATTGTTTCTTTCTGCGCATGTGACTTCTTTTGTCTCACTGAATGCAGCTTTCCCTGCTACCTACTCGGGAGTGGGAAGTAGCCAGTGGCTTCAGCTGCTATCTGACTTCTTCCAGAAAACGTCCAGGGGGAGACTAGCCTCTTTATCTTAATTCACAGTTTGCAGGGAAGAGACTTTGATGGCTTAAGCAGAGACAATGTCATCCAATTCTAAATCAATGAACTGCAGTTAAGGGATTTGATGCCATCTACCCTCAGCTGTCCAGTGACAGCATGTGGTGGGGACGGGTTGGATACACTCTGCAAGGAAGAGACGGACAAATAGCAAGCACTGTCCAGCATAGGTGGGGACGCTTGAAGGCCGACTTGCTGGCGTTCTTTCAACCACGTCCCAGCCGGCAGCAGCCACGCCCTATAGGTGGCACTGACCTCAGCTCCCAGACACTTCTGAGGTGCTTAAGCCAGTTACGGCAATTCTACATACAGCCCTTACCAATGACTGGCTCAAGAACGGAGGTTCTGAGAAAATTTGGGTCAATAAGATGAGAGGAGGTTTCCTGGGGATGCCTGCAAGAGCTTCTGCCTCACTCTTGAGACCAATCAGGGAAGCCAGCCTACAGGCCAAAGGGAAACTGTAGGTACAATAAAAGGTCATTCCCTAAAAATGTCCGATATTGAGCGCAAACCATCTGATCTTCTTTTACTCATTTGTTAGTTCAAAAATAACTCACCATGTTTCACATCTCTTCATAGATTAATATGCCTCTTGAGGACTCGGCAGTAACTGAAAGCAGCTGGTACATGGCACCTACAGTAGCTTGTTGGAAACAATTCTGAGGGCCGGTTTCTTAACCCATTTTTCAAAGGGTATCAATTTGTCTCAGAGTGTTGTTGACTCAGATTACACACGGAAATCAGTAGATACGTCTGGCCAAAGCAGACAAACAGAGGACGAGCTCCTTCACAGTTTCCATCATGTAACAACCAAACGAAAAAGTGAAACATCCTAGCCCACATATGCGTCATCTTAGAAAGGAATCAGTGGTTTGATCAAATGTTCCACTCTCCCTCCCTTCACGCTGACTGATGGTTTGGGCCCTGAGAGAGCAAATTCTGACTGTATTGTTGATAAATGGAAGGTAGTTACTATGTCTTATAAGGTAGTTTATATGTTGATAAATGTGTAGTAGCTTGTCTGTCCTTGTAAGGACAGACAAATACAGTCAACACATATAGGCTATACTAAAACATTAGATACAATGGATGGGGGCGGAAAAGATTCTAGACAGTCCATATTATTTCAACAGTTCATGAAACCCTAGGTTTTGTTTGTTTGTTTGTTTGTTTGTTTTTTACTCTAAGTTAGCTATTGAGAATCTAGAGAGTTTTCAATAGCATATAATATTTTCAAAAATTCACCTTTAAAATAAATGTATACTATGTTTTAAGATTTTTTGCTTCTTATTGCAATACCGGAGCCCCAATAATCAGCTGAGCGACAACACTCACCTGAATCCCTTTTTATTATGACAGGTGATAATGAAAATAGCCAACATGTCATGTGTCTACTGTATACTGAATTGTGAGCTTTTAACTTTACCTGTATTATCTCATTCTAACTCATCAAAGCACCATGCAATAGGAGCTGTTTAATCCCATGTTCCAGACGAGGCCAGTGAAGGTGACCCGCCCAAATCACACAGCTGATAAAAAGCACAGCTCAGATCCCAATTCGTGTCTGTCTGTGTGACACTAACATCCAAGCCCTTAACCTCTAGTAGATACAGCTACCAATTATTTCATAGACTCTAAATACCCTTCAGAAATACTTGGGCTTCATTCCTAAAGAGGTCACAAAATTAATACGGCTGTTAGTCACCAAAGTTTACTGAAGGTCACAGGTAAAGGCTGTCACTCTCCTCTTTTGAAAAGCAAGTTGTTCCTTCAAAATCCAGGTGGACCTGGGAGGGAAAGAAGCAAAGAGGTTTCAGTCTACCTTAACTCATTGCCCGGCATCGACCCTGTAAATTTCACAACGCTCGTGCTCAGCCTACCTGAACATGAACTCTCAATTTTTAGTCCTTATTTTCTACAAGTTTATAAGTTACACCAACAAGTATTTTATTGGCCATGGTAGTCACATAAATTTCAGGCAAGCTCAATTCTTTTCAGTGCACTTCTTCCAGGAATGCTAGGTTTATATACTAGAATGATTTTGTTTACATATGTGGTGTGTGTGTGTGTGTGTGTGTGTGTGTGTGTGTGTGTGTGTGTGTTAGACAGGAAAGTGGCTGGGGTGATGGGCAATGTCATGTATAGTCACTTCAGAAAAATTCATCCTTCAACTAACTTCTAATGCTCAAACGACTCAAAAATGACAGAAATGCAGAGGAATTATTGATATGACAATCCTCCACTCTTGATCCTTTGACCTTATCTCTGTTATTAGATTTCTTCTAATAGGTTTTTTTTAATCTTTATTTTCAGAGTGATAAAGACATAGAGAAACATAAATGTATTTCCTTCCAGTCCCTCAGTTTGGAAATACTAGTCCGATCTTTAAACAGCATTAAAAATGTAAATTGGTCTCAGAGTCAGAATATCCACATGTGACTTTTCACTTCAAAGCATTACCTTTGTGACTTTAGGCAAGTTATTTAATAGTACAAACCCTAGTTTTCTGAGATCCTAATAATACTCCCTCATAAGATTGATAGGATTATTTGAGATAACAATGTAAAGGGCCTAGAATTTATGTGATGTGTATTTATTTATTTTTTAATATACTGTGCACTTGTTACTAAAAGATTCTGCTTGAATTGAAAGACCCAGTTTTCCAAGGTTCACAAGCGTTTCTTTTTTTCCTGGATAAGAAGAGGACTCTACCGCAGAACATCTCTCGTGAGTACCATTGTTTCAGGTTTAAAGTGTTTAGGCTACTAGATTGTAACGATGGCAGATCTCCACGCTGGTTTCCTCAAAGTTGACTCAGTGAGCATTTATTAAAACTGACTCCATGTATGGCGATCTACGCGTGGTCCTTAGCCACGGGCAACTGGAACCTGATGCCTGGAGATACTCGCTCATGTCCTGAGGCATTTTAGGGCATTGCAGTTTGGGAGACGGGGAGCTTCTAATGGACAGAGGTCATGGGCACAGCTACGATCTCCCCATGTGCAGTCGCGTTCCCGTAACAAATGATTGTCCTATCAGAAGTGTCAGTAGTGCAGGGCTTGAGAAATCCTACACTGCAGTAATCCCTGGTGGGGAGAGGGGACAGAAAGCAGAACTTGAGTTTGTTTCTGTTCGCAAGGAACCTGTAGTGTATTCTGGAAAGAAACATGCATGCTTGGTAGAGTTAGAGAGTACAAGACAAAAACGGGTAACGCTGGCTACTTTTGCTCTGGGATATTACCAGGCGGTGTATTGAATGCCCTTCATGTATTATTTTATTCAGTCAGTAGGGTAGAGTTCTATTATGATCCCTAGTTTATTGATGAAGAAACAGACATAGTAACGTTGCAGAGTTTGCCCAAAGTGAGGCAGCTGATAAGTTTTGGAGCTGGAATTAAAGCCTGTCTCTCTGATTTCAGAGCCAGAGTGAAATTCTTAAGCTATAAAGAATCACGTGTAACTTATGGTCAAGGTGACTTGCTGAGCTCAAGCTCTGATACATCTCTGTTGCTTTAAAAGCATATAGATGTTAAATAAGCAAAAAGAGAGAAAACCATAAACATGTGGAGTTAACCCTCACCATTCATGCATTTTGTTTGTGCGAGTTGGCCTGCTGCTGAAATGTATCTCACTCCAAAACCAATAGTCACAATGCTTTGTGCTCACGGCACAGAGCAGGGAAACAATGGAAGCCCCAAGCGATGCGCTCACTGAGGTCAGACGGGGTGACGCTCTCTTCTCCTTTCAGCTCTCCTACTGTAAACAAGTGTCCTTTTACGGCATATTTTTCAGTTTTGTGATATCTTCAGGTGATTTCATTGTTTAAAACAGCCCACGAGCACAGTACCAAAGTGCTCTGTAGGGTTCCTAAGGGCCAGAGGTCACGATGTGCCCAAAGGAGGAAAAACACTTGGTCAGATGAGCTTTGTCCAGACAGGAGTCCTAGTTCTCTTGGCCTTGAGTCCATCATAGACACAGCCAATGGAAGAAAGAACGGTAAGCTGGACTTCATCAAAATGAAAAGCTTCTGCTCTGCAAATGACAAGGTCAACAGAATTAGAAGAAAAACCATAGAGTGGGAAAACAATATTTGCAAAAGTCACATAAAGAACTATCATTCCAAATATACAAAGAAGTCTTAAAACTCAACCATCAGAACACAAACAACCTAGTTAAAAATTGGGCCAAAGAACTTTACAGACACCTCAACAAAAAGGGTATACAGGTGACAAATAAGCATACAAAAAGATGATCACATCATATGCCATCAGGAAAATTAAAATAAATTAAAACGAGGCCATTAAACACCTACTAAATCCAGAGCACTGACAACACCGAGTGCAGGTGGGGATGTGGAGCAGCAGGAACTCACACATAGTCATGGGAATGCAAATGGCGCAGCCACTCTGAAGACAGTTCGGTGGTTTCTTACCAAACTAAACGTAGTCTTACCACACGACTTAGGAACAGTGCTCCTTGTTATTTACCTAAATTAACTGAAAACTTACATCCACGCCAAACCTGCACATAGATGTTATAGCAGCTGTATTCCTAATTGCCAAAACTTGGAAGCCACCAAGATGTGCCTCAGTAGGTGATGGATACATAAATAAACTGTGATCCATCCAGACAATGGGATATTATTCAGCGCTGAAAAGAAATGCACTGTGAAGCCATGAAAAAACATGGCAGAACCTTAAATGCATAGAATAAGCAGAAGAGCCCAGCTGCAAAGGCTATACACTGTACGATCCCAACCTTACGGCATTCTGGACAAGGAGAAACTGTGGGGACAAGAAGAAGCACAGTGATTGCTGAAGGAGTTGGGGACGGGTGATCAGGCAGAGCACTGAGGATTTGGGGAGAGTGAAAACACTCTGCATCACCTTATAGTGATAGATACATGTCACTATACATTTGTCTAAACCCACAAAATGTACAACAGCAAGAGTGAACCCCAATTTAAACTATGGACTTTGGATGATGATGACTTGTCAATGTAGTTTCATCCTTGGTAACAAATGCAGCATTTTGATGAGTGATGTTGATAATGGAGGAGGCCGTGTGTGGGGAGGGGGAGGCGGTGTATGGGCAGTCTCTGTCTAAAAAATAAATTATTAAAAAATAGAAGTTAAGTTATTGATGGTCTCACCATTTGGTCATGATGGTGCCAGCAGGTGGAAACGGTTTGCTGATATCAAGGCCCTAGATTTGTAACACTATGCTTCTCTTTGCTGAAAGTCAAAAGGCCCATGTATTTGCACTTGTTCTATGAAGAACAGCCCTTGAGGAAACACGTTTTGCGTCCAACGGCAATACTAGAGAGGGAATGGCCAAGAAAAGACATTTACTGACTTAAATCAAGTATATTTTACCTCCAATCAAGTTTGACTAGTGATGTAGAAATGATGTGAGAACTGAATTGTACAGATCAAAAGGAAGTCAGACAGTACCTACTTTAAGTCCATTTAAGAATAGAACTCTTATTTTTATCATAGCAATTCCAATTCACGACTTTCCATAAAGAAAAGGCAGACAACAGTCGTGATGAACCTCAGCTATTTTTATACATTTTTTTTTTCCACCAAAAGATCCAAATTGCCCATCCCCTTGTCAGATCTTTCAAAGCCTTCCAACAGGTTCCTCACTGGCAGAAATATCTTTCTGCAAAGCTTAATTTATCTACTTGATTTGCATATAGCTCATAGATGTCTTAAGTCATACATATTATTATTGCAAAATTTCTTAATGATAGAACACTTCTCTAAGACAATTGAAAATTCACTGAGTTGTCCACATGACCCCAAAATGTCATCATACACAAGATATGACTTGTAAATGCATAAGCAGATAGACCCAATGGACCACTCATTTGTTCATCTACAGCTAATAAAGCTGCTGCTTGAGTTACATCCTGATAAACCCATCATAAGGTGAAAATATCACAAGTTGAAAGTGCATTTAATATACCTAAGCTACCGAGCATCATAGTTTAACGTACCCTTAAATGTGTTGAAAACACAATATCCAAAAACCACCGGCAACCCAGTTCACTGTAGAGCATGGGTTGTTTACCCTCGTGATCACGTGGCCAGCTGGCACCTGCCCTGCCCAGCACCACGAGAGAGTTCTAGCCTGGGAGATCAAAGTTCAAAATTTAAAGTACGGTTTCTGCTGACTGCATATTGCCATTATCCCATCATAAACTCAAAAAATCATAGGTAGAACCATTGTAACTCGGGGATCATCTACAGTTAATCAAAGTCCATAGTTTATAGAATTAAGAGCCTTGGGAAGGGATATTTTTATAACAACCATAAGCATCCAATAACAAAGCAAATAAACTCTAGAGCTAGAAGGTCAATAAAATTGCATGCTTGAAGTTCACTGTGACTTATATTTAAGCAGTCGGAAACTATCTATCACATGAGTTACCATATGTGCCCCTTATTACCAGAGAATGTGACACAAATGAAAACTGTTTTTCACATGCAGTAGAAGAGAAGTTTACTATATGAAGACAATAACAGACCACGAACATGGTTTATATATTGAAAGGGCAAATATTGGTGTGTTGTTTTTTTAATGTTACTTAAGAACTGTGGTAAATGCACATTTATTACAAAAATTTCAATAAAAGTATTGCTTTGCTATGCACAGGCTTTCAGCATAAAATCTGTTTTTGAAACCCAACATTAAATGAAGGTTGAAAACACTTATAAATGCAATCATTCATAAGAAAAGTATAGTGCGAATGTGAAGGGAAAGGATGAGAATACTTGTAAGTGCCTAAATATCCATCTAGGCGCCAAAATGGAAATGTTGAAAGTGAACAGACACCTTAAGATGCTTAATCATAGAGCTGGGAGGACTATGGGTGGAGCTGGACCCCTTGTTAACGCTCCAGTCTTGACTTCCTGTTGAAGTCTGTGGTAACTTCAGGGGGAGGGACGCAAATAAAGGGGGGGCCATGTCAGGGGCCCCTCCTTCTTCCCACACGGGTGGCCGGTGGGCAAGGCCTGTGGGCAAGACCAGGGAGTGTGCACTGCACTCCTTGGTTCTGTCTCTTTTTCTTTTTGTGAATAAACCATTTTCCTTTGGTGGGTTATCTGGAGGATCATTTGGCCAGTTGACATAAGTCACACACAGTAAAGTGTGGCTCAGACCATTTCACCCCTGTCCTTCTAGACATGCTCAGTGCTCTCACCCCACATGTATCTGAAGTAATGCGTTCAATCCCTCCATCATTGACTCACCGAATACGTACGGAGTGTGTGACACAATCCAGGGACAGAGTAAAGTGCAGATCTGTACACGTGTCAGGACCTGCAGGGGATGAAACAAGGCAGCACCTGAAGAGCCGTCGGGCAGATCTCAGAGGCGGGCAGAGCTGTGTGGGCCAGGAGGTGGGGAGATGCCCCAGGCTGAGACCTGCAGGCGAACACAGCAGGGGAGGGCCAGGCCCAGGGAGTGTGGGGAGCGGGAGGTGGCTTCTCACCTGGAGACGCAGTGAGCTGGCGAGGGGAGCTGCTAATGCGACATCTGCCTTCTCTCGACTGCAGGCTGAAATGCCACCCTTCCACGAGCGATGGCTTCCTGGGAGTCCCTCGTTCTCCAAGAAAAGTACCTTGGAAAATCGGATCCTCCATATGAAACCGAGGTCTCAGCACAGAGCAATATGCAGTCGTCAGATCTTCCAAAGGAGACCGTTTGGACCCGGCTTCTGTGACTCACAGAGCAACTTGTTCTCCCACACACGGAACAACAGAGAAAGTTTGGATATTTGGCTTTTCTGGAGTTATCTTATATTCACTCCAATTTTCCATGGGAACCAACAGTAACCCACACCAAATACACACACACACACACACAGAAAACACCTCCACAAATTGTCTGCTCTGCATCTCAGATTTCCTGCAGCCAAGACCAACATCTGGCTTGGGCAGAGCCGAACCACCTATCTCTTTACAAGGACAGGGAGTGGGGTCGGCTTCCCGCTGCACTGGGCCCCAGGCTCTCAGTTACCCACACTTGAGTTAATGGTCTACTGTCATCATCTTTATATTCCTCATGCGTTTTGAACAAGGAGCCCTGGGTCTTCATTTTGCACTGGGACTTCCAAATTATATGATCGATCATGGGAGAGACAATGGGGACAGGAATAAATCTAGACTGTATCAGGGACCAAGAAAAGGCTATAGGGGAAAGATAAGGAAACAGGGTTTTCGAATATCATCTCTCACATACTCTCTTGACTGTTTTCTCTATATCTGTGTGCTCCATAAACATTTTGAATGACTATAAACTCACTATTGTTTTCTAAACTTACTTAAATACTGATTTGACCATATCTGAAGTAATAATATTTGTGAAATCATGAGTTTCAGGACCCAACCATGTACATTTCTGAAATATTTCAAAAATAAATGAATATCCTTAAAAATGAGTGTGTCTGGCATACCGGCTAAGCTCACCCAAGTGCTCCCAGGAGAAGGCTCACCACACTCTGGGAAACGCTGAGACGTGTAATGAGAGACTGCGCATTTGACACCTCCTTGGTGAAGGTAGCTATCCATCTGTAAGGCGAACAGAGAAAGGGGCAAGTTATTGTTTCCTTGAAGTATGCTCTCTGTTGTTTGATCATCAAACCCCTGTAATTCTCTGTACTGTCCCCAGTTAACTGCACTCTAAGCCACGCCCACTCCTCCAGGCTCTCAGTAAGGTGACAGTGGCTATCTTAGTGACAGACCTCGATTCCTGCGCTGTCAGTCACACCAGTCTTAGCTGAGGAGTCCAGGACATGCAGACTCTGCTTACCGGGCGGCACACAGCCCAGTATGAGGTCTGTGATTGCAAATATTTTCACCACAATCATGAGTCACATATTTGGTCAGCAGTGAACTGCATATACAGCGGTGGTCCCATAGATTACAGTGGAGCTGAAACATTCCCACCACCTGGTGACATCAGAGCCATCCTAAGGTCATAGCACGATGCATCGGTCACGTGTTTGTGGGGACGCTGGTGTGCACAAACCCCCTGAGCTGCCAGTCGTCTGACAGAACAGCACAGACAGTTCCGTCCAGGACGAAATACGTGGTGATGACAACTACCTGTGTTACTGGCTTATGCACTTGCTACACCAGCTTTTATTGTTACTATACAGCGTGCACCTTCCACCTACTAAAAACGTTTGCTGTAAGACAGTAGCCGTGTTACACCAGCACCAGCCTCCTGCATCTGTTTACCACATCTCTCAATGGCCTCATTGTCTCTTGTGCTTGATTTCTTCTCAGCCCATTTTGTCCCTCATGGCCCCTAAGGCACAAAATCCTGCTGTGCTCCCAGTAAGAGGCCACATCGAGTGACTGACCAGGAAACAAATTTAAAAGGGATTCAGAACTTGAAGGTGGAAAGGCAGTGAAGTCGTCGCTCAGCAGTCAGGCCTGCCCTGTCCCACCATGGCTGTGGTCCTGAAGAACAAGAACAAAGTGACGGAAGCTGTGAAAGGATCTGCTTCACTGAGGTCAGAAGATGGACTGACCTCAGGAGGTGGACAACTCAGGAATGGCCTGGAGAAACTGTGATGACCTGGGAGGGAGACCAGATGCAGATTTTCCTCCTCAGCACCATGACGATCGTGGCCAAAGCCGAAAGTGTGTGATGTTGAAAGAAAAGGTCGGGCCTGACTCTGCTGTTGAATTTACTCCTAGCTCTGGGTTACTTAAGGGATTTAAGCATCGTTATTCATTATGACTCATAAGTGAGTGGTGAGTCTGCCAGAGTTGATGTGAAGGCAGCTGAAGAATTTTCAGAAACTTCAGATCAGCTGACTGGGGCGGAAAATTACTCGCCAGAGCAAATAGTCAATCTAGATGAAAACTCCCTCTTCTGTAAACGGACCCTGAAAGGACTTTTCATCCAGAAGGAGGGCAAGTCAGTGCCAGGTTTCGGGGCTTTTACGGACCGGGTGACAGTCTTGCTTCGGGGCAGTGTTGCAGGCTGCAAACTGAGACCCTTTGTGATCTGAGAACCCCAGGGCCTTCAAGCATGTTAGACAGTACCCAGTGCCAGTCAGGAGACACGGACGGCACAGCTCCGCTTCCAAGCAGCCCTCCAGAATTGCTGCTACACCAGCAAAATGGAGAAGTGCTGTGAGGACAATAATGTGCATTTCAAAAATTTGCTTCTTGTTGGTAATGTTCCCGGACACCTGCCTCTTATGGGTGACCTTGCTCCCAATGTCACAGTTGTGTTTCTCCTTCCAAACACCACCTCTGACCAACCAGGGGGTCAGGGAGTTATGGTTAGGGAGCTATATAGCAGCTTTTAAGGCCACTGTGCTTCCAGGCTGTTGCTGCACTTGAAAAGGACACTGAGAGGACATGAATTCACTTCTGGAAGGATCACAACATCTCTGCATCGAGAGCCTTGCTTGGGCTCTTGGGGCCATGTCACCAAGGACTGTAGGAGTGGCTTCTGGAAGAAGACACTCAAGAGGCTCATCCATGTTTTCAAAGGGTTTGCCAAGGAGGAGGGAGCTGCAAACGTCACCAGGGCTGTGGCAGAGATGACAAACGACATGACCTGGTGTGGATGAGGGTGGCATCAGGGAGCTCCTAGAGGGGTCCCTGAGGAGATGTCTAACCAGGGTTGGTGGGGCGGGAGCAGGGACGCACACCTGCAGGAGGCAAGAGAAGAGGAAACTGCAGGAGAAGAGAAAGAAGACAAACCCCTAAGAACACTCACAGTGAGGGTTTAGCAGACGCTTTGTAGACCTCAACAAGCTCCTTAAAAACTCCAAAAATGTGGCCCAACACTGACAGGTTTTCATTAATGGAGAGGACCACTCATGGTGTGTTATCTGTTTACAAACAAAACTATGATGAAAAAGAGACAAACCAAGCGAACCACGTGGTCATCTTTATATCACCATGGACTTATTTCTGAGAAGAGAGACACCCCCTCAAGAAGAGCTCCAGGCAGGTCCTTCAAGAGGTGGTCCAGGAGAAGGCACTGTCATCACAGGAGATGGCACCCCCGTGCGTGCTACTGCCCCTGAGGATCTTCCAGTGGGACAAGATGTGGATGTGGACACAGTGATACTGACCACGCTGACCGTGTGTGGGGCTAGGCCAGTGTGTGTCCGTTTCTAACAAAAGAGTTTAAAAAGTAATATATATATATATATATATATATATATATATATATATATATACAAAACAGTTTCTAGAATAATAATATAAGACAATATTTTTGCTGTACAATGTGTTTGTGTTTTAAGCTAAGTGTTATTAAAAGAGTCAAAAAGTTTGTAAAGTAAAAACTTATAGTAAGCCAGCTTTGTTTATTATTGAAGAAAGAAAAATACCTCTTTATAAATTTAGCGTAGCCTAAGTGACCAGTGTGTATAAAGTCCCCAGTAGAGGACAGTTATGTCCTTCACACTCACTCACACTCGCACTCACTCCCTGACTCACTCAGAGCAGCTTCCAGTCCTGCAGGCTCCATTCACCGTGAGCGTCCTGCACAGGTGGACCACTGTTTATCTTTCCCACCATATTTTTACTCTCCCTTTTCTGTATTTAGATGTTTAGATACACGGATATGTACCCGGTGGTACAGCTGCCCACACACTCAGGACCAGCACAGGCTGCAGGCTCGGAGCCTCCACAGCCCCCCCAGACTGCTCCTTCTCGCCACACTGGGGACTCCAATTAGTTCAAAATTCTCCTTTAGTCCTTCTGTGCTTTTCACAATTTAAAAATATTTCCCTACGACCTCACTACCTTTGTGTTTAATTACAACCCTTCTGATAGTTTAGATTCCCACATTCTTCCTTGTCTTAAAAAAGGAAAACATATGTATAAACATATATATCAATATTCATATATATCTAGAGATATTGGTAGATATATCAATATCTTGCATTTTCTCTATCTCAGCTTTGCTAGTAAGATTTTATTTAGGTATTTAAACACAAACCACAGACACATTTTGGATTTTAAAAAAATAATACCCAATTATTATTTTTATCATAATCATTACCATCATTAATATAAATCGTATTTAATCCATCATTGTAAATTTCTTGGGTAACCAATCACTAGTTCTAAACTCGTCAAAAAATAAATACAAAATAATTAAAATATCCATCACATTGTCATTTAAATAAAATGTTTGTGATAAAGTATTATAAATGCTCTTGGGTCTTCAAAAATACTTTAGAAAAATCCTCAGAATTTTAAATAAAGCAGCAGTGTATTTAAATTCAAAAGGAAAAAAATTTAAATCAGTTGCTATATTTAAAAATCTTTCTTTCTCAAAGCCATAGTTTCTTTTAGCAAAGAAGTTGTGAAGGGCTCTATAAGCAATTGCGATTTGTATTTGACAGTAAAATTACTATTTGTGCTTCTTCATTGAACAGCTATTTTCAGACCTAGACTAATGTTATGAGGTTGGTGCAAAAGTAATTGCAGTTTAAAAGGTTAAAAACAATTGCAAAAAACGCAATTACTTTTGCACCAACCTAATAATATATGAACTCATTTCAAAACAATTATTGAGTGTATCTGACTGTTACTTATACCCACTTTCAGATGATTAGTTGGATCAATGCCCCAGCACACCTTAACCCACTCTAACCTACTCCTACGCCAAGACACTCTGGAGCCTGACACATATAATTCCTAATTATAAAGCTCTAATTAATTCGAACACACTGTTGCAATCAAAATTGGAAAACACTTTGGAGTATTCTCAAATTTTAGAAAATGATATAACACTGTGTGCTGTAGTTCTCCCTCTATTGTATCTAAAAAAAAAAGAGGCTAAACATGAACCTTTTGGTTTCACAATTTCTATTTTGTTTCGTTCTGGTTCTCTCTTAGAATCAGGAAGTGACATTCACCTCCATGATCAACTGATGCTCTTTCTTCTTCTTGTATCTTCTCAACAAGTGAAAAAAGCCAACTGTTCCCAAGTCAGAGCCCTAACTAAACTGCAGAACTTCCTAAGGACCTAAAAGAAACAGTTCTTCCATTTGGCTCCCTCAAAGGTTTTATTTCGTTTTCACTTGTTTGTGGTTTTTGTTTTATTTTTTTATTTAGGTACTTATTTTCTCTGGAAACCTATTATTGAAGTTTCACATTATCATGAACATACTAAGCTCAGGTAGAAATGAAAAATCGGGCCGTGTAGATCCTGAGCTCTGGTCAAGACGGCGTAGTGGGCGGGCTCCGCACTCACCTCCTCTCACTGCCAATCAGGGCTGCTGCTGAACTACAGGGCGGCCGTCACTGAGAGTCAACTGAAGTCTAGCTGAACTGAAGGCCCACAACCAAGGACGTATGGAGGGGGCCCCCTTGAGATTGGTAGTAGGTGCTGGGACGCCAAACAGGCTGGTCCCAAACTCACGTGTGACCACTGAACGTTGGGAGAGATGTTTCTACTGCGAAGATTCCCCCCCGGGGCAGAGCGAGGGGAGGGGGTCCCAGCACCGCACCTCGCGCCCCAGCCCAGGGTACCAGTGCTGGGCAGGGAAGTCCCCAGGACTCCTGGTTGTGAAAACCAGCGGAGATTGTGGCTGAGTGCGACGGAGTGGCTGGAGTTGCAGATGCTCTCTCACGGGGACCACACACAGACTTACCTGCTGATGGCCTCACTTGCTCTGAGGTCCAGCGCAGGGGCAGTGGCTGGAGGGGCCCTGGGGACATGCAGGGAGGAACGGAGTTGTCTGGCCTCAGGGCGAAGGCTGGAGCGGCAGCTTTCTCCCAGACAGAGGAGCTGGCGGAGGCCATTGTTTCTGTGATGAGCCCTCCCCCTCCCTGCGTGCAGACACAGGTGGGCGCTATACCTGAGTCTCCATCAAGCTGGCTAACACCTTTCATTGGCCCTGATTCTGAGACTCTGCCCCACCAAACATCTGAGCACACTCAAGCCACTTCCGGTGGCTTTTTCGTAAAAACCGCCCGTCTTGGCTCATGCTGCAGACTTTCCTAGGACCTCTCAAAGGTTCATGGAATCCAGACAAGCAACATGTGGGTTGAGTGTGTCCTGTGCCTCTGACTGAGCAGCCCTAAGCCTGGCACTAGCAGCAGCCAGCCTTGGTTTGTGGGTTGGCCTCTTGGGGCACTTTCAAGCAAGGCACAGGTGGCAGCCATCTGTGGATTTCTTTATGGCTTCTGCTGGGTGGCCCCTGATGGGGCATGGGTGGTGGCTGAACTTGGCCTGTAGTGGGTCCCCTCCCAGGTGACCAGCTTCAAAATGAGCTGGAGAATCACCCAGCTGCCTCCAGGGACCACATACCTGAGGGGAAGATTGGGCAGGCAGCAGAGCCCTGCTGAGGTGTGTGCTCTGTGGGCTCAGCCTCTGCACCACAGCCAGTGAGCCCGAGGGCCAGTCCCTCCCATTGATGTGCCAACAGCAAGCAAGGCTCACCTACAAAAGGAGGGCACACACAACACACACAGGGGCACACCTGGAATGCACGGCTCGGGCAGCTGGACCTAGAGGGTATTGGGCTGAGTGTCGTAAGTCAGACAGCGAAAGACACGTGTTACGTGATTTCACTTATAAATGGAATCTAAAGAACAAACTAAACAGACAAATAGGGCAGAGGCAGACTCATAGATACAGAGAACACTTTGATGGTTGCTGATGGGGGGGTTGGGGGCGTAAAAAGGGGAAGGGATTAAGAAGTACAAATTGCTGGTTACAGGGCAGTCCTAATGATGTAAAGTAAAGCGTAGGGAATGTGATCAATAACATGTAATAACTATGGACAGTGCCAGGTGGGTGCTGTTGAAAACTATACTGTACACCTGCAACTAACATAAAATTGTTTGCTAGCTTTATTTTAATAAAAGTGTTTTTTAAAATGGGTCCGTGTAAAAGCCAAACTTTGTGATAAAGTCTAGTTGTGAGATTAGTCAGCACATCTGAAAGCAAATGAAATGTTGGAAGACAGTTTTCTTTCTTTTTTAATTTAAGATGACACACACACATATTTAAGAACAGATTTTGAAATATCGGTATTACAGATCATTTTAGAATACATTATCACTCTCTATAAAAGAACAGTTGTGAAAGCATCTATAAATAGGGGTATGCTAAATACTAATAAGACATTTCTAGCCCACACACAAAACCCTCACTCCAGATGTTTATTGTGAAAACTTAGTCTTTTGAAACACCTAACCGTAGTTTTTGCAGTCTGTGTTGCTTCAAGGACGTAGGTGTGGGTGTTACAAGCAGTCACCATGTTACACCATTCTACAATTGCACGTGAGTGTCTCCTACAAAAACCCCGGGTGGGAATCTCTGGACTGCGTGGATTTGGCCCTTGATTTTCACGGGAGTTGTCTGTGTCGCAGTATGTTTTCTTCACCAGGGTTCATGAGGCTCTCAAACCTTCTGACTCTAACTATGTCATCTTTACCTCCACGCAAATGAAAAATGTATTTTTTCAAGGCCTGAAATGAATTTCCCCACAACCAAACTGTCAGTGCCCTGGAGTGAGTTTTTGACAGCTAACCTTGTTTTACCCACTAATTCGTCATCAGAGCTTCCCGGACCTGATGGCAAATCGCACCATCCGGATGAAGTGTTCCATCTGTAGATCGTGAGAGCCATGTCACGTGGGTGACATGGCCACTGCACTGTGTCCAGGCCAGAGTGATTTAAAGGAACCTTATCGATTTAGCAAAGCCTGTCCCTCTAAAGGAGAGTATCTGTTTCCACCGTACCTGGAGAGAGAGTTATTGAGGGTCTTTCTGAGCTTAAAAGAAACCTGAGTGAGAAAACAGAAGCAAATCAAAAGGAACACTTCTGCTTCTCTACTTAAAAATGGGAACCCTGCTGTTCTTTTTCAATCCCTTTCCAAAACAGCTGTGAGACAAAATGACAACTCTCCTCCAGACCTAGGGCTGCAGGGGTGGACGAGCCATTTGTGTTTGCTCACTCTTTCTCCTTGCAAATCTTCTCATCATTGCATGTCCCAGCCCCTCGTGGCTCTGCTGGGCCAACCTCCAGGGCCAGGCTGCCCACACCCTAAGTGTCCAGAATAGAAGACCCTGGAACGTGGTTGTGCCATTCGCCAGCTCTGCCCTCTTGGGGAGCTCTATGTCAGCACTTGCACAATGGGAGCGGGGTTACTTACTAGCTGGGATCTTCACCAGATTTGAATGACATTAGGCACAAAGTCTGCAAACAGTGCAGAGGGAGCAAGTAATTAAGAATACTCTGAGCATTTTTACCCTCATTTCTCTTACCTGCTTTCTAATGATTACCTCCCTGCATTTTATGTAGCTCTCTGCCGTGGGGCCCGCCTCATCTTTAATATTGCTTCCTTAGGGGGTCCTTTCCTAATTACCTCTCTGTTTCATATCTTCCCAGCACCAGACACTATTTCTTAGTGGTATTTATTGCAACTGTATTTAGTTCATCGTTAAGTACATCTCACCCTGTGGTAAGTTAAAAAGGGTACAGATTCTTTGTTCCTCCTCCTCCCATTGAGAGTTGGGGGACAATTCCCCACTCAGTATTCTAGAACAGTCCCAGGGGTTGGACCGGCCATAGAATTTAATGGAAGTGACATTCTGTGAATTCAGAAGAAACACTGCAGAGACCTTGTTTTCCTGGAATGCCAGGCCCCTCGTCAAAAGTCCAGCCACCCTGAGACTCCCCTGCAGTGAGGAAGCCCGAGCAGCCCCTACGAGGCCACAGAGAGAGCCAGGGGCCTCAGCAGCAGCCCCAGCTCAGCTCCCGGGTGACAGCACCAAACTGCAGCCAGCCCCTTGAAACCGGACCTCCCAGACACAGTCCATTGCCCAAGCTGAGGCCACACGGAGCAGAGACAAATCGCCTCACTGCTTTTACTGAAAGTGCAAATTTGTGGGCAAAATAAATGATGGTTGGGTTTTAAACCAGTATGTTTTGGAATGGCTCATGACCCAGCAACAAACAACCCCCAAAACGCTCCTACACTTTGAGTCCCAGCAGGACGGGAACCATGTCTATTCAATCAGATTTTTTTGCAAGCTTCCCATGTGCACAGGGTTGTTAGTGGAACATTGGGATAAAAAGTCAGATCAGTCTGAAGGAGCTGGCCGGGGACAGAGGAGGGGCTCGGCCGGACGAGGGCACCCAAATGGAAGGTGTGTCCAGCAGGTGCCAGAGGCAGGTCAAGACCCAGTGTTCTGGGATGTTTCTGTGAAGTTTGCTTGATGAGAGGGGATAAAAGCTGGGAGGCCTTTAGGAGAAGCTGTGATATTTGAACTGGGCCTGGAAGGATTTCAACAGGAGTGGAAAGGGCATTCTAGATAGAAGGAACAGTATGAGCAGATCAGAGAGGTGGCAAGAACAGGACATTTGGAGAACTTTTTCACATAATCACAGGGCACATGCAAAAGAATAAGACCATTTCTGGGTATGACAGAATCAGCCCATGGATGGACTTTAGCCTTAGGCCAAGAAATAGGAAGTTTGCTGTATGATGAGCTTGTAAACACTGCTTTGAAAATTATGAGAGGATATCATGTTAAGGAACCATGTTAGTAAGAATGGAGCATCCCACCCTGGGCTGCCTGAGACTTCTTGACAGGGAGTAGTGGCCTCAATCTTCAACCTACATGCAGAATTTCAAATTAGGGGGTTTTGAATACATTCCACATCTATCTTTACTTTGCAGCTAAGGTAAATGCCTTCTTCTCAACCTCAGGCTTGAGGTTCAGCCCTTTGCAAATAACCCTTCCTTGCTTTGAGCCAATCAAACACTGCATCCTCTAAATATTACTGAAACCCCACCCTTCCCCACATCCCTACTGGAACTGTGTTTCTTCCTCTGTTTGACTCCCCCACCCCTACCCAAGGTCCCTCCGGTACGCAGACCTTCTGATGCAGCAAGCCAGCAAGCAGAACTTGACTGGACACCAGGTATGTCCTTGGTGGTCTTCCCCAGTCGCCTTGCTCACTCTTGGTTGGCATCGTCCAATACAACTAGAATGCAAGCCACATACGTAGATTTAAAATTCCTAGTAGGCCCATTGTAAGTAAAAAGAAACAGGTGAAATTAATATATATTTCAACAGTATATATAAATTATTATCATCTCAACATGTTGAAATGCACACAGAGTTATTAAAGAGACTGTGTGCAGTATGCTTTTCGAATGACGTCTTCCACACCTGGTATGTATTTTATCCTCACAGTACATCTCAATTGGGACCAGCCCCATTTCCAGTGTGCAGTGTCTGTGGGTAACTAGCTGGTGGCTATCCTACTGGGTGGTCCAGCTGTAGATCCGAGTGATGGAATAGCACCTTTGGAGTTGATCGGGATATGAGTAGAGTTGCATTACTTAACACAGTAGTCGCTAGCCCTCTGACAGCACTGAACACCTGACACGTGGCTATCGTGACTGAGAATGGAATTTTTAAATTTTATTTAATTTTAATGAATTTAAAGTAAATAACCACATATGGCTAGTGGCTGTAGTTTTGAAAGACACAGTTCTAGACAGAGAAGCTATTGAAGTGTTTTGAGAAAGGATGTGTCCTTGGAAGAACCGAAGTTTAGGACCGTTAGTAGAATGGGGACCATTTTAGCTGGAGGCATCCCCACTTTCGAGTGGCATTCTCCTATGCTCAAGGGTGATTGAGGTGATGTTTTCTGACCCCTATCTGATCTATCATGACATTGACAACAGCGATGATATTTACCTCAGTCACCTAGTCAAATCTCACACTGTATCAAGCAATAACTCAGAAATAGCATGTGTCGCCCTTGTGTAATTTTAACGTCTTCCCATTCCTACAGTGGATCCATGTCCCATGATGTCTGATGACCTTTAAATATTTCACCCACAGGTAACCCATCAAGGCTAAAATTGATGATGCTTTAAAAACACAGCAGCTTCATTACAGAGTGTTTCAAGCATGTTGTTCTCTGTGTCAGTACAATACACAAGTAGTACTCAAGTTAATGGTCAAACTTTTCCCCTCTCTTATAATGAACCGTAAAATTACAGTTGGCCATCAAGAGAACCACAGCAGATAAGTAAGGCAATTTTCCTCATCATTTTTTCTTTTGTTGTCAATCTCACTGCAAAGCCCATTGGCTTTTCAATGAACCATAATATGAATATTCATGATTGCTCAATGCTGGTGCATATACACTTAGGCCAAGCCAGGCTGGGTTTGAGCTCATTGTTTTAAATAGGTTATGCCAAGTAAAATGCATGTTGGGAAAGTTTTTATTATGATATACTTCTATACCTTGGACATATTTTAACAGGAGAGATCCTTTCTCTTTTCTAGTATTTTTAAAGAGACTCTAGAATTTGACGTTGCATATACATGTTAGAATATTCATTTTTCAGGTAATTAAAATATTATGAATTGTAATGCTGTAGATTATACATTAACTATGCCTTCTTGGGATGATTTACACATAGAGATTTTAAAAATGAATAAAGAGCTTACTTTTGCTCTGAAGCTGAAATATAGAGAAGAGGCAAACTTCTCTGGGCTTTGTTCCATAATGTCTCCGGTAAAGACACCTGCGTCCCTAAAGGGCCTGTAGGGACTCTTTGTACAGGCAATTGATTAGGGCCAGTTTGGTAATCGTTCTGAAATGGGGACCCTGCCTCATTGGTAAAACAGCGTAATGATTCTACATCATGGACCTGACAATAGAATCAAACGATATAATAGTTACACAGTGAGTGTATATAGTAAATCAGTATATGTCGATGATAGTGCCTGGGATGAATAACATACTAGTTACATTTTGGCTAACTATTTTACAAACAAATCCTGGAATTTCAGTGGCATTAAACAACAGAAGTTTGCTTCTTGCTGATCGTCCGATGGCCGATGGCTGCCCTGCAGGGAGTTTATCCAGGATGCAGTCTCCTGTCTTGTGACACCGTCGTCATCAATGAGTAGCCTCCCAGTGTGCCCTGGGTGTCGGATCCATTCTAGCCAGTTGAAAGGAAAAAGAATATGTAAAAACACTTGAAGGTTTTAAGTGTCATTTCAGCCCACATTCCACATTGCACATGACGTTTCCTAACTGCAAAGGGGGCTGGGAAATGCAGTTCAGCTAAGTGCCCAGGAAGAAGAGGGTACAGATTTGTGAAGGCGGAGCCATCTTAGCTGCAAATGTAGTTGACTTCCCAAGGCGGATGTGCCAGGTGACACATGAGCTATTGGATCCTTGTTTGAAGCAATGGACCGTCTTCAACAAGAGGAAGTTGAACAGAAGCTGGAATGGCTTTCTGTGATGGGAACAGGAGGCCCTTGAGAGGGAGGCTGCGTGCTGGAGGTTCCTGTTTCCTCCAGGAGGCTCTCTGGTCAGGGGGGAGGCACCAGGTAGAAGCAGAAGCCCCTGAGGTGTGTCTACTGCGGAGCACACTGCAGAAGCATGCCAATCCCAGTGGGGTTAGACTATTGTTGTTTTCAAATAAAAAATAGTCCTGTTTGGTTTCTGCAAGACAATGCTGCCTCTGGGAACCAAATTCTCTAGTTTTTGGCAATCTTTCTTTGTATTCTCTGCAGGGCCACTGACTGAGTCTAAAAAAGGAAAACAATGCGCGTGTGTTGTCGTTTGTGTTAGAATGTAACTCCTCAGAGGTGAGAAGGAAGGTCATCATTGTTCCTGCTGGGTCCTGCAGCTTGCTCAGCTCTCCCGGTCAAACAACACTTGTCCTTCAACCTGAAGCTTCCATTGCCTCCATGTCACTCCTCTCCTCACCATCCCTTTAAGATGTGCCTCCATCACCCTCTTGGACAGCTCACCGTCCACTCCTCCACAACCTGCAACCACCTGGCACCCCCTGTGTGGCCCGTATTCTTCACATGTTCACCAACGTCTTCCACACTTTCCTCTCCTTTATTCCTCAGCAGCATGAGACCCAGTCTGCCAACCCCAGCACACAGCCCCGCCGTCTTCTGTCTGGTTTTCTCAAATCAGAAATCCAAAAGCTCTGCCGTGGCAACTGCTCCTATCCCCCGTCTGTAACTAACCCAACACACTGTCCTGCTTGCTGTCTGTGTGGGCTTCCTCAGCTTGCCTGCGGACGCCTCTCCTCTCCAGCCCGACTTCTCGGTACCATTACCTTTGCATGAATTATGACAACTGAGTGGTCCCATCTGATATATTCTTTATGCTGCAGTCGGAGTGGTTTCTTTAAAACACACATCTCAGTAGGTTTCTCATGAACAGGACTGCAACAGAGTCCTGACTCTCCAAGTTGCCCTCACCTGGTCTCTCTCTTCCTTTTCACCTTTGCTGGGTCACTTTGCCACCTGACTTTGCACTCTCTTGGATCCAAATGCCCCAAACTTCTTTCAGTCACTTCACAATGATTTGAGTTCCTCCACAGAACTTGAGAGAGCAACTTCATACAAAATGAGGGAGACCTAAATACCATTGAACAGATACAACATTTTATGTTAGTAGGATTGATGAATAGTAATTTGAAAATTATTCTTTTCATTTTTCTTATTCTCGACTGGTCACACTAAATGTAACCAGTGAAATCTTACTGGTGTCTTTTACGAGAAGGATATTGTCTGGATGTTGTTTTGCTGGCTAAAGACAGAGGAAATACAAGCAGTATTTTTGTGATAGGCTTACTTGTTATTTGTTTCTATTTTTGCTGGAATCAAAATGGCTTCTCTCAAGATGTTATCGTTTCAATGCAGTAAATAAAGCCCTTACTTTATGACCATTCTTGCCTGATTTTTGAGAAAGTGTAATACATGTCAGTTAGGATGCAGGCATCTCCAAGTAACCAGCACAACAACAAAATGAAGAGTGGCTTTAATCATAGCGTTTTTATTGTTTACTTAAGAAATATGTAGGGAGACCATACAGGGGTCATTGAGAGGCTTGATTATATGCGGATTCTGTTAGGTGGGAGCGTATTTCAATTTTATTGGTCTATTTCTCATGGTTGCAAATATGAGGGCGCCATCAATGCCTCAGACAGAAGGGGAGGGAAAGGCGTGTGGCCATGGGATCTGCTCCTAAGTGAGTCTCTTCTCAGAAAACACCCTCCCAAGAAGCCCCAGGTAGACGTCCATTTATGTGCCGCTGACTGTAATTCTATTCATGGCCAATGTCAGCCACACGTACTGGGTAAACATGCATCTAGAAAGAGAAAGAGAATAGACACATGGGCTAAAGCCCGTTATGAAGTCCCGTGGGGCTGGTCACAGGGCCGCTCCAGACAAAATCAAACTCCTGTGAGGAAGGGAGCAGCTGGAGGGTGACACTTGGGAGACAAAGCACTCATCACAGGACATGCCCTTATTCTACCTGGTGACAATTATCAAGGATTTGCAAGTCCGCCGTTCCATACATGGGTAACATCCTCACATAAGAACAATTTTCTGTGTAATGGAAAGCACAAATCAGCCCTCCATAATATACATCATGATTTTTCCTTAATTTAAAAAATGCATGTTTTTAATTTCCAAAAAGACCAACAGGTACAGGAAAAGATGCTTAAAATCACTAATCATCAGGGACACGTAGCTCAAACCCATGAGCTGTCACCTCACACCTGTTAGAATGGCTACCATCAAGATCAGAGATCCGTGTTGGCGAGGGTGTGGAGAAAAGGAAACCCTCGTGTTTATTGGTAGGAATGTAAATTGATTCAGCCACTCTGGAAAACAGCATGGCGTTTTCTCAAGAAAATTAAAAATAGAAGTACCATGTGATCCAGCAATTCCACTCTTGGGTATCCAGTCATGTGTGTCTTAATGAAAGGGGCACATTCTGAGAAATACATCCTTCTGTGAGTATCGTGTGCAAACGTAATAGAATGACTTACACAAACCCGGATGGCACAGCCTATGACACAGCGGGGCTGGATGGTAGAGCCTGTTGCTCCTGGGCCAGAAGCCTGCGCAGCACGTCACTGTGCGAAACAACATGAGATTGAGTCCAGCACGAGAGAGATGTGCTGAACACGGGATGTACGAGGCTGCCGCTGGTGCCGCCGGGCAATGTTTTACGGCAAACTGTGTGCTACAAGGACAAAGAGTACACTCTAAAATGACAATAAAAACAGTGTAGTGAACCTATAACCAGCAGTAACACAGTCGTTTGCTACCATCATCAAGTATCCCGTCCTGGACGGAACTGTCTGTGCTGTACTGTCAGACGACTGGCACTTCCGAGGCTTGTTCACACCAGCGTCCCCACAAACACGTGACCAATTCATCGAGCCATGATGGTAGGATGGCTCCGACGTCACCGGTGACGGGAAGTCTTCAGCTCCACTGTAATTTGATGGGCCCACCAGTCATCACCACACAGCACATGACTGCATGGCCACAGGGAATGGAAACAGGACACCGAAAAGACACCTGCACCCCCAAGTTTATCACAGCATGCTCATAATAGCCAAGATATGGAAGCAATCTAAGTATCTGTCTCTGGAAGAACGGATAAAGAGGTGATATACGTACGTCACATAGATCCCCAATAAAATGTTCTCAGCCATGAGAAAGAAGGAGATCCTGCCATTTGTAACAACATGGATGGACCTTGAGGACATTGTGCTGAATGAGATAAGTCAGACAGAGAAAGACAAATACGTATGACTTCGCTTACACACATAGAATCTAAAAAACAAACAAAACAGAAACAGAGAAATAACTGGTGGTCCCAGAAAGGGGAGGGGCTGGGTGGGGAAAGAGGGGAAGGGGATTAAGAGGGGCAAACCTGCAGTGTACAAAAGTGTCGTGAGGGTGTAACGTACAGCACAGGGGATGCAGTCAGCAGTGTTGCAATGACTTGGATGGTGGCGATGTTCCCAACACCAGAGGGGAAGATGAGAGCTCCTGCTTTGGAACCAGGCAGGACCGGCGTTGAATTCCAGTTCTGCACCCAGTAGCTGTGTGTAATAAGGACCCAATAACAGCGTTGCTGTGTAGATTTCTGGGAAGATGAAAGTAAGCCTCATGAGGTATCTGGTGTACGTTAAGCCCACCCCAATGTCAACTGTTGCTAGGAATGACACCTAGTAACCACTGAGCACCCACCATGCGGGCTGCACCATGCTCACAAGATTTCTTATATTAGTTCAATTAATGAGTAGTAGCATAAAATGGGAATTCAACTGAGTTCTGCCAAGAAAACGGGCTTATTAAATATACAAATCAACTCTACAGGACTTGTCATTGCTTACTCTTTGCCCAGCAATTTTTGAGTCACTATGACACCGTAGTAAAGAAGACCAAATCCGCCCATCCTGGACTTGTCTGCTCGTAGGAGGCGGAAGGCACAGCGTGTTTCCTGCAGTGAGCAGTGCTGGGAAGGAAACGGGCAGGGTACTAGGTGAGCAGTTGGAAGATGTGATGGTTTGCAGAAAATCTTTGCCAATTCTGACATTCCTCCTCCAAAAGGTAGAATTGAATTCCCCTCTCCTTGAATGTGTGCCACCCTGAGTGACTTACTTCCAGCAAATAGAATCAGCAGACATGAACCAAGCAGAAGTGACACTTCTGAAGCTAGGTCCCAAATGGCCATCTGGTTTACACCTGGCTCCCCCCTGCTGTTGGAGGCTGGCTAACCTGCGGCAACTGTGACAAAGGGCCCATGTGGTGATGCCACAAGAGGCAGAGACAGATGCCGGAGCCCAGCTGCTGAGCCTTCTGGGCCCAGGTGTCAGATAGTGCGTGAATGAGCCTTTGGATGATTCCAGATTCAGCCTTCTGGCCCCTCAGCCGAAGTCGAGTGGAACAGAAGCATTCTGTTCCCACCGAGCCCTGCGCACACTACAGATGAGAGAACAAAGTCAGCATATTTTTTTAAACCAGGAAGTCTTTTGGTGATTAGGTATGCATCCATACTAAGTGGAACAGAAGGGATTTTACACAGGGTATGGGGGAGATTCATTTGAAGAACAGATACTGAAATGGAGACCTGAGTAATGTGATGTAATGAGTCATTCAAATATAAAGACAAAATTACCAGGACAAGGGAACAGCAAGTGCAAAGGTCCTGAGGCATTCTGAAGGAACAACAACACAGCCAATATGGCTAGAATGGAGTAACAGGCAGGGAAAAATAGAAGATAATGTGGAATAGGAAATGAGGCCAGATAACGGAGGGTCTTACAGTTGGAAAATAATTTAAATTTTGTCATTAATGGGTTGGGAAATGATTGTAAGATAACTAGAAATGTTTGATATAATTTAATTTGTGTTTGAAAAAAATCTCTGTCATTTGTGTGGGGAATATACTGGAGCAAAGGCAAGAATCAAAGAGAGATGTCATTTGCAGAATTATTTATGACAGCCAAGACCCAGAAGCAACCTGTATTCACCAATGGATGATGGATAAATAAAATGTAATACATATACATACATATAAAAAATGGAATGATGGAATATTATTCACTCATAAAAAGAAAATCTTGTCATTGTGATAACATGGGTGAACTTGAGGGCAATATGATAAGTGAAATAAGTCAGAGAAAGACAAATACCATATGATCAAACGTATATGTGGAAACTAAAAGAAAACAAAACCCAAACTCATAGATACAGAGAATAGACTGGTGGATGCCAGAAGCAAGGGGTTGGGGGTGGGTGAGATGAGTGAAAGGGGTCAAAGGTACAAACTTCCAGTTACAAAATAAATAGTCCTGGGGATGGAATGTACAGCATGGCGACTACAGTAAATAATACTGTATCGCATGTTTAAAAGTTACTAAGAGAGTAGATCTCAAAAGTTCTCCTCACAAGAAAAGAAATTTGTAGCTATGTGGGGTGATGGATGTTAACCAGAATTACTGTGGTGATCATTTCGTAATATATACTAATATCAAACCGTTACGTTGTGTACCTGAAACTAATTATATGATATGTCAATTACACATCAGATTTTTTTGTTTTTGTGTGTGTGTTTTTTGTGTTTCTTTTTTTGTTGGTTTTTTTTTTACAGAAAGATGTCATTTAGGAAGCTAGGAGGCAAGGACAGTAATTAGGAAGACTATTGTGGTGGCTAGGCCTCGGGTCTTATCTGTGCAGTGGGGTGAGATGTGCTCATGTCAGGGGTAGAGTTTAGGGTGAACCAACAGGCTTCCTGCTGGGAGGCAGGACACACTCAGAAAGTGAGGCCTCAGGAGGCCGCCTCCCCCACAGTGCAGCAGGCCGACCAGCAGCTGGACGCCATAAGGCAGCGCATGAGAAATGCTGAATCTCGGGGCCCACCCGGTCCCCGGAAATCAGAGTCTGCATGTTGACAAGCGCTCAGGGGGTTTCTTTGCAGATACGTTGGGAAAGCGTTGTGCTAGACACCCAGGTGTGTCAAGTAAGCTGATTCTGCGAGAGCCACATTAAGAGGATCTGCACATTGGTTAGAACAAGAGAAAGGAAACAGAATTTTATTCAAATTCTTGAGACAGATGATACAAACCCACAGATCTCTTGTTTGATGCTTAGTTATAGAAGTAGTACCGTGTTTCCCCGAAAATAAGACCTAGCTGGACCATAAACTCTAATGCACCTTTTGGAGCAAAAATTAATGTAAGACCTGGTCTTATTTTAATAAAATATAAGACCAGGGCATAATATAATATAATAATAAAATATAATATAATATAAATACCAGGTCTTATATAATATAATAAAATGTAATACAATATAATACAATATAATATAATATAATATAATATAATATAATATAATATAATATAATATAATGTAATAAGACTGGGTCTTATATTAGTTTTTGCTTCAAAAGAGGCATTACAGCTGATAGTCCGGCTAGGCCTTATTTTCGGGGAAGCACAGTATTGTGTATTACTAGAAGAGTCTACTATAATTCTTTCTGGAGATTACCTGTCATTCAGTGTTTAAAGAATTTAGGTTTTCCTTAAAAAGTGTATTCAGATTCTAGATAGTGAATTACGTTTTGTGTTTGGGGTTATTTCTAATAGAATAAGAGTATCATTACATAAGTCTCCATATAACTTTGTGAAATTTTCCAGTTAGGAGATGCATTCCATTTTCACTAGTAAGTCGCAGGCCCCCAGCAAAATGGCCCATCACCCTTCGTTGTTTCAACTCCCAAACTATACTTAACATCTTCCCTCCTGCTCCCACACAAGTTGAAAACTTTTTTGTTTGTTTGTTTTAAATTTATTTTTTAAATTTATTGGGGTGACAATTGTTAGTAAAATTACATAGATTTCAGGTGTACAATTCTGTATGACATCATCTATAAATCCCATTGTGTGTTCACCACCCAGAGTCAGTTCTCCTTCCATCACCATATACTTGATCTCCTTTACCCTCATCTACCACCTCCCCCTCCCACCCCCCTTACCCTCTGGTAACCACTAAACTATTGTCTGTGTCTATAAGTTTCTGTTTCTCATTTGTTTGTCTTGTTCCTTTGTTGTTTCTGGTTTATATACCACATATCAGTGAATATTGGCAGAAAAACAGACACATAGACCAATGGAGTAGAATTGAGAACCCAGAAATAAAACCCCATAAATATGGACAGATAATTTTTGACAAAGAAGCTAAAAACATACAATGGAGGAAAGACAACCTCTTCAATAAATGGTACTGGGAGAATTGGATAACCATGTGCAAAAGAATGAAACTGGACTGCTATTTGTCACCATGTACCAAAATTAATTCAGAATGGATCAAAGACTTAAGCAAAGGACCTGACACAATAAACTGCATAGAAGAAAACATAGGTACTAAACTTATGGACCTTGGGTTCAAAGAGCATTTTATGAATTTGACTCCAAAGGCAATGGAAGTAAAAGCTAAAATAAACGAATGGGACTATATGAAACTTAAAAGCTTCTGCACAGCAAAAGAAACCATCGACAAAATAAAGAGGCCACCAACTGAATGGGAGAAGATTTTTGCAAACAGTGCCTCCGATAAGGGGCTAATATCCAGACTATACAAGGAACTCATGCAACTCAACAACAAAAAAACAAACAACCCAATTGAAAAATGGGCAGAGGACCTGAAGAGACATTTCTCCAAAGAGGACATACAAATGGCAAATAGACATATGAAAAAATGGTCAACATCACTAATCATCAGAGAAATGCAAATCAAAACCACAATGAGATATCACCTCACCCCATTCAGAATGGCGATCATCAACAAGACAAATAGTAACAAGTGTTGGAGAGGCTGTGGAAAAAAAAGGAACCCTCATACACTGTTGGTGGGAATGCAAATTGAAAACTTTTAATTCCACAACTGTGGCCAACTCTGCAAGCTCCATGGCAATAAAAATAACAAATTAATAACAATATTAATAGTTTCCTTCAAGCCTTTCCTTTTCATCTAATACCATATGCATGATATGGAGGGTCGTAAACAAAGATTATTTTAAAGCTACATACTAAAAAAAAATAAAAGACAAAATCTCTAAACAACACAAAGGACACCACATGCCTCAGTGATGATTTCAGAGACCAAATCATCCTTCAGGTTCCTGTATTTGTAGATAAGAGCATTTTCAGAAGTTTTATGCAAAGTTAAAGATTACTAAAAATGTACATTTCAGATGAGTACATTCACTGTAAAGTTTAGACCACACAATTAGAATGATCTTCTTAAATCAGCCTTTTCTTTCCCCAGCAGGTTACAAGTTGAAAGTATTGAATAGAGTGCATTCCTAGATGAAATGTATGACCTCTAAAGGTTACAGAAAATAGATTCTATAAAACTGAACCCCAAATGTATAGGATTTCTTCCAGGATACAACTGCACCAAGCCGTACGTGATGGCAGAGATCCAATTACGGCAGGAAAGGACGCTCTCCGTGATCCCTGTCTTCCAGTGGCAGCAAACGGCAGGTGAGGTAAGCAGGAAGCCACTGCCTCCATGACTACAGGGACAAAAGTTGGTATCCATTTTTTTGTCCCTGGGAGATGAAAATGAAGACAAGCCTCCAGTGCCTTGTAAGTGCCTTCGATATAGGGTTTTGCATTCTATTTTCAAGAAATGGGCCAGAAGAAGAAAAATAACGTGTTCATGCCGTGAGACACTCTCTGAGGAACAGTATAGTGAGGTGGTCTGGTGGCTGAAACCCTAACTCTCCACAGCTCTGTGACATCACACACGTTTCTGTGCTGAGGTTCAGCGTCTTTTTCTGGAAATGAGGGCTAATGACTGTTCTTCTCTTAACATGAATTAGGATTCGTTGAAATAGTGCATGCAACCATCGGTCAAGCAGCCAGCACTCGGCCAATGTCAGCTATTAAATCAGCTCGGTCCTCGCCAGACAGAACTCTTGGCAGGCCCAATTCACTTTGCACAGTCTGGGGGCTGGCTCCTTCAAAGCCCAGGAAAGTACAAAGACGCCACGAACACAATTACTGCAGCCTTCCCCAGTTTCTACAGTAGAGAGCAGTGGGGGTGGTGACAGAAGAGATGGCCGTGCTGTTTTCAGAATCCAGTGTGGACAAAATGACACTGCAGTAAGCCCAAGGGTCTGAACTCTGCTGATAAATTCTGCTTTGTCTCTGATTTTTCTGCCTGACCTTTCTAATGAACCCGATTTGTCTAATCAGCAGAATATTTATAGTTCCAAGCAGTTCTTTTCTTGCTGAAAGTAGGCTCCAACCAGAGGTGAGAACAGTGAATCATTTACCTTATTAAGATCACAAAAGAAGGGACTATTTTCTGTTATAGCTGATTTCTTCAGCATCCTGGAGCTGTCCATGGTGACGTCCCTGCTCCCAAGCCACCTGTTCCCTGCTTCGGCTCATTGACACAGCTAGGGTCTACCTAAGGGCCAGCAGAGCCCAGCCACTGACGGCCTGCCAGCCACCAGCCCCAGGCCCAGGGTTTCTTCATCTGCCAGAGACGCACAAAGAGAGCATCAGAAAGACTGAACAGAACCGAGTTGCAGGGTCCCTTCTGCCACTTTCCAGCTGTGTGGTTACAGCAAGGTTGCTTAACCTCTCTGAGACTCAGTCTTAAACCTATAGCATGGGAGCAATTCCAACTCTTGCTGAGCTTTGGTGAGAATTAAATGAGATCGATGACCCTGTAAAAGCTTCTGGCATAAAGTGGGGGTAGTGAGTGTTTGTCCAACACAAAGCTGTGGTTCCAAAACCTTAGCGTTTAACCAGAAACAATAGCTTTCCATCAAACAACCCTTTCCTGTTTGTTGCTACACACCATCCAGTGCAGAGGGCTCTCTCCCAGGGTGACAGTGACACCTCTCAGGTCACCATAGGCTTTACAAAGTAGTTCTCAGGTAAGTCCCATGATGCACTGTACCACTTGGGCCTCAGGCTTTCGGACGCATGAGGGAAGACGAGCAGCACAGAGGGAAGGCCGAAGTACGTTGCACCCCAAAAGACAGTACAATTGGGAAATGCTTCCCCATGTAGAAGAGAAGTGAATGTAATGCTTCCCAGTAGAAATATAGTGTCTGTAAGTTTTTAATTTTCTAGGAGCAACTTTTTTAAAAAAAAGTGAGACCAGCTACAATTCATTTTAATATATTTTATTTAACTCAGTATAGCGAAATGTTATTTCAGTATATAAAACAATTAAGGAGACATTTCACATTCTCTCCTTGGTACTAAGTCTTCATAGCCTGGTATGTATTTTACACTCACAGCAGTTCCCGTTTCCTGTGCCCGGCAGTGCATGGCCGGGTGTCGACTCCAGTTCGCAGCTGTGTCCAGAATGATTATTGTGAATTCATCACCCGTTTACCGTCGAAGAGCACAGACAAGCTATTCAGTGGTGTTCGCTCAGCGCCCCCTGCTGGTCATGTGCCGAATTAGAGGTTCGGGAAGGAAAGGCCTGCGGACGTCGCCGCGGGCCCAGACCGCAGCCCCAGGTGAGACTGCTCCTGTCTGTTCTCCCGACGCCCCGCCCCTTAGAGATGCGCGGTCAGGTGGCCAGCGCGGGCCTGCCGCACGGCGTGCAGTCTCCGTGCACGTCAGTCCCCTCTCCCCTTCGGTGACGCGCGCTTTTACCTGGAGCCAGGGGTGCAATGCAGATTCGGAGGCAAAGAAGTGAACACATTACTTCTCACTCAGCAAATCCTCGTGGGCACCTCATGTCCATGTGACAATAAGAAAGGCAAACATGACACGGAACTTGCAGACCAAAGGATGACGGACCTCTTTCGTGCCTTTGTCACCAGGGGCAGTCAAGGCTGCTGGCTGCTGTTAATTTACTTGGAAAGCTCAAAATCCGCATTTGAAACGATCGCTTAGAAAAACCAACAGCTTCTCAGGAGCATTTCCCTTGGGGCTTTTGGGGGAGGGGAGGAGAACCGACGTTCCCGCAGCTGCGGGGACCATAGCGACCGAGCTGTTGCTGATCTTTGCCAAGTTTGGGGGGATGTTTAGTCGCCTTCCGTTTTTCTCAAGAAAGTTTAGTCCTTAGTGAGGTGGCTTCATACGGTGCGACAAACATTCAGGCAGGTTGCAGAACAAGCAAAGGGATGCAGAACCTTGATATACAGAAAGGCCACGAGTGAACTGTGCCCCGCAGGGGCCACCCCTGCCTACGGTCCCCCCAAGACCCGGCCATTAGCGGACGCACCCGCTGCCTTCCCCACTCACATTGACTGTCCACGCAGGCTCCCACTGCTGCATCACAAACAGCCGTGGGCTCAGCTGGCACAGTTTTCCTCGGAGCTGGAAGGAGGGGAGAGAACCAGGGGCTGCTCAACTGATGGCAAATGACCTTTGGTGGCTGGTGACCAGCACATCCCAGAGATGTTAAAAAAAACTAATACTAATAAAATAAAAATTATATATATATATATATATATATATATATGATCACTGAAATAGAAGGCACATTCAAACACAGTGTGAGTTGACAAAATGACTCAGGAAAAACCTGGCGTTCTTAAACACATGTGGGGAGCAGATTTTTAAATACCCACATCAATCTAATTACAAAAAAGCAGGGAAAATATTAATATCCTAGGCATATGCAGGAATTTCAATTATCTTTTGCAATATGTTATAATTTTGTATGTTACAAAACATAGTTATTTTTAATCGGTAGATAGTGATTCATCTTGAGAAACTTTCTTTTTTAATTTCTGTGGACTTTTTCAAAATTTTCCTTTATTAGAATACATTAAAATAAATACTTACATAACATGTGTGTATCAGAGAAACAGAGAGAGACAGAGAGACAGAAGGAGAGAGATACAGACATGTTTGTGAACAAATGTAGATATTCATTGCCCTGTAGCTTTAGAAGCTAAGACACTGTAAGTATAAGGGAAGAGGTAGGGAGGTCAGGCGTTTCCTTATTTATGAGGCGCTATGGTCTGTGATAAAATGGTATATACTGAGGGAGCAACGCAAGCATTGTTAGAATCACTCCATCAGGGGGTAAGTTATGATAGGTCTCCGCCATCTGGGTGAAATGGAACCTTGAAACAATTATCAGGTTATTCACTGTATTTCAAAATAGTTGCCGCAATTCCCCACTCCACTGTGTCTAAGTCAGGCGAACAATTCTAAATTAGAGAGAAACAAGAGGGACCTATGACCTAATGGAGATTACACTCTATCTGGTTCTTATTTTCCTGGACAAGTCTGTAGCTATCTCTTATTTCCCGCTGGATTTGTCTCCAGAACAATAAAACCCACATGCAAAACAACTGCAACGCATGACAGTCCTCCTTGCCCTGTCTGAGGGCTGCCTGCTTAGCTTCCTGCGCTGCCCTGCCCCCACCGCAGACGTGCGCACACTTAGTGGCTGCTTACCGCTTACATCTGAACTGTAAATCATGTTTGATACAAGTCTGGTCCTTCCAAATAATGGCTCCCAAGCTTGGTCTCTCATTACAACCACTTGGGAAAGTTTTTGAAAGTTTGCATTTCTGAACCACAGCCCTGACAGTTTTAATTCCTTAGCATGGGAAACACTTCCTTAGAGTTAAATTAGAGGAAAATCTGTCAGCCTTGCTCTTTGACTTCCTACATACCAGGCATGCAAAACATCGAGCAAATATGTGCAACCGCTTCTCCCGCTTGGTCATGACCGTCTTTCCAATAAGTCCAGTTGGTCTCACAGTCCTTCCTGTGGCAGCACTGGTGGTGTTAGAGAAAGCCACGGGCCCAACATGCCATCGTCCTGCTAAAGCCCGTGATCCCAAGCCAAGGTTTAACACCTGATCTGACCACAGCTCCAACCTCTCCCAGCAACTTAATCAACCATTCTGGAAATTTCTGGGGCAGCACCAGTAAGGCCATCTGTGCCGTGGGCCCTCTCCATCCCCCATAGAAAGAAGAGACAATCTGCACGATGAAAACCCTTCCTATTCTTCCTCCTCCCCCAAAAAATGTCCTGGCCCCCAAATAATCCTTTCTTTCCTTCTGTTAATGGCTCCCTTGCCCCACCCGCTTCTTCCTATAAAACCGCCATTTTATAAAACCCCTGGCAGCACCCATCTCCTTGTTACATAGGTTGCTGTCCAGTTATGAATTGCTCAATAAAGTCAATTAGATCCTCACATTTACTGGGTTGAATTTGTTTTTTAGCAGTTACCACTAGCAACTGAAGTTGGGGGATAAAATGAAACCTCTTTGCTTCAGAAAAGAGATGGAGTTAATTCAACTGCTATAAAGATCATCAAAACTTCATCAACAACATACATTTATACGGTAGGTCTTCCTCTTGTGGTTTGTAAATCCATTTTTTCTTAATGTCACATGCTATGATTTTGTGATTTATAAGAAAAATACATATTACATATAATAATATACATAACACGTATTGTAAATATACATTTCTGAATGACCAAAATGTATTTCTCAGATGTATTTGGTCTTCATCCAAGTTCCCGCCTCACAGCTCCCAAAACCCTTGGCATTTCCTGAGCAGTATGGTTCATGGGGGCATATTTTTTTGTGATAATATTTGGTCTCGTGTCCTCAATTCCTGAAAATGTTCCAGAGCCATAAAGATGAAATGAGTGTCTTGTTACTGATAACAAGCCTGTCCCACCACAACTGGGATTATGTGGATGAGGAGACTTCTGCAAAGCACCTAGGGATAGGGGCCGGTTGCCAGGGAAACCAGCCATGAATAGAGGGTTGGAGCTTTAAGTCTGGCCCCCCGACTTCCGGGGTGGGGGTGAGGCTGGAGGTTGGATCCATCACCAGTGAGTTAATCTATCATGCCTGTGTAACAGAGCCACCATAAAAAAAATTACCAAAACAAAATAAATTTTAAAAGGAGGGGAATCAGAACACTTCCAGGTACCATCACACTGGGCCCCAAACTCCAGGAGGACAAAAGCATCTTTGGGCCTCACCCTGTGTGTCTCTCATCTGGCTATTGATTTGTGTCCTTTAATAGCTTCAGTTATCTAGTGAGTAAATACCCACCTGAGGGGGGGGAGAGGGGATGGGAACCTCCAACCTGCAGCCCGTGGGTCAGAAAAGCACAGGTGACCACCTGGGATTGAGACTGGCCTCTGCACTGGAGGGCGCGCTTGTGAAACTGAGCCCTTAACCTGTGGAGCATGATTTCATCTCTGGGTAGAATTGTAGTCACGGACTTGGACCCCTGCTCGTGCCCCCAATGGCGTGTTTTTGCTGGAAACCGTCCACACATACACCTGCTGGAATTGGGTCCAGGGACCCTTTCATACACTGATTTAACAAGAATGACCTCTTTTTTCCCCTAGGGAGGCCCACTTTGTGTGTTTTCCAGAAGACTTGTCATAGAAGTCAAGTGGCTAGACACTGTCTCATGAAGGAACATGTCATCTTAAGTCATCAGAGATTCAAAGGAGGAGAGTTATTAAAATTGGCAAACCTCCCTGCCCACTTTCTCTTCATGCTGAGAGCACATTCGTCTGAAACCACTGCTGTGAAGACGATTCTGATTTACGTAGCTTGAGTGCAGATGGGCCTAGTCTTACAAACTTAGTTTAGGAATGCTACACTTCCAAGGGCAGCATAAGATTTTGATAAGAACCTGTCCACAAAGGCACTATGGATCGTGGGGTGAGGGCCACGTGATGGTGGGATGATGAGCCAGCCAGGGGGGCACAGGGCACAGGATCTATTTTTACTGCGTGATTTAATGTTACGAATTGGGGGAGGTCTGACATCCAAGTCCAGTCGAGTTTGGATTCAGACAGAGAACTCCAGTTTCTACAGTCACGACATGAGCGCCACAGGCCCACGTGACTGCAGAAGCCAGACAGACGTCTCCACAGTGACTTTCCTTTGGTGTTTCCCTTCCCAAACACTTGAGTTAAAATATTTTTGTGATACAGTATGCCTCCGGAGCCTGGATCTGGAAAAGCCGCTATGAGAAAGGCATCGGTGGGAACGTGGAAAACACAGTAGAGGTACTGCCTGGCTCTGGCGTGTACTTAGAGCCTCACGGAGCAAGATGCGCTTGCTCTCAGGGGAAACGAAAAAGTCTTTGCCCTCAACCCCCATGGTTCTCAGTATGGGGATGGTTATTGGACAGGGAATGGAAAAGTGAAAGCGGGTTTGAGGTGCTATCAAAATGTGTGAGCTTATTAAAATCGTGTGATAGCCCATTTTTCTTAGTCAGAGCTGGCCTTGGACAGAGTTTAATTTCCATAGTTCAGGGGATGACACAGGGCTAATAAGACATCCAAAGCCTGGGCAAACCGAATGGGTTTTGTCTTAGTTTGCATGACCCTAGATAGAGCCAAAGAGCCCCTGATGTAGTGGGGGGCCAGGTGTGTGAGCTCTGACAGACAACACCCAGGTGCTGGGGGTCTGCCCTGAGCTCATAGCCAGGTAGTTACCTTAGCCTCGATTTTCCTCAGCCCTTATAAATGTTGCCTAATAAGGGGTAGATGAGACGGTCACTGTTAGTAACTTGCATTCATGCCTCTTAGGTATAAATTCAGTTTTGAAAATAAAGGACTCACATTCACCAATTATTTCTTACATGGTATATGTGTGGTCATTTGCCACTTTCAGTAACGCCAAACCCAGCCTTGGGGCAGCAGATATAAAATGCTTAGCATCTATTTGAAAACAGAAAGCTTCAGCCAAGTTGCTTTTTTTTTTGTCACCCAGTTTTAACTGATAATTTTGATAAATAGAAGGTGAGTCTTTTTGTTGTTGGAAGGGTTTGAAAATTATGGAAACTCCCAACCCCATCACCCTCAACACACCACAGGAACTGATAATCAGGAGGCAGACGATATTCGGGGACAGGGTTACCCCCTTATAACTTAAATGTCAATGTTGTATAAGCCAGAAAGAAAGCAGCAATTCAGAACGTCTTCTTCAAAATGAGGTAAGCTTTTTGTCTGAAGTCTGGGCTCTGCTCTCTGAACACAAGGGTGAAACGAACCACGAAGAGTGAGGGAGGTTCGAGGGGCAGCAGCACTGGCTCCCTCCTGCTGGTGACTGTCACCTCAGCTCCGCTTCTGCACCCTGGATGCAGCCGTGTTCCTGCTCTACAAGATTCCACAGCTGCAGGACCAGCTAAGGATTGTCGCCCTTGGAGACGCCACGCCCTGCAAAATTGGCAGAATCTTGTGTCGAACAAATTTTTGGTATTTTAAATCACTGTTTGGGGATGGTCTCCTTTGCAATGACAATACATAAATGGAGAAGTTACTACTGTTCTTAGGCCTGGATGAGAAAGGGGAGGTTTGGTTAACTAAAACCAAGAAGCAGAAAGAGGGGTGTGCTACGAACTTTCACTCCTAAGAGAGGAAACGGGGAGTAAATACCCTAATCTCATCACCTTCCCTCCTGACTCTCTCATTGGCTGAATCCACTGCAAAGTCAGAGGTAACTGCCTATTAGTATAACCCTCCCAAGTTAGCCCCAAGAGGTACAGAGCAGCAGAAAAAGGTGTCAGAAATCTAGAGGGGAAAAAAAGATAGCTAAGTCTTTCAACTAATTTTCAGGGCTCCGAGAAACAATTTATGACCCACTGGCCTAGATAGGGCCCACCTATGGAACTGACACTCTTCTGGAATCCCACTGCTGTTCAAAATTCTGATTATCTCATCTTCGTAAAGACATATACATGGCTACATGGATATATAGACCTGCAGCTAAATCAACATAGAGACCTAAAATATGAATACCAATTAATGCACCATAATGCCAAGCTGTGAATGGTAATTATATTTAAATGTATCCTTTACCGATTTTGTTTTCCTACAGTGAGCAAGTGTTACTTGTGTCATTCTCAAAGTCATTAAGAAAAAACCCAAAAAGTGTCCATGGAGTCTTTTAAGTTTGCAACTCTCCTCTTGATTGAAAATGCAGATCACCCTGGGAGACAGTGGGTTAACGCTGAGGCCAGGGGTCCTTTACAGGTAGTATGAACACATTTTAAAGACTTTGTTAGAGGCAGGCTTTGAAGGTTGCAAAGCAAGGCTTTGTGGAAAATGAAAGGGGACGTGAAGGTGAAGAGATGCAGGGAAATCACCTGACAGGTGCTCTAAGCAGTGAGTTTCTGAGTCTAAAGATCTGTGGCCTCCACACTCTGGCCTCCAGCAGCGGGCCCGTGAGGAACGGTGTGCGAAAGTGGCCACAGGTGGCCGCAAGGGCCGCTCTGCGGTTCCTTCACCCACGTCCCAGTCAGTACTTCTGTCTGCTGCTCATCTGCTGGGGCCGCCAACGTCCTGGATATACTGAGAGGCCGAAACCCACAATCTAACGAAAAGTAATTGTGCCCAGGACTTGAGCTCAGACCCTGAAAAACAGGGACCCTAATTTAAAACACTGGCCTCCACAAAGAAGCACAGGTCTCGGCTTTTAGCACGTTCTCTGAGGGCACTCAGCCCTTCCAACAACAGGCCCCACAAAACAGGCACTGCTGTTTGGGAGGTTTGGAAGAATTCTATTAAACACTTCCTCTGAAGCAGTCATCCCAGCTTTTGAGAGTCAGCATGGCACTTAAATGAATTATTCATGCAAGACTCTGCAAGATGGGCAAGTTTCCTGCCAAGAGACACACAGTGAGGAGTGCTGTGAAGCTGGGATTGTGTGGGGAGGGGCGCCGACAGAGGAGATGTCAAAAGATGATCCCTTTGCTGAGGAGGAAACAAAAACACCTCTAGACCCTGAAACCTGCCGTTCAGCAGGGAGCTTTCTAAATGCTCTGGTCCCCTCCTGCCATCCCTTGTCATCCAAAAGCCCAAACTGCTAAAACACAGCCCTCTCTAATTAGGATAAAAAGGTGCAATGAAACAGACAGATCTGCTCAGAAAGGACACACTGGCATTTCCTGTGTGGCTCTGGCTACCTCAGTCTGGGCCGATGCAGGGGTGTGACTTTCAGAGCCCTTGCAATGGTGGGAAGACTGTCTAAACAAACAAGCGGGTGCATAGGACGACGTGATGTCCTTACAGGTGCAGACAGGACACTTCGCGTCGCGCTGACATACGGCGGCAGCTCAGTGACTATTGCTGGATGGGGATCCTAGCCTGTGAGTGCTCCCCACATTTGCAGGATTTCTTACTTTGATGTCCTGCTTTGCATCCGTGAGTGAGTAAACCTTATGTCACTGAAGGCACGTCCCATTGAGCAGCGGTGAGTGAGCTCAGTGCCGCAGATAAAGGAAGCCCTGCCCGCCCGGGAAGCAGCCACAAGAATAAACACAAACCACAGATATTACTTATCTGGTCAGGCTGCACAATTTGTGGGCGAACCAATCACTCAGCACTGGCTGACGGGTCCTGATAACGACATCATGAATAATGCAAGCCATCAGCAGCGCGAGCGAGGTCATCAATAATGCAGAGCTCCCCCAGTGCCTCTGAAAATGCTCCTTTTATTTTAATTTATATCTTAGCGAACATCAAACACACACCATTCACAATCAGGCTGGCGAGTTTAACGGCCCTTCATTCTACTTGGGTCCCAACCAGGAATATGGCGGCATCCCGACTTTCCCTTTCAGCAAAGCTTGGAGCCATCATCTGCAGGTGACCCCAGTCCTGACAATCGAAGGAAGGGCAGCTGGGAAGCCATGAAAAATACATATGATCCTGAGCTTCCTGCTTTTTCCAAAGTGCGTCTCAAGACTGTGTATATAATCTCCAGTAGACACACAAGCGTCCTGCTGCTGTGCACTCCACACGCTGGGAGTGCCTGCCTGGACTGAGAACGCTGACCCCCAAACCCTGCACCTGGCTGGATGCGAGGAGACCATGGGGCGTGAGACGTCCTGGGTGCCGGTTCTGCTTTCAAGATGGTAAAGCAGAATTATTTATTTGTGACTGGGATTTGCTGATGAGTCCCCTGTTGATATCACTGCATTCCCTTCTGGAAGTTGTTTTGGGATCTAAATAATTGGGACGAGCTTTTTTCAAGATGAGCATCCCTGGGATGGGTTCCCAGCAGTGGTGTTCTTTCCCTGAAGAACTGCATTTCCATTCTACAAACCCACCGTCATGGGCACGTTGGGAAAACACGCAAAGCTGACCTTCATGCTCCTAAAGTTTAGAATGCAATTTGATTCCTGAGCCCCAAGCTAGTGAAATGATTATGATAATTATTAACGAGGAAGCACAAACCCTTATTCCAGATTTGATTCTCTCTTCTGAGTACTGTCTCAAGCACCCATGGTCCACAATATTTGTTGAATTTTGCTACCTGTAAATATTAGGTAATAAAGACAATAACTTGGCCACTTCCTAACTTCAAATACCCAAACTCCTAAAATGCAACACGTAACATCTCTAGAATTCCTGAGAAATTGATTATATATGCAAGAAAAAGGTATTTCTCAAATTAACTCAGTGAGTAGATAGAAGACTATCCAGAACTGTTCTCCATATATTTGAAGGTGGGTTAGAAATATCAGACACTAAATAAAAGAGAAAAAAGAAAACAAGTAAGCAGTAGGTCCCGGTGATTTCCGGTTGTCATTGGCGGAATATTAGTGATATGACAAATAAGTGAAAACCACAATCAGGTGCAGATAATGAGAAATGATGCCGTAAACCAAGAAAGCACTTTGTCCTCTGGACATTTCATTTTTTGAATTGCTATGAAGTAGGAACATTCATTCATTAAACATTTGGTCCATGACACCCCCGGTGATTGATGTCAGAGACACACACCCAAGTACATCAGGAAAGAAGATGGTGCCATTGGTCCTTCTTACGTTTGGGGAAACTCTTGTATTTGATCAAGAAGTATGCATCTTAAATAACATTGTAATTAAATACAGCCAGCACAATGTTAGCATTTTAATTATATAAATTTTGGCATAGGTTATATCTATGCAAAGATAATAAATTCGATTAGAAATAAAAACAAGACTGCCCCAGCTTGTAATGTCCAACAGTATTTTTCATTACCCACAGGACCAGAATTTCTAGTGAATACAGCCTGTGTGTTTTTAATTCGTATTAGGCAAAATGATATATATCTAAAAAAACTTCATAAGAGATTCTAGAAAAATACCTGTGCATCATATACTCTGAGATGTCATGTTATCTTTTCACTTTGATAGTCTCCTAACAGGAATGAAAATTTTCTGTATTTTTACATAAACTGAACAGCTCCTGGTGGAAATAATAATGTGCACCCAACCCATCCACACACTATCTGTCATTATAACATGTAGCCAATATCCCAAATTGCTGATCATACCCACTGCAAACATATCTGAATTCTTTACAACAAAGCAGAGTCAATAAAAGCCTAGAAGGTTTTTTGCCACCTGCTTATTTTTGGAAGTTGAGGACATGAAATCATTTTGTTCATGCCTCATTCCCATGGTCGCTGTTATACTGAGGGCAGGGTTGGGCTATCCTGGTGCCTGGAATTCCATTGGTTCCATTCATAGTCCCTCGTTCAGGCAATCAGGGTCCCAGCTGGTAAACAGAACCACTAGGTGGTAAATGTCTGTGTAATGAAATCGTCCAAAATGGTTCATTTCAAAGATGGGAGTAGCCAGGTGACTAAACATTGGCACTGTATTAAGTATTTTTGCATATCTGACATACTTTCAAAACATATTCATTCAAAGTGTGTTTACTACCTAGTATGAGCCAGGCGTGGCTCTAAGATGAGAAACACCGAGCTGCATGAAAGAGCGGCGTCCTCCAGGATCTTAGATTCTAGCTGAAAAGTCAGGTAAGTGCAAAGTGAAAAAAGACAAGAGACAGGCATTTTTCGCTAGATGATAAAGTGTTCCAAAATGTCTTTCCAAGTAGGCGATTGATGCTTGCGTTCGGTTTTGAAGGAAAAGTTATAGTCTCATAAAAAGTGAGGGCTACAGTGATGAAGTCAAAGAAAACGCATTTCTAGCGGGAGACACAACTACTCGCCCCAGGAAAGTCCGGTCGTGACAAATGATGGAAGAAAACGGAGTCCACCTTCCACCAGACAGCAGTGCACTGCAAGTACAATGGACCTTCAGAAACTAGGAAGGTGGATTCTGAACCCCATCCTCTTTGCACAGCAAGTAATAAGCTGAGGACATTTTGCTAAACCCTTAAGATGTTGTAAGATTCAATTAGAGTTCCCTAGTATAGTTTCAAAGGTTTCATTAAATTGATGACGGGGAGATTAAATTCCGAAAGTCATAACAGATAATAAAAGAGCAATGTCATGTATTTATAACACAGCCAATACACCTTTGTACATTAGCAGATTAAATCCTCCTGATAACATTTTGACACAGATATTGTCACTGCTGATTTACAGAAGAGGAAACTGAGGCCCAGAAATGCAGGGGAGGGATGCCGAGCTTTCTCAGCACATATTTCTGGCCTTTGAGGGTGATGCGAGAGAGGGACAGCTCAGCCTCCCCTGGGTTTGTATCCGGCAGAGAGAATGGAATTCCTGACAGGCCGGCAGCCCCCGTTGGTGGGCGCAGGAGTCCGGCTCCCTGTTTTCACGCAGAGGCCATTCAGGAAGCTCTGCACGTGCGGACCTGCGTTAGGTTTACCACCAGCACTTTCATTCCGAGAAGGTGGTGTTTTGCCTCTCGGGCTTCAGTGCGCTCAGTATGCACTTGGATGACCTTGAGGACAGGAATTCACAGTGTGAGTTTGGAAACCTGCATTGGTCTTAGCACGTGTCGGTCCCTGTCCCCAACCCAACTTCCGGAAATGCCATTCCGAAGTGGTGCAGACGCCGCACAGTATCCACAGGTTAAGGACGTGGAAAGCGTCCCATGTTCCTTAGGCACAATGGAGTTACACATGCTTAATTCTTTTCCAGGCCCCGTTGACTTCGTCTGTGTATAGCATGTGCTCAGTACTCTGACCAAGGGGGGATACAAAATTAAAAATAAGACAATCTCAGGGAGAAGGTTGACGTATTGAGCCATAATTTCTAATTGAGTTTCTGACCAACACGAACCATTTGAGCTTTGCAGTCCTGGGTTGTGCTGCCACCAGTGGCTCTCGGAGGAACCCAGCAGAATTCAGACCTGCTTATTTCAGGGCTAACAGCATGGAAAGGAAGCATTTTTTTATGCTAAATTATACAGATGCATAGTAACCGCATTGGAGATGGTGCTTGTCCTTGCATCGAGGTAAAAATAAAAATGGTCATTAGATGGACTTTATTTCTTCTAAAATATGCATTGTGTCACACCTGTGTACACAGTACAGCTGAGTCCTGTGGGAGTGGAAAGCTAGTGCTAGCTAAGAAAAAGGACGTATGTGTACCTATGTAAACATTCATCTTTAAAAATAAAAATAACTGTAAAACATCCTACCGACAAAACTATAAGCATTTCATAAAAGTGAAGTAACTGTCGAAATGATGAAAACTGGTAGATTTAACAAAGTGAGAGATGAGCTGGGTGTTGCCAAAGCAGACTTTTAAAAGAACCGCCTTTAATCCAGGGCTTTTTAACTTGCACACTCCGTGGCAAGAAGAAATCTACTTCTGCTGGGGACTTCCTCAGGGGGCAGGGGAATCTCATGAACCCAGGGCGGGAATGGGGCTGGCCTCTCGGGTAGGACGAGGAAACACAACACCCACCCGGAGGGAACCCAGCCCCACCCAGGACTCACGTCGGTGCCTCCTGTGACCATGTGGCTGTCATCTCTGCTCCCTGCCTGATGTGGCCACCACAATGCAGCCGCCCAGGGTCAAACCCCGCTTCACCCTGACTCATCTCCTGGCAATGATGTCATCACTGTTGTTTCATCTTTCTCGTCTGTTAGTGGGGTTGGGAAGTGAGTAGGCACCATCACTCTGTATTCTCCGGAATTTTCCACACTGGGACTTTTCTGGAACACGGTTTTATGAAATGTTATGGAAACTGTGCTGTTAGGTGAGCAAATCAGAGCAGAGACCTCAACTTAGCTGAGACCTCAGTAAGTTGGTGTCTCCACTGCAGGGTCACTCAGTTTGGGGACAGGTGACGTATTTGTCTCTGGAGCAAAATTTCAACAAGTACCAAAAACTCTGTCATCAAGAGAAATATTTTAATGTGATATGTGTTTTTAAAAAGCCAAATCAGTAAACTATAGCATGCAGGTAGCTCCCTGTTTCTACAGGTGTGATTTTTCTGGAACCAGGGCCAGGATTAGGGTGGGGTGAGGGAAAGGGACCATGAGACGTAGGATTGGAGCCTGTCTTCATTGGAAATTTTGATATTATATTCATAATAGACTTTTTGCATTAAACTTAATGTTTAGTTAATAGTCCACTAAATATGATTTTACCTTGATGACTGAATTCCTTGACAGCCATTTAAGGTTAGGCCCCACAAAAGGGCTCACTCTCCTGGCCCTTTGTGGTGAGGATCAAATGACTTGGTATCTTAGAAAAGTAACCTGCACGTAGGAAGCGCCACGCATGTATTTAGTTATTGCAGTTGTAATAACACTAGTAATAATGGCAATAACATGTTGAATATGGATGCACACGTGAGTGTGTGGACGTGTGGAAGCTTGTGATGGAAGTGTGGGTCGTGGAAGGCCATGCAGGAACCCAGAAATCACTGTGTGAGGCAACTCAGGAGATTCCAGGCTCCAAGGCTGGGCTGTCCCTTTGGAGCTGCGACCACGTGAGCACAGCCAGCCAGCGGGAGCAGGAGCTTCTGCAGCAGTTCCGTCTGCTGCTTTCTCCAGGCCCCCTGCCCTCTGGTACGAGGAATGGATGTGACAGCCCACAGACATGACCAGCACAGTCTTTGGAAGCATTCAGTCGTGGAAGTGACCTGTGCAAGCAGCAGTATGTACACATAGGTGTGCAACAGAAAATGTGCTCCCACATGCACACACATGCATTGCATGTAATCTGCAGGTCTCTGCAGGCAGCTGTGGCTTGGACCGTGCTGAGGATCCCCGAGGCAGAGAAGCCGTCCACCCAGGCAGCCTGCCCGCCCCTGGCTCCACCTGTGTGCACGGTGGTGCTGCTGAGGGCAGCAGGCACTGGGTTCCAGCCAAGAGCTGTGTGTCAAGGCCCCCAACACACCTGCTCACCCAAGCAGAGGCACCCTGCACGGTACCTTAGATCTCCACGCAATCCAGACCTCCAAACAACTGTGTGCTTTTCCCCATACTCACACCATCCAGGGTCACCTCTGGCAGCAGTCACTGGCACAATTAAGTAGCTGGCTAAATAACCCTTAGCCAGTCCCCATTGTGGCCTAGGGGACAGCCAATAACCATATTCGCAGATAAAGAGTGACGTGTACAGTCCACAGGATGAAGTTCCAAATAAACAAGGCACGGAAGGACTTGGAACGTGTTTTCAGGGGCAGAAACGCTGAGTGTTCTCAGCTAAATGTGGTCTGTGGCATTGCTGTCCTTTCCATAACAACTATTGTTAAGGAATTATGTTACTTGTGTATTATTACAGAGGGGAAGTAGTGCATGCTGTAGCAATAACACTTTAAGTATCTCTTATAAATAAAACAGGAGTTCAAACTTTAATTAGGGTAGGTTAATTCAAAGCACGTTGCAAAAGCAGCAAATTTTTCCAATGATTTTTGTAGAAGAAACGAGGTGTAAAAATGTTGAAGACTCTGTCAGAGAGAAGACACGTGACTCCTTACCCTTCTCTGGCTCTTCTTCTACAAGACTCGCTCCATCCTTAAATCATCTTGACCCATCAGATTAGCCTTTCTCGTTTTTCTCGACACATGTCCACATCTTGTTTTGACTTCATTTTGCTGATTTCAGCCTCCAAATAGAGTGCTCCCCACTGCCTCTTTTTTGACTAATGCATCCACAATTTTATCTCCTTCCGGGTAGCTTCTCCTGTCAATCCATGAGTTTTCTTTTGCATTATCATATATACACCCCCCGCCAAAATAAATAAATAAATACTGCACCCATCAGGAAATTTTGGTTTTAAGGAACAAAAACTTGGTCCAAGAACCTCCAAGAAAAGCGGAGGTCTGGAAAGGATGTCCACACGTGGGGACTCCAGGGCGTCTCGGCAGCCATTCTCCTGACGGGCACACATGCAGGCAGTCGTGGCCCAGCAATGTCTGCTTCTGCCACAGTGGGAACGCATTTCTGTCCTGCTGGAGGCGTTGACCCGATTTCCATTTTCTCTTCTTCTTTCCTTCCTGTCACTCTGGTCTTTTTACAACTGTTCTCACTGCCTATAGCTCCCTAACATGGCACCCCTAAGACTTGTGTCAGCATGACTTTCCAGTGACAGCCGCAAGCTCAGGTAACTCGGCCCCGGGGTGCTCATTCAGATATCCTGTGTGAAAGGTGTAGGTGACAACTGTGCCATGGAAGTGGGCTATGCAGGCTGCTGCCCACTCAGGAAGGTCGGTGGCCAAGACAACACTCTCTCACTCACCCAGCACAAGTAAACTCCGGAATCCCTCTTTTCTTGGGACGCCCTTATTATGCAAAGCTATAGCTCCGTTGTTCACGCCCATAAACCATCCTTTTTTCTATCCTCTCACTTTGTCTCAGAGAAGGTTAGTTGTCATTAGGGCATGAGTTCCTGTTATTTCAGCAGGTTACAGCTGGTAATTGGGAGAGGTACATTTTCCTCTACTTTGGGAGTAAAGCAGGAAGGAAAAGTCTTTGGTTTTAAACAAAACTGATTTTTAAAAAGTGAGGGGCTGGGGAAGCTCAGTAGTAGAGGGAAAGAGAACAGATTCTCTGTGCGGAGGTGTATGTGGGGGGACACCCCGGGACGTGAGTGAGAGACTGCTCTCCCCTCCCAGAGTGGGCCTCCCACTCTACTGAGCCGACGTGCCAGCTTCCCCACGTCCCTTCTGTCTGTGGGGCATGAGGGCAGAGACAGCTGGTAGGGTGGAAGCTGCATTCGAGGAGAAAAGAAATGACCTCAAATACAATCAAACACATCATCTTCCTCATGTTTCATGGGTAAACTAAAAACCAGAAAATGGTAGGTAACCAACTCTAAGCCTAAAGCTAGACACTGAGGAAGCACCCATGAGACTCTTGTCCTGAAGTGACATCCTTCAGGATGTCCTGAAGTCACATCCCGCAGCTTTACACAGAGGCCACAGCGGTTCAGAAAGTCATTACATGTTGCACTTCCGCCAGCCCAGTCTTGTCTTCCATCAGAAGACACACGAGTCATTGAGGCACCTTGGTGGAGTCAGGGGGTGTGGAATAATCTTACTTTCATCCTTTCTCGTGTAAGAGATAGACTAACTTTGCCAAAGACTGAAATGGAAGGCTGTGGACCATTATGAGAAGGAGATACAGGGCAGGCGGTACTGGTCACATAAACTGATGTAGTCACGGGCACACCTGGAAAACTTTTAGGAGCAAGTTGGCCAATAGCTTCAGTAATACAAACAGACCTGGACAAGATCACTTTACTCCAGACTGAAAATTCAAGGGGAGTTTAAAAATATATATATTCTAGTTAAAGTTTTAAAACAAGGTTATGGTCCAAATCATTTCACTCATTCAGAACTAATTTTTGAGGCACAAAGATGATACGTGTTGAAGGCAATTAAGTCTTCTTGAGAATGACAGCTGAGCGTGTGCCTCGATGCTCATTCTTTAAAGAGCTTGTTTAAACCTCTCTTCTGGGTTGAGTTGATTAAAGCCATTCTTATTATGGCAATGAAAATATGCACCCAGCACAGATTTTACTATCTGAACCCTGTGGCCACGACTGAAGAGGCACCAACCTCTCTTGACAGGAAAAGTAATAGAAACGAGAATAGGTTTTGAATACAGATGCCCGAAACTTTAAATTACGAAACACTGAGAAACATCCAATCCGGAATTTCTAATACTTGATGACTTATCACCATGATTACTTTTTACTGGTTTCAAATATGTAAGCCTGAGTGTGCAAGTCAGATTTCAGTAAGTGAATTGGAAGATAGGTTTTGGTAAAATTCGTCCTCTGACAAGCAGCTCCTCAGGCATGGTAATGAATAAAAACATTTCAGGCTGTATGTTTCGTTCACATACAAATAATAATTCAGAACCTCAGTTTTCTAGGAAGAGGCCATGTCTGCTGTGCTTGCGAACGGCAGATGCTTATGGGTTGTTGACAACTTAATGGAGATGAAATAGATTTGTTTTTTGATGCCTGACTCAACTGATTTACCTAGTGTTAGGACCCCGGTCCAAAATGTTGCTCAGAAGGAAAATGATACGTTATGACTTTGGTAACCAAGTAGAAACAGGAGAAAATTGTTGCGAAGGGGCCAGTGTACACGGCTTTTATAGACTCAACACAGTGGGCGTCAGGGGTGGAAGCCTAGGCCCGTTCACTGCAAAGCCAGACTCTGTAAATGCTATTAGCGCAATGGAAAAGTGATCCCTCCCGTATGAAAAGCTAATCATGACGTCACACTTCACCTGAACAAAGGGGATATAGCTTGTGGCAAAACAAATGTTATCACTGCCACTGGCCGTTGGACACAAGGTCTGAAGCCAGACCTAAGGGTCACTGGCTGCGAGGTGCGAGGGATGTTTTCACAGGACGTGTGACTCTAAAGGCAGGGAACACCACGCCAATGAAATGCCAGTTTCCACATTTCAAAATTTCACAATACTGTGGAGGTCAAGAAGGCCTGCCTGCCCAGGAAGAGATCATATGTCTACATGAAAACTCAGCATCAGCTGGAAACAGTTCATGCCACCAAGGCTGGAACTTAGACTATCATGGGGGCAGGGGCCATGTAGGGGGAGGGCTTCTCTTATCTCTTTATGACCCAATTTGTCCATAGCTACAGATAATTTGTCCACAGCTACAGATAATTTCCGATTTCTTCTGGATCTTACAAGACTGGAACAGATGAGGCCACATTTTTGGACCAGCACAGGGAGGTGTCCAGCACAGCAGCCTGGGGGCAGAATAATGAACCCTGGGCTCGAAATCACGTTCGATAATACGCATTTTAAAGCAAATGTCAACAGTGTACAGTGTGAGATGCCAGCTAAGCAGAACCACCAACAATATGGCAGCGCCGTCGTCCAGGTTTCAGGAGACCACCTACATTACACAGCTGGGCAGGAACCATCACAGCCACTGAGCAGTTCCCGTTCATTTGACGTGTTCACTTAATGACTGCTGTTGGCAAGCTGTTGATCTGGCTTTGGGGGTCACATGCAAGTGGGTAAGGTGTTCTGCTCTCCATCTGAGTGTTGCTTGCTGTGCATTATGGGTATCTCGCTGTTGCTGTATATCTAGCCAGCCCAGAGCTTAGTGGGGCTTTTCAGAGCTGTGACCATTTGTTGGCTCACAAGTCCACACTCTGTGCCAGGCTTACTGGGGCTGGCTCCTCTCTGCAGAGATGGAGTTGGCTTGGGTTACTTATGCAGCTGCGTTTAGCCAAGAGCCTGGCTGGGGCTGGAACATCTAGGATGGTTCACTCACGTGTCAGGGGCTCAGCTGCAGTGGCCACTTCTCTCTCTTCCCCCACCCCTCCCCCACCCCACTCATCTATAATGACTCCCCAAACCTTTCACATAGTAACTGGATCCTACGAGGGTAAAAGTCATACTCTAGCCTAGGCCTGGAAGCATCACTGCACTACCACAGCCATACTCTTGTGGTCAACGCAAGTCCTGGGTCCAGCAAGGACACAGGGCAGGGAGAGAGACCTCACTACCCGGGGGAGGAGCAGCTCAGGGAGGAGAGGTGCTGGCGCCATCTATGCAGAACCGACCTCCAACCGCATCAAGGGGAGCTGAGGATGCCTGACTGATGCCACACGGAAAATGAAAGACCAAGCAAACGGAAACTGGCTAATTCACGTATTGAGCATCTATTTTACTCCAGATACAGTCTCTGTCAATATGTGTCTTACAAAATCCTAGGAAATAAAACAAATTCAGAGAAATGGATACAGGCTTTGCAGATGAAATTATGGAATAAACTATTAATAGGTTAAGTAGATAGGGGAGAAGAAGGGAAGTTTATTCCATGCGGACAGAACAGCAGGAAAATGGCAAATTATAGGACTTACTGAAGAAGCTTGGATGAGAGGGGCATGTGGGTGTGGCTCTGTGTGTGTGTTTAAGGACAGAGGCATAAACCTTAAAACATGTGGCATGGGTTTGGTCCTGGGAGAAGTGACTGGAAAAACAGTATGGGAGTGGGTGGAAAAATATACTAACAGTTGAGACTATTCCAGACAGCAGGGATTTGTGGTTTGGCCATAAGGGGTGATTCTCAGATTTTCTAATTTCCTGAGGATTGAGACCATGCTATCCTTTAGAACAGGGGCATCCGAACTGCGGCCCGCGGGCCAACTGCGGCCCGCAATCCATTTCTAATTGGCCCGCAGCAAATTCCAAAAATATATTTAGTTTACTTAAATAAACCAGGTGAGGCAATACGTACTTCACCTCGAGTGAGTGGCCCAGCTGTTTGTGTATTTTACCACATATGGCCCTTGGTAAAAAACGTTGAAAAAAGTTTGCACACCCCTCTTTATGCCATTGTACAACAGCACCTGGGTTTAATTTAATTTACTAATTAAAATATTTTAAAAAGAGGCAACCAACCAAATGGGAGAAGATTTTTGCAAACAGCACCTCCAATTAGGGGCTAATATCCAAAATATATAAGAAAGTCATATATCTCAACAACAAGAAAACGAACAACCCAATTGAAAAATGGGCAGAGGACTTGAAGAGACATTTCTCCAAAGAGGACATACAAATGGCAAATAGACATATGAAACAATGCTCAACATCACTAATCATCAGAGAAATGCAAATAAAAACCATAGTGAGATATTATCTCACCCCAGTTAGAATGGATATCATCAACAAGACAAATAGTAACAAGTGTTGGAGAGGCTGTGGAGAAAAACGAACCCTCATACACTGTTGGTGGGAATGCAGACTGGTGCAGCCGTTATGGAAGGCAGTGTGGAGGTTCCTCAAACAATTACGAATAGAATTACCATATGACCCAGCAATCCCTCTCCTGGGTATCTACCAAAAAACTTCTGAAAACATTTATCTGTAAAGGTATATCTGCTCCTGTGTTCACTGCAGCTTTATTTATAGCGACCAAGACATGGAAACAACCAAAGTGTCCTTTGATAGATGAATGGATAAAGAAGATGTGGTATATACACAATGGAATACTATTCTGCCATAAGGCAAGATGAAATACTGCCATTTGCGACAGCATGAATGGATCTTGAGATTATAATGCTAAGCAAAATAAGTCAGAAAGAAAAAGTCAAGAACCATATGACTTCACTCATATGTGGGATATAAAACTGAAAGCAACAAAGGAACAAGACAAACGAAGAAAGAAAGAAAAACTCATAGACACAGACAGTAGTTCAGTGGTTACCAGAGGGTAAGGGGGGTGATGGGGGTGGGAGATGAGGGTAAAGGGGATCAAATATATGGTGATGGAAAGAGAACTGACTCTGGGTGGTGAACACACAATGGGATTTATAGATGATGTAATACAGAATTGTACACCTGAAATCCATGTAACTTTACTAACAATTGTCACCCCAATAAACTTTAATTAAAAAATAATAAAAGCATAACCAAACTTAAGTCCCTGACCTTAAGGGTATTTGGTAATACGGTGGGGACCAGTGGTTCTGCAGCAGTGACCCCAGCCTGTCATTACCAAAGCCTGTGTCCTCCATAACTTCTGATCATACAGACGCAGCGCCTCCTGCTGGCACCCTGCAGGCTCTCGGTAACCATTCATTTGCTGATGGACTGAGCCCTGCCCCCCTTCTGAGTCTGCTTTCTCCCCCACTACTGCATGTCCTCTGCCCAATGAGGTTATTGAGGAGTCCATAACTGACCCTGGTGTTCCCAAGGAGGAACCTCAGGGCATCTGAAGGCCTCTGTCAATGTTTGCCAGGGCACAAGCCTCCATTGATATCACTTTCAGATCCACGCCCTTCAAATTCACAAGTTGGAAGCATTCCTGCAGCCCCCTGGGTGGCGCATGGATGGGTGCCGTTTTGGAAGTCATCTACTCTGTGGAGAGGTAATTGGCGGACCTCCATGGTAGCTCTTATCAGACATTAGAGTGTTGCCCGTTATCAAAGTGATTCTCAGGTCAGTGCTTTCCAACATCATCTCTTCCATTGCGCAGCAAGACATTTTCTGGGGTGCCCGGAAATAAGCACACGCACACTTGCTTTGAGAAAGTGAGATGAGACATTCCAGGTTGGCAGGGCAGGGTATGAACACACGTGGGAAGCTGGGGGTCTTATCCTAGAGCGCTGAGGCAACAGTGCCTCCTAGAAGATTGAGGTGAGCCCCAGAAATAAAAAAAACACATTGCATTTTCCTGTCTACAGGGCTAATCCCAGGAGCAATTTTGAAAACGGTCTTTTTGTCCACGGTTTCTGACCTTCTCTGAAGGGTTCAGATCATCCTCTCAAAGATTAAACGCATTATACCGGGCTCTTTTCTAGTAATTTGATTTTGTGGCATATGAACTGCCAGCTTATATAAATTCATTTTAAAGGAATCAGCTGTGCTTTTAAAATGGAAATAGACAGCAATACTTGGGAAAATTGGAGAGCATTATCCTGGCGTGAAACCAGTGTTGCTTTTCTTGCTGAGTATTTTTATAAAGCTCCGTGTAGGTTTGGAGAAGAGGAGAAAAGAATGGAATAGAAAATCTGAAAAGGGAAGTTTATTAGTGGTTGGGCTTCATCTCCTGGCATGAATATTCATGTGTTCGTTACAAAAGTTTATACTGCATTTCTAAGACCCTTAAATGTAACCACTTTATCAAATGGGATGGCATGAGCTACAACTTACAGAAAAATCTCACTTAATATCTTAAGCAGTAGGGAACTCATTATTTCACATCACAAGATGTCTTGAGTAGGCGGATCGAGGGTTGGTTAATTCTGGGGCTCAACAATGTACAATGTGAGATGTTCTCCACGTCAGCTCCTCTTGACTTTCACCTCACAGCCACAAGGTCGTTTGCCAGAGCCGTACACATCACTGTATCACACAATATCCTGGCTGTGGCATGTTTCTGCCTTCTATCCAGAAAGGTCTCTCCGGGAGAATTCCCAGATGACTATGTCGGTGCTATCTCTGCTGCCTGGTCACCCATTAAATAAATGACATCACTACGACTGGCTTATACTAACCAGCATTTACCCAGCCGGCACCGGGGAGAGGCTTATGAGCTTATATGTGTAATGGTCACAAGAAGCAGGAAGGGGTAATTGGCGAGACCACTGAGAGTGCCCACTGCGAAGACGGCCCCTCTGCCGCTAGGCCTGGGTAGCAGTGGCATTTCACTGCATAATGAAGCAGCCAGCACTCACTGGCTTAAAAGCAGCACCATCTATTTAGTGCCTCGTTCTCTGAGTCCACCATCTGTGAGCTCACATGGGCACTCTTCCCATATGTCCAAGTGCCGTAAGCTGCCAGGTAAGCGGGGAGCAGCTTGGTCTGGGGGAGCTTCTACAGCTCTGCTCTTCCCACCTTCTTTCTTCCTCCAGCCAGCTCTCCTAGACGTCTGCTGACTGCCCCCAGGGCCACAAAGAGGCATCCCCGAGTGCAGGTGCATTCCTGAGCCTGTTTGCATCAGGTCTCATTGTCCAGAGTCACCAGCCCAACTTCTATTCATAGAATCGGAAATGGTCTCCACTTCTCAAGGCAAAGATGTGCAGTGTGACATTGCCAAGGTGAGGAGGCAGGTGACGAGGGATACCTGGCCATCTTCACCACCTGCTATGCTGAGTTGCTATCCAAATTTCTTACAATACACGGACAAAGGCAAAAATCAGAATACTAACAATGGCACATTGCTTTTTATATACAATACATGATTCTAAACATCTCACACACTAATGAGTACATTCTCAAAAAACTTGCAATCTATAGTGGAAAGCATATTATGTCATGGAAAGAATATGAGCTTTCATGCCAGAAAGATTTTTTTTGATTCTGGAATTTTCCTTTTACTAGTAGTATGTATGTGACTTTGGAAAACATATCTAGCCTCTCTATGAATTGGTTTTCTAATCTGTAAGAAGGGGATGGAAGTGTCTGTTCAGGTCCTCTAAGAAACAGACTCCAAGATGGGGTTAAGTATGCAAGGGATTTGTTGGGGGCAAAACTTGTGAAGGGTAAAGAGAGATGGAGCGAAAATGGGAAGCGGGGATCCGGCACCTGTGAAAGGAGAAGGGGGGTGGGGGTTGATTCTGCAGAGCCTTACACCACAGCACAGTTCTCAGAAAAGTCTTTCGGCTTTTGGAGAGCTCCCAAGCCAAACATGCCCACTGGAGCATCCTCAGGGGGCAGCCATCACCCTGTTCTAGTGTCCTCAGTGGATTGAGTCCTGGGCTAGGGACAAGCAGCCCAGGGAAAGCATGGCCTGGTGTGAACACAGGGACAAATTAAAGAAGGTGGCCACTAGAAGCTGTCAATCAACAATGCCCCGCCTGCTGGTCCCCTTGAAGGACCTGAGAAGTGCACTGACAATGCCCATCTGCAGGTTTGTTGTATTAAATGAGATAAAACATAGTCTTCCATATTGCCTGCCACATAACAGAAACTACATAATGACATTTTCATTTCTGTGGCAGGAAGTATAAAGAGCCTCGAATTTCAGTCTTCTTACCCAAACATCAAGCCCAATGCCGAATGCAAAATAGGTGTTTAATAAAATGTTACCCAACATTCACCAGCTGTAATAAGCATCAATTATAGTCATTATCAAGCCCAATCTCACGTCTAAAAGCAGTCCCCACTCTAGTCTCTGTGACTTGCACCCTTCAAATCACGTTGGCACAGCTGAAGCAGCCATGTCAATCGAGCCTCTACCCTACTGGACATGGACTGTGGACCTGGTGTGGGCAGCTAACGCAACGAGCTCACAAAATCTCTTCCCTGGGAGTGGAAAGAGTCAACCCAGTTGCTTTCCAGGTGGGAGGCCAGCAAAAGGAAAATTTAGAATGTCACAGAAGCTATATTTTCAACATGTGACCTGGAAAATAGAGAAAGCCAGTGTGGTACCTGGAAGCAAAAATAAGGTAGATGAAAAAAAAAAAAAAAGATCAGATATGAAAGACAGAATGAGTGTTCTTTTACTACTCTAGCCTTTATTTCAGTTCATTTCTGCAGTTCTAAAGCATTCCTATCATTACATGTGTTTATATAACATAAAAACCAATACTATATTTCCCTCATTTTCTTTAAACAGGCTCAAGTGAGCTTTGTATAATACCTAAAAGTGTCCCAACCAATATACCAACATATGCATGCATGTGGTCTGGTTGTAACCAATAATTTCTTTAATATATTCTTTGGAAGTTATAACAAAATTAATTAAGATATAATAAGAATGGGGAAAAACCATCTCTACAGAAATCCTGCTCTTGAACACATGGAAATTTATTAAACATGAGTCCTTGGGGGTGTAAAGTGTAGACCAGGAATATTAAATATACAAACTGAAAATACACTGAAATATATATGTAGAATATAAGGAAAAAACAAATGGCCTGGAAAAGCTCACCACCCTGAGAGTATGAATATGAATGTAAGGATTTTAAACATCGGGGATTGTTAAATAGAAACCTTTTACAGGACTGGTTATTAGAGCTAAGAATTCTTCAATATTAAAAGACACGCACAGGGTGCTAGTCAAAATGATTTAATTGGCAGTGTTTAAACAGGTGGTCCTCCTGTGGTTATATTAAAGGACTCTAGTCTGCAGATTGAACCAGATTAACACTAAGTCCATAATTTCTCCAATTCAAAACAGCCTTTATAAACAACACAATATATGGATATGATAAGAACAGAAAAGATTCCAACCAACATATAAGAAAATGGTCAGCCTCATTAGAGTCAGAGAAATATATACAAAAGCATTGATGAGAACATCAGAACATAAAACAATCTCACAATATTAAGTGCTGGCAAGAATAAGAAGAAACAAGAGCTCTTATTCTCTGCTGGTGGACATATAAATTGATTCATATCAATTTTCTTAGAAGAAATACGGTTGTACACAGGAAAATGGGTAATGTGGACACACCCCAATCCAGTAATTTCAGTCCAAGGTTTGTACACTAGAATGACTCTTGCATGATGTAACCGGTACAAGGTGTTCATTAGAGCATATTTTATAAGAGCAAGAAAAAGGAAACAATGTAAGTGTCCACCAGTAAGGGAACGGATAACTACGACGCGATGTATCCATCAGACTGAGTCCTACAGATCAGTAGAAAAGAACGAAGCAGAGCTCTGTGATAACGACAAGAGAGCGACACATGGTGTAAGTGGTGGTAGGATTTATACAGCAGGAGACTCTCTGTTAGTCTGAGTCACCAAGAAAAGAGAAAACATTTAAGGAATTTATTAGGGGACACGTCCATGTGGCAAGAATGGAGAGGGTAGCGGTGGAACGGGGAAAGCCATCAGACTAGTGCTAGCCTGTCACCGAGTGACAGAGGAAGTTTGGGTGGCAGAGACCCGCACTGTCCAGTGTGACGATCAGCGAAGCCAACAGGTAGCCCCTGAGCCAGTCAGCTGACCTGTGCCTGAGGTCCAGTCTGCCTGTGTCCGCTCAGCACTTGGTCACTGGTGGGGGGCAGGTTGGGTCCCCCCGGCAGGAACCACAGTGGCCTTCCACATGCAGCCTCTGGGACTTTCCCCATGGGAGGAGTTCCGGGAGGCAGAACCGCTGTCCTAGTGACCACTGTCCCGTCAGCAAAACGATCAAACACGAACTCATCAAACATTTTTCATGGAGAAATGTATGTATGTGAACTACTTTGTAAGTGGCCAGGGAGGATGCACACCAAAGCCCTAAGAGTGTACTCCTACAAACGGAGGGAAAGTGGGATTGGTGATAAGACGCAAAGGCAAGCCAAGGGTATTTGAGGAAATGCCTCATTTTGCTTTGCACAGAAAAGGGTGGGGGTGCAGAGAGGGACACACTGCTTATCCAAGGCCCACTGCTTTCTTCCCCAGTGAAGACTTGCTCTTGGCAAGAGACTGTCAGGACAAGTGAAACCAAACACTTGCGGATGTTTCTTGTGGCTTCTGATGAGCCACTTCCTCTGGGGACTGTGGATTCCCAAATCCGAACCCCACTCCCAGCTTCAGCAGGCCCACCCAGTGCTCGGGATGCATTTCATTCCATTTCACTGTCAGGCTCGGGACAGTCCTGCACTCACGCAACATGACCACCCGTGGCTCTTCAGTGGAGAATATGTATTCTCTAAGTCTCTGTAAGGGGGAAGCTACTGAATGGAAGCGGTTTATTTGCCTCTGTGCTATTAACTGGTTAGACATAACTGAGTGAAACTCATCAACTTCAGGAGCCAGTCAACAGAGGATAAAAAGATTAAAAAAAAAAATCACTGTAAGGGTTTTTTATAGAATGTAAGGCTGCACAATATTACAAGGTGTCCGACGTACCACAGCTTTAACATCAATATCATTTAATCCTTGCGCTCATTAGCATCACCCCCCAGCCTCCTGGCAAGTGACTAGTATTGACAACATGCAACCTTAGGGTTTGTGCAGAGAAGAGTTTTCCTGCCTCCTGTTAGTTACCTTATCCCTCCCGACACCCAAATAGTATCTGGGGCTGTTCCGTTATATAATCAAATCAATTAATACAACAAAACTGTACTCATTAAAATTTTTTGGGGGGAAAACACTGCTAAAACATGTGTGAAATACATTTCACAATTATTGCATATTTAAAATGTTTTAATTAAAAGCAGACATTCCAGATGCCCTCCAAAACACTAAAATACCATAGTAGCAATAAAATAGTCCAAACAAATGTTTTGATTCTATTCTGCTTATCTCCATTTTTGAACGTTACAAACATCAATGTGTTACGTCTATCCCAAAACTTTGAGTCCACTGCACCTGTGCTGACTGGAAGATGCTGACACAAATTGTCCGTCCAGTGGTCACTATGACACGATTTCCAATTGGGTGATAAGACCCACAGGCTAGTGTGGGTTTCAGGTCCGGAACATTCCAAGGAGCTGACCTGCTACATTTGGAAATTATTAGGAGCCGCTGTGTGCATAACTTTCCTAAACTCAGGTAGCTTTGCGACGATTATTACATTTCAAATGTGATCACTGGCTGATCCGATTTCATAGTTGCATTATTATGCATTTTCTGCTTTATCATTTTTTGCTCATCTCATGACATTGGTGTGAATGTGGATATTTACATAGATTTGCACGTTGTTTCCCACAAGACTTAGTTTACATCCTAAAGGCAAGGCATTTACCTCTGTCTTCTTCACACCCTCCTAAATGAGGTTCAAACTAAACTAAGCCAAAAGAAAACACTTTATCTAGAGACGAGAACAATGATTCATTGTATGAGCAACATATATTGGGAAGACAGGTACCTACATCACACTTTCTCTTTTAATCAAAGTAAGGGGAAATCTCCCAGGGAACATTAAAGCATTCCCATAATTTACCTTCACATTTAGTTTCAGAGCAAGTCCTAGGAGTTAGCCCTGGGTTTGAGGAAATGCTGGAGGAACAAGTATAGCGCTGTGCTGGTTACCACGCATGGCTACCGAACGTGAAACTGAAATTAATTAAAGTTAAATAAAAAGAAAATTCCACTCCTCGTGGTACCAGCTGTATTTAGGGTTCAGTAGCCCCATGGAGCCAATGACTGCTTACTGGACAGTGTAACTGCAGAATATGTAAAACAGTCACACAAATCCATAAGATACAAACAACGCCATCACAGAGTTTCTAACAAACGACACTAATGTAAGGAAATCACACCTTGTATATTGGAATAATTTCCAAAGAAACGTAGCCGCATCTGTGACATCTTAACGGGTATTTAGTCCTCTTTTTTTTTTACAGGAAGCTTATGCTCTGTTCCCATTGCACAGTTAGCAGCACTCACTTCCACAAGTTGGTGGGACGTGGGGATCGTTAGCAAAGGGACACCCAGGGATATAACGACACAGAAAAAGACAAAAGTGGAGCAAGCGGTGCCCATGTCAGCAGAAACAAATGTGGCCTTACAGGTGAGTAGCCACAGGTAGGTCTCCTGCCCACAACTTCTTAGGTCTCAGTCTCGCTGGCCAGCCTCCTGCCCCTCACTGACCAGGCCGGAGGTCACCCTGCATGCTCGTCCCCCAGCTGAGTCAGGAGGTCACTAAGTGTTGGCTGCAATCACTCCCCAAACCATTCATGACAGTTAAACGTTAAGCTTTCAGTTTTATGTAAATATTTAGAACTGAAGTCATATGTGTGCTCTATGAAATAAGTCAGAAGGGGCATGTTGCTGAAAAATTATCATAGAATTAGCTGTTAGTAGTTTCAAATAATTGGAGAAAACAGCCGTAATAAAAACACAGCAGACCGCCAGGTGCAGGGAAACCCGAGCTGGGAGTCTTCGTTGATGCACCTGTGAATTCTTTTAATGAAGGAAAGGACAGTGGGAAGGTTCTGGCCGTAGACACACATTCAACAGACAAAAGCCTTAGCTCAGCAGCAAAAAGCTCTGCAGAAAAGAACACTTATATTCGTATGAAAATGTTTAGGGTGAATATGGTCCCAAACACTAAATAGTATTTTTATGAGTGATCAAATATCAGTGCCAATCATGTCAGATGGGGTTTCTACTATATCCTTTTCTTTACCAACTAAATTCTAAAGGACAGAAAACCTGCTCAATGAATATATTATACGAAGAAAGAAACCACTCTGTTGCCATTGGTCCATTTAAAATGTTCAATCCCCGATTTTCCAATTTTTCACCTCCTGTCCCTGAGCCTCAGTTTGCTCAGCTGTAGAGACGATATAATAATAGTACTAACCTCAGGAATGTGTTATGAGATAAAATGAGATAATTTGATAAAGCCCTTAACGCCATGCCGGGCACTTGACAGCATGTTTCCTGAGATCCAGTCACACAGTACTTCTCAGAGCTCATCAACAAGCCTCAGAGTTTACAGTCCCCGGGTCGCCACTGGGCACAGTAACACTCAGCCTGGAAACTGGATGGAGGATGAAGGCAGCTGGGCCCGCGCCCAGCTGTCTGGTTGCAAGGCCTGCCCAGACCTCTTTCTCTGCAGGCTGGCACTGCTCCCTGAGTGAGGGGCTCAGCTGCCATCAGAGCTGTGCTGGGTCATCGCAGCCACATCCGCAGGGGCCCGATCAGGGACGTCCACGAGGTGGCCACTGACAGACGGCCTGACCCACCGGTCAGCCTACTGCTGACCACCTGGCTAAGGGTGGGGGAGGGGAAAGGTGGGGCTTCATTGCCACCTGTAAGTGCATTTCCAGTGTCGCAGAAGCAAACTGCACATCTTTGTAACTTGCTTTCTCTTTCATTTGGAATCTTGATCTCACTCCTAAGCCTGGTCCACAATAGCTACTCAAGAAATGTTGATTGAATATTCACTTTAATTGACTGTTATGTGTCCCTTCCAGATCTAAAGGTCCAGAACACTATGGGGTGATGGATGAATTCTATTCACAAAGACGGTTTTTTAGCAGCCGGAGAGACTCAGAATGATTTGTCCCCAAATAATGGAATTGGCAGTTGTAAATAATGGAGAAAATACATGGCCGGTAGCAAGCATTTATTGAGTTGGGTGCTATGTGCCAGGAAACTTGCATGCATTACCTTACTTCATCTTCTCAATAACTTTGTGGTTTAAATCTTATTATTATTTCCATTTTATTTGGGAGTTCGGGGCACAATGAGAGGAAACTAGCCTAAGTCATAGAAGTTGATTTGCTGTCTCGTTATCTGATTTCAAAGAATGGGCTCTCTTAATGGCCAGCCTCACAGTGTGGTGCTCCTGGCAAGAAGGCAAGAAAAGAAAAGAATTTTCATTTTTCATGGTGAATGAAAATTATTGATAGTGAATACTCCTGTGAGGTCCAGCGAGGGACAGAGACTGGCCTCTGGCTTTGGAAATCTGAGCAGCATCAGGGACACTAGAAGTTATTTTAGGGCAGTGGTGGGCACTGCAGGGTGACTGTAGTGGGAAGCGGGTGGACAACATGGAAAACACACTCGGCTGTGTGGAGACGTGTTTCTGTGGAGCTGAGTGATGTGGGAAGCCAAAGGACCCCAGCATCGTTTTTGTGTGTAATGAGCTCAGCAAGGTTATGCCGACGTAATAACCCTGGTGCTCAACAGTTTGGCACCACAAACATTGCTCTCTCATGCTACAGATCTAATTAAGGTTTACAAGGGGATTTGCGAGTCATTGTCACTCAAGGACCCAGGCTGATGGAGCCGGGTGCCAACATGTGCCTCCACAACCACCTGGTATGAGGCTGAGACCGACCATGGGAAGTCCCTCACTGGCTTATAACGCCTCCACCGGCAGTGACCAAAGCGAGTCCTGCGTCCATGGCCAATTTCAAAAGGCGGGAAGAGTACACACTCCTGCCATGCATTTGTCAGGCGAAGGGAACACTTGAAAACACATGGGATGGAGGCTTAAGAAACATTTTTAAGAACTGCTATCATTAAATCTGTATATCAGAAACTCCACAGGTGACTACCACGGGCAGTGAAAAACGGAAACTACTGATCCAGGACAAAGGACCACTGTGGAGGTGAGAGAGGAGACTCTCCAAATTGAGACAATATCCTAATTTTCTGTGAGCAGAGATACCCAATCTATTGAGGCCGTTGTGATGGGATGGGCTGCAGAGTTTGGAGGGATTCGGACACTGGACAGGAATATTTCAATGAACTACAGTGTACCACTGTGCAGGCCTTTAAAATAAACGAATTTAACATATATTGACAAGGGACATTATCTGAAAGATACTGTTACTTGAAAAGTTATAAAGTAGAACTTATAAAGTAAAAGGCATAGCGAGTATAGAAGTTATTTGTGTAAACACCCATCAATACACACACACATTTTCCGTGAGCAGACTGCGATGGTACTGGATGGTCTGGGAAAGAGAAACCTGGTGTCAACACACTAAACTGATGGCAAACACTGTTACCCTGGGAAACAAGAGAGAAATGAGAAAAACTTTGGCTTAAGTGTTGTTGTTTTATCATTTTTGTAACCCAATATTCCTGTCTTATCTGTATAATTATTTAGTAAATTAATTAATTCTGTTTGTCCTGGTATTTCCTAAATGCAACCCCCCTTAAAATGTTGAGCACTTATTGAAATCCCCTGGGACAAGGTGGGAAACACATCTGACTTTTCTGTCGGCCCTTCCTAGGGCCTCTGCGGGACGATGAGGACGAACGTAATATTCCACATACATATCCTTTACAAAGTCACTCTTGTTCCCTGCCCTTCAATAAAGTTGGAAAACTGAAACATGCTTTTTTCCTCTTCATTTATATCATTATAAATAAGCTTTTTATCTTTGTTCTTTTTAAAAATGTATCCATGATATTCAATTTAATCCATATGTATTGCTAGATTAAGTCAAATTAGTTTTCTTTCCTTTCCCTAAGAAATCTTAGACGTGCTTATGTGACTCAGGTAAATGATTTCATTTGGATTTTATCAAAGTGTAAACAGGATCGCCAGGTGGACCCTCAAAACCCTGGTACATGAGGACTGTCCCTGGACCAGTGGAGCCAAGCGTCCAGCTACATGGCACTTGTGCCAAGTTCTGCCCTCAAGAGGGTTTCCATCTTGGCTTTGCCATGCTCGCTGCTCCAGTCCATGAAGCATCTGGGGTCCTTTAAAAATAAAATAGCCATTTAAGGGCCATTTTAAGTGAAACTTAAAAACCATTGGTAAAAATCTTTATCATAAAATAGATAGTTCAGAAATGCCAATTCAAATATTTGTCATCCAATGGTTGAGTCTATTACTGGAGAGATCTACACATTGCCAAAGCAGACGTTGTTATGTAGAAGAGATGATTATGCATAATGGAAATGTTTTTGGCTATTAGGAAGAGAAAATGATGACCAAAAACTGACCTAAACACACAGGCTATTCTCCCACATGACAAGAAGCCTACACCACAGTATTGGCTGGGTTGGTTCAGTAGCTCCAAAGTCACAGTGACTGGTGTGTCTGTGGTTATCTTTACTTTCCCTCTTGGTCTCAAGATGGTTGCATCAGCTCCAAGCATCACAGTCTCCATTGCATTCAAAGGCATGAGGCAGGAAATGGTGCAAAGCAGAGCATTTCTCTTTAACACTACCCCACCCCCCTTTAATAAGGTAAAGCATTTTCCCCAGAATCTGTATATCCCCACATATCATTGGACAGAACTAGGTAACATTTGCAGTATCCACTCCCCTCCCCACATCACTGTCCCCCTCCCCAACAGGGATAAAAGGGACAATGACCTTGGGAAAAATAATGACCAGTGACCTGCACCAGCATCTGCACCAGTGACCTTGGGACTAACAAGCACTCAGAGTGGGCCAGGCACTGTTCTAAGCCTTTTACAAAGACTAGCGAATTTACTCCTCAAAACAAGTGTAGGAGATAGCAACTGTTACCATGATCACTTCACAGATGGATATTGAGGGACAACATCAACAACCACACAGCAGGAAGTGCTCTCAGCCAGGATCTGAGCCCTGGTTGGGAGCCCCAGTCCTTAACCATTATACAAACCATCTCTGAGGATATAAGTGGGATGGGGTCGAGAAAACAAGCATGTGGAAGGTTGTCCTACATTCTCCAATAGTCTGCTGTGCAAAACTGAGAGGCAACTCTCCTAGACCCCACTCAAAATAGCATCACTCAATTATAAATGTACCAAGAAATGTAAATATGAAGGAAATAGAAAGATGAAGAATTAAGTAAATTACCTTCATTGATAAAAATTAATAAAACTGAAACTCAAAGTGGCAAAAGAGGCAAGAAAGGGGAAGGAGCTAACTTAAAAGAAAACCAGGGAGCCTACAGGAACGGAAGGACTGGCATAGTTTGGGACGCAATGACTCCAAGCTGGAGTAGCTTTATTTTCCTCCGCATAGAACCAGGGAAAAAAAGCATGCTTGAGAGAGAGGCTCATCAGAGTGAAGGATCAGGGAGCCCAGAGGAAATGACTCCTATTCTTCCTCCTTTAGTGTCTGCCAGAGGCACTGTGAGTCTATCCTCATGTGGGCTACAAGGAGAAATCAAACATAACATCACAGGCAAATCTGCCCACCGAGGACCAACTCCTGGAATTAGCACAGGGCCGATGAGACTGGGACGGAGGTCTCTGCAGACATCCCATCATTTCAAAGACAACCTCTGACCTTCTGGTCCATGTCACAAAGAAAAGAAGCCAATTTTTGTTTTAAAGCAACATTAAATCAGACCTTTCTTAGCCTGAGTTAAGTAAAGAAAGTTTAACACATTTACTGAATAATGTAGACTGAAAAGAATCTTTAAAATTGTATTATCACACAAAATAATTTTCACTTTTAAGAATCACTTTAAAATAATTATTTTAATTTAGATAAATTTTCTCCTATTGGATGATTTTCATTCCTTTTACTTATAGAAATAAACCAACCAATGAAACAAACAAACAAAACAAGAAATGTGTTCCTTTCTCATTAACTCACAGCTAAATATTGGAGTGCTTGAAAGCAGCAAAGTCTTCATGTACATTAAATAGTACAACCCCGGTTTTAGAGTCCAGGATGGTGGAGTAGATAAACACTGTGTCTGCCTCCTTCCATGAACACATTAAAGTTACAACTAAATTAAAGAACAATCAACCTGGAGAACCATCTGAAGTCTGGCTGAACAGAAGTTTTATAACAAAGGATATAAAGGAGAAGCCATTTAGAGACTGGTGGGAGGGGCAGAGACGTGGAATGAGCCCCACACCTGCGTGTCATTGATGAGAATCAGGAAGGGTATCTTGGCTGAGCAGGTTCCCCTGAAAGGAGCGAGAGACCCCAGCCCCCCCACACCAGCCTCCCCAGCCCAGAGTGCTGGTGCTGGGTAAAGGAGCCCCCACAACACCTGGCTGTGAAAAACAGTGGGAATTGCGACCCTTTAGGTGGGACAAAAGGCGGTGGGAAACCCAGATGTTCTCTTAAATGGCCCACGCACAGACACACTCGTTCACAGGCACACACCTGGGCTCCAGCGAAGGCACAGTGGCTTGGTGTCAGAGAAATACAGGGGACAGACTGAGGTGGGTGACTTGAGGAGGGGACTGGAGGCCAGCAGACGGAAGGGGGCTGCCATCTTTGATGTATTGCGCCCGCCCCCACATGGCCTAATCTGAATCTGACTGGTCTGCTGAGCTACTGGGCTCCACCCTGATGACTCACTGGGATCTCACCCCACCCTAGCAGCCAGCACCACCCGGATTTCACTCTTTCTTGGAAAACTATCAGAGTCTGACAGACCCGAGGTGGGTGGCAGCTGGCCTCAGTGAGCTCTGAGACTTTTGCTGAGTCGCTCCAGGCTCAGCACTGGCATCAAACCAGAGTCTACATTAACCTGGTGACCACAGCTCTTCCCACTTTAGTGACTCCCTGAGGCCCTGCCTCACCCAACTTGCATACCATATGAGGCTTTATTAGGCGCTGAGCCTTAAGGGAGCCGGCAGGTGGCAGCAGGCCTCAGGGTTTTCTGACTTTTTGCCAAACTACCCCAGGCTGATACTGGTGGCAGACATCCTCAGTTTGCAGCATGGCCTCTCCCACAGGTTTCCAGGTCCAGCACTGGCAGCGAACAACAGTAGATTGCTTTCTAGCTCCTACCCGGTAGTTCCCAGCTGGTCACAGGCAGTGGGTGACATGGATATGCACCATAGTCCCTCACTAGAGGCCCCAGAACCAACATATTTGAAGGTTGGATTCAAACCACAGCAGAACATCATCCAATGAGCCCCACAAGTAACACATGCAAAGGGCAGTCTCAACAGGCACCAGAGCCCACTGGGGTGAATCACACTCAGTGGGGTAAGTACAGCAGCCCGTAGCTCTGGATGTGGCCACACCCCACAGCCAATCAGCCCGAGGGTTGATCTCACCCACTGATGTTCCAATAGTAATCAAGGCTCAACTATAACTGGAGGGCACACACAACCCATGCAAGGGACACTCCTGGAGCACCTGGAGCAGGTGACCAGGGAGACTGCACCCCTGTACTCCACAGGACAGCTAAGGCCACCTGGCCAAGACTGGGACACATAGCAGCTCTATCTAATACATAGAAATAAACACAGAGAGGCAGCCAAAATGAGGAAACAAAGAAATATGTCCCAAATAAAAGAACAGAAGAAGACTCCAGAAAAAGAACTAAATGAAAAGGAGATAAGCAATCTACCAGATGCAGAGTTCCAAACACTAGTTAAAAGTATGCTCAATGATCTCAGGGAGAACTTCAACAGAGAGATTGCCAGCACAAAGCTAGACAGAGAAACCATAAAGAAGAACCTGTCAAAAGTGAGGAACACAATAACTGAAATGATGAACGCACTAGAAGGAATCACCAGCAGACTAGATGAAGCAGAGCATCGAATCAGCAATTTGGAAGACAGGGTAGCAGAAAACTCTCAATTAGAACAACAAAAAGAAAAATAAATAAATAAATGAGGATAGTTTAAGAGATCTTTGGAACAACATCAAGTGTAACAACATTTGCATCATAAACGTACTAGAAGGAGAGAAAGCAAGGGATTGAGAATCTATTTAAATAAATAATGAGAGAAAACTTTCCTAACCTGGTGAAGGAAATAAATATACAGGCCCAGGAAGCGCAGAGAATCCCTAACAAGATGAACCAAAAGAGGCCCACACCAAGACACATTATGATTAAGGTGGCAAAGGCTAAAGACAAAGACAGGATCCTAAAAGCAGAAGAAAAAAAAGGCAACTAGTAACTTACAAGGGAGCTCCCATAAGATTGTCAACTGATTTTTCAACAGAAACTTTGCAGGACAGAAGGGATTGGCAAAAAATATTCAAAGTGATGAAAACTAAGGACCTACAACCAAAATTACTCTATCCAGCAAAGCTATCATTTAGAATTGAAGGACAGATAAAGAGCTTCCCAGACAAGAAAAAGCTAAAGGAGTTAATTACCACCAGTATTACAAGGAATCTTAGAGGGACTGCTTTAAGATGGGGAAAAAATATCAAAATTATGGATAATAAAATGCCAATAGCTACATATCTATCAACAATTACTTTCAATGTAAATGAATTAAATGCTCCAATCAAAAGACATAGGAAGGCTGAATAAGAAAACAAAACCCTTACATATGCTGCCTACAATAGACACTTCAGATTGAAAGACACACACACACAAAGTAAAGTGATGGAAAAATATATTTCATAAAAAGAGGGGGGCAGGAAACCTGGAGTAGCAATACTTATACCAGATTTTAAAACAAAGGCTATAACAAAGGACAAAGAAGGACCCAGTAATCCCACTTCTGGGCATTTATCTGAGGGAACCCAAATGCTACTTCGAGGCGACCTGTGCATCCATATGTTCATTGCAGCGTTGTTTACACTGGCCAAGATGTGGAGGCAGCCTGGGTGTCTATCAATGGATGAATGGATAAAGAGGAAGTGGTACATATATACAATGGAATATTGCTCGGCCATGGAAGGGAATGGGTTCTTGCCATTTGTGGTGGCGTGAATGGACCTGCAGCGTATTGTGCTGAGTGAAGTGTCAGACAAAGAAAGACAGATGCAATGTGATTTCACTTATATATGGAATCTAAAAGACATGATAAACAAACAAAACATTTTGAGAACATTTTGATGGTTACCATATGGGAGGGGCGTTGGGAGTGAGTGAAAAAGGGGAAGGGATTAAAAGTACAGATCGCTTGTTACACAGAAGTCATGGCGATATAGGGTACAGCACAGGAATGTAGTCAATATCATAATAACTATGGTTTCAGATGGGCACTAGATTTGTTGGGGTGATAGATGGGACGAGGATTTGGGATTAGGGGTGAAAAAGACGAAAGGATAATGAAATAAAAACTGGTAGTTACAAAATAGTCACGGGGTGTAAAGCAAAGCATAGGGAATATAGTCAATAATATGGTAATAACTATGCATAGTGCCAGGCGAGCACTAGACTAGTCAGGGGGATCAGGGATCTCTTCTTAAATTAGATAAAGGTCTAACCACTATGCTGTACACCTGAAATTAACATAAAATAACATTGAATGTCAACTGTAATTGATAAATTTAAAAAGGGGGGAAGGGAAAAAAAGATCCAAATTTCTGGGTATAAAACAAATAAGTCATGGGGATGTAACATACAGCATAGGGAATATAGTCAATAATATTGTGACAGCAGGTACGGTGTCAGACGGTTGCTGGACTTATCATGGTGATCACTTCTTTGGGCATATAAATGTTGAGTAACTATTGTGTGTCCCTGAAACTAACATAATGTTGTATGTTAGCTATATTTTAATAATTTTTTTTTAAATACTAAACTTCCAACATTCACAGAGAAAAATCTTTTTGGGGGGAACTTTTTATAACACATTCATTGCAATCATTGGCATTCATTTCTATCAGCATTTTGATTATGGTTCAACGTTATGACCATTTTGTATTCACTGTAGACTAATTTTTATTTCCTCTGGGGGTCATTCTAGCTTTTCAGAAGTACGAAAAACTGATGCTGTTTTACTCAGGGGGATAACATACAACTGGGGTCTGCAGACATCATATAAATGTGATTTACCTACATTTAAATTAGTGTGATATAAACCATAAAAAAATCTTAATTTGTGCAACATCCTTCTCTCCCCCAAAATTAAGTTTACACATTAACTTGGTCTCATACCTAGCTGTATAAATTGTCATCTCTGTTTATGCTTTTGTCAAGTGGCTATACCCTCTCTGATTAATATAAAACTATGCTTATCAGGAAGAGTCTTGCATTATGTGAGTTTTGAGTTCTAGTGGAGATTGAGACACATACTCTGGCATAAAGTAGAGTGCCCTGAAAATCAAAGGGTATGTGAGATGGACTTTCAGAATGTGAGTAACTAAAGATCGGTGAACTAGCTCAAGAGGTTTTAAGAACTATTAACTATATAAAATCTTATGAGCCCCAAGAGACCCAGATAATGGTGAACATCGCCTCTCCAGCAACGAGCAATCCTGTAGTGTTTTCCCTCACTACCTGGAAAAAGTAAGATATCATAGAAACAACAAAAAGTATCTCATCACAGGAAGAAACTATGCTTTATTGCTAATTGAACCAATAACTAATGTTGGTGCCTGTGGTTCTAGGATTGTACACTCACTGATTAAAATACATTTGACAGCTGATAGAGGAAAACTGCCGACAATTACTGACGATAAATACTCAATAATACGGCAAAAATCAATCTGCATTTTCTATGGCTGAGAAATCTATCAAATACTTACTAGAGAGTATCCTGATTGTAAGAACAAAGGAAGTCACTGTAGTTTTGTCAAACTGTGCAGAATGTAAAAGTAGAGATTGTGATGCGGAAAAGATGTTATCATGAACATCACATAATGCTTTGTCTGAGTGGGGACTTAAAAGGTGGCTCCAATTTATACTCCATGTTTATTTTATGCAGAACAAAACTAAATCTGTTGCCCCTTTACATTTGCCTCTGTATTTATTCCAGTTTGGAAATTGCTTCACTTATAAATTCCCTTCACCCTTGTGATTTGGGGTTCCCTTAGCCAATTTCTTATTTCTCCATTTCCTTTTATCTTGACGCAGATATTTCCTATTTGCAAATGATGTACAACACATGATTGTCCATTCTCTTTTTGTTTTAAGTTGCTTTTGCATTTGGAAAGCTGCTATTTAGCATGGTCATGGAGAACCATGCCTAAACAGTGTCTCTTAAATCAGACAGAGAAACAGAAACTTTAAAATAAAAAGCCCAAATGGTTAGCACAGAGAGCACTCAACACTGATACCTCCAAATTTCCATCAGATATGAATACACTTTATTTTTCCTAGGAAGGTAGAGTGGAATTAGGTAAACTTCTCTGATACATGAGGTTGGGGGTGTGTGTTGGGCTCTTGGGTTTGGGTGGAATAACTGGGTGGGTTCCAATGTGAAATGGTTTCATTGTATGTTCTAGCTGGTAATTTTATTCAAAGAAATTCTGTAAATGTAATGATTAAAATATTATACACTACAGTTACTATAATTTAGACTTTTTAATTATTTTAAGAAAAATTGCACTCGCAGTTACTGGTCTTTTAGTCTCCATGATATAATTCTATTGTGAATTAAACATTTTGTCTCCTGAAAATTTGTATGTTGAAACCCAAACCCCCAATGTGCCTGTATTTGGAGGTGGGGCCTATGAGGAGGTGATCAGAGTTAAATGTGGTCATAGGGTGGGGCCCTGATCCTCCATGATTAGTGTTCATATAAAATGAGACAGCAGAGTTTGTTCTCTCTCTCCCCCCTCAGCGTGTGGACACAGGAGGGAGGCAGCCGTCTGCAAGCCAGGAAGAGAGCCCTCACCAGGAACTGAATCAGCTGGCACCTTGAACACCCAGCCTCCAGAACTGTGAGAAATAATGTCTGTTGTTTAAGCCACTCAATCTGTTGTATTTGGCTTTAGCACCAAAGCCAACAAAAACACACCCATTGGCAGGAGCCTTAAGTGTTATTTTATAGGAGAGAAGACCCAAGACACAAAGATCTCCGCTCTCTCTGTGGATTATGGAAAATGGTAAGTCCTAGCAGTTATGGGCAGGATCTGGGCTCCACTGGCCTCGAGTTACAAAACCATTTGAGAGACCTTGGGCTTAAGTATAATTTCCATATTTGAAAATAGTTCTTACAATAGTAACTGAAACTTTAGTGAGGCTTCAAAGGTTAAAAATGATAAAAGATGTGAAACTCTGAATAGTTCTTGGCATACAGAAATCATTAGGTGGAAACTATTATTAGTCTTGTGTCTATTAGTATTCAGAAGAGATGAGTCAACCAATCAATGTGGGTGAGACCCCACATTAATATCACTGAATTGCAGCATTAAATAAAACTGATAGCCTGACGATTTTTAAAAGTTAGTTGTAAATCTTTTCTAAAATAAAGATGCTTTTGACTCTAACATGGATTGGCACTTAACCTACATACAGACATTGAAGGTGACAATGTTGAATTTCACCTGAGCCCTGTGCTCCTGGAAAAACGCCGGGATTGAGAACCCCACCACTTGTCTGTGTTCTGGGAAACTGGCTCATGCACCATAGCACCTTCCCCACAATAGTTAGATGTCTGCCTACGACCAGGTTGAACACAGACCCTCCCAATTCCAACTCTGTTTCCTAAACAATTCGCCGAACCTCCTGTCCCCACTGAGCAGTGTAACAAAACACACGTGGATGACACTTGGGCCAACCTTCCCTCCTTCCCCAGGCCTCTGAATGCTGCCGACCCCGCAGCCCAGCCAGCCCGCAGCCCCTCCGCATGGCCCTTCCGAGGAACAGGCTGACTTCAGCCCCAAACCTCCCCCTGGGTTCTCCCGCCTCCCACCTTCCCAGCGGGTACTTCCTGGGCGTGTCTCCTGATCCTTGTCAATGAAAAGCCTCTGCCTAACCTCCAAGACAGACACCTGCCGTCCTGAGGTCAGAGGTCAGAGCCTCTCCCTGTCCCAACAGTCCCTTTCAGTCACCACTCCTGCCACAGTCCTTCAGAATAGTCTCTCCTTACCTGAGTCCAGGTTTACTTTTTATCTGACAAAGGAAACTTGCACGGAATGAAAATGTGCCAACAGCCTGGGAGGCTGGGAGTAGCTGGCTCCTAGGCTGTTTCCTCTTCTCTCTCAGTGACTGTTTTGGTCTCTTTTACTACGACTGCAAATTGCTGGTAAAATAAAGTAAAACACGACCAAACTGGGATTTTACCTCCCTTTTAGGAAGGTCTGCTCAGGAGTATTTACTAAGCCAATTCTAAGGATTCTAATGAAGTTTCTTGTTATCCAGCACCTTTTGTAGAGCTAAAGGCTGAGCTGTTTTACCAAATCAACGTCAAGGTGGTTTGATAAGGTCCATTAGAAAATGTAAACCACCTTCACTCTAGAGAGCAATGGGCAGGATCAAATAGCCCCATGACATCTGGATCAACAGGTTGCATATTACAGGGATTAGGGTTCTCTCTACAGCAATGCATTACCCTGGGAGTCAGCTGGGCTTGGGCCTGCAACATCCTGCAAAAACCTGCGATTTAGAGTCACGTAGGTTTGGGTCCCAATTTCCGTTCGCTGTTCTGGGTCAGCTGAGTGACTTGGGGCTCACTCGTGCCACCTAAAAATCAGGATCATAACACGGATGTCACAGGCTTGTCGGCAGCATGGAGGGTAGGCAAAGCTTAGCACAGGCCTCGGACAGATTAAATCATATGGTTATCATTAACAATAAAGTGATTCTTCAGTCTTTGTCCCTTTGCTCCATAGAAGGAGGTCTCTCCCTGTCTCTGGATGAAAAGTTAGGTGGTTCTAGGATTTTTCCGGTCAGTTTGCAGAATTTCAAAGTCCTTTGTGAGCTCAAGTTATAAAACACATGCTCGGTTTGGAAACTAGGATGTCTGGATCCAAATAATATTGATTTTAAAGGAAGCAACACACGGGTCTGGACGGAGCGTGGGAGTGTGTGTGAAATGTCTGCTTTGCCTCTTTCTCTGTCTGAGCCTGGCAGCTGCTGCTTGCTGATTGTCCCTCCCCTGCGGGAGACCACCCCCTCCTTTGGTGGGGCGCTCTCTCCTCCAGCTCCGTGCACTGTGGCAACTAGCCTTCCATTTCTGTGGCCACGTCTACGACTGCTTCTGTGGTCACTGCTTCTACAGCAGTTCCTCTAGAACACAGAAGTCCATGGCCAGCTCTCCTCTGCTGATGACACTTCTCCTCCCGGAGAGTCCTGGACAAGACCTGACCACGCACCTGAGCCTCCAGCCCACGCGGGCTCTCACAGTCCCCACGAGGACCACAGAGCACATGCCTGTCCCCTGCCCCATGGATGTGGGGAGGGCACGGATTCCAAGGCAGGTTCCTGTTCCAGCCTGTTTCAATCTGCAGGTAGAACCAGCTATGAGTCGACTGTGTTCTTGCGGCCTCAGGTCACCCATTTCAAGGCCTCTTTATGGTTCTCTTGAAGGGATGTCCTCTAGAAGCCAGGGGAGACGCACCTCCAGCCCATCCCTTCGGGGAGGAGGAGGCAAGGTGAGACTTGGGATCCGAGAGGGCCCACAGTCCTCTCCCAGGTTCTGGCCTCAGTGTTGCCGAGCTGACTGGGTCACAGCCTCCCAAAGTTTGCAAGTTCGATCAGGTAGGCCCTGGACAGCACTCTTAAGATGGGCATCTGATAACTGATAGATTCAAGTCTCTTTTAACACCCTCTCCCATTCTCACAGGCTGACTGAGGCCATTCAGCTCAGTAAAAATAAAGCCTGCGTTAGGGTAACATAGGTTATTTGCACAATCATCAGCTCGGCCTCAGAACAGGTTCTGTCAGGTGATCTTTGAAACTCCCAAAAGGCCCAGAAGAGAGAGTAAACAAATGAAAAGAAGCCAGAAGAATGAGTGTTAATGCTGAGCACAGATCTGAGACTAATGTCTGCAGCACGGGCGGTAAAGCAGGTGGTGCCAGCCTCAGGTTCCTTCTCTGCTCATAGCCTCTCTGGCGGAATAAACATCGCAGCTCCCAGCCGAACGTGCTTCATTAGCAGGCATTTGGGGAACATTTTCTATTCCTCATCTCAGCCACTCCTCGCGTCACTCAGAATGCCAGAGCATCTGGTGACTTGATTAACAGCCATGAGGGTACGACACTGACGCTGTCTGTCTGGACTGGTACCTGGACTCAGATTCTGCACCGGCCGATGCTGTTCTCAATCCTTCTCAGTCTCTGCAGAAAACTCGTCCAAGGCCTTGTGCCCCAATCATGAGGAGAGACCCATATTCTAAGAGTTTGTTCCATATTTTTTCCTTTGGTTTCACTGGAGACGTATGAGGCTATTTATCAACTTAGAGAACTAAATTTCTCTTCACTTTTTCCACACGGTCCACTAGGGACACAACCCAAATGCAAACCCATAATTTGGTAATGGGTTCAGAAGATGCATTCTGTGAGCATAAACACTAGAAAATAATTCCCTGCTTCTTCCAGGAGACCAGACAGCTTACCGTTAATCAGAGGGCTAGAGATTATTTAGCGGATGCTTTTATACACCCAAACGAAATAAATCTAAATGTGAAGGAAGAGAGGAAAAAAGGAAGGGAGGGAGGGAGGGAGGGAGGGAGGGAGGGAGGGAGGAAGGCATATAAGAGTAGCAGAGGAAATGATTGACATCAACATTTCCAAACTATGGTTTTCACAGTGTCCCACACAATATTAAGTGTTCTGTGAAAAAATTCTAAAAACAAACACGTTTGTGACGCACTGGCTTAAACAGGCTTCATCCTGTGTTTTCTCAGTCTTTAGCATCCATGTTGACTCTAAGAAAGGACCCAGTTCACCCTGGTTTCGCACTCTGATCTTACAAGCCTTTTGTTCCTGATACCTGCACCCCCCCCCAAAGAAGGAGCAAATATGACAGGTGGGGGCCAGCACCCCAGGAAAACTTCTTTGAGAAATGCCAATGTAGGGGGTTACAGGCAAAAAGCCACTGCTCTAACAAATCTAGGTTAAGCCTGGTTATTGGGGACAAAGAGAGTCAGAATTGCAGGGGTCTTTTTGTCAAAAGACAAGTTGGAACGGTTTTCTGGGGAGAAGGAAAGCGTCCAAGTCAGATGTTTCACCAGTAGGAAAGCTGCATAACGAGGCTGCACAGCCAGCCCCACCATCTGATGTGTGTACCCTGCGACGGATGGCAAGACGTTGGCTGCTTGTGAAAGTTTTAAGTGATAAATGCTTATTTTTGGCACCTAAGTCACGGTCTTTTTTAGATACTGATTTCCCAGCTGAAATAACTCATCATAATGATATGCGCAGGCCGAGCACTACAGACTGACTTCCTTCTGCCATCTGCAAATGGGGGGAGGCAGTCGAAGGGCACACGGTCACGACACGCAGCTACTTTGAGCAAAACCCAGAGAAGAGCAGATGTCAGCACGGGACATGTTACCGTGCCTTCTCATGTGTTTATTCCTTCACATCCCAAGTGTTAAAGGGGTGGTATTAATCTCGTTTTGCATTAGAGAAAAGGCGATAAGCTATCCTCGTAGAAGGAGGCTATCCACACGACTTTGGAAAAATAGCACAATTAAAATGCCTTTCCCAGAAGCTGACTTTCCTGGGTTCCAAGGCAAACCGTGCTCTCAGACCATCCTTCCACAAGGCTGCGCCCAACAAAACTGTCACCACAGGGAATCACACTGACAGCTCACAGGCTGAACAACCTTGTGCCATGACCCTGACACGCTCGTTTCGAAGTCACTTGGCCCTTCCCAAGCTTCTTGAACACCGCACAATTCCAACACATGCTGCAACCATCAACTTGCAAATCTGTTCTTAATTCTACATGAAAATAGTTGCTAAGATTTTTTGAGAGCGACAGTTCTTCACCCCTGAATGTAGAGGATTCCACCACAGGCATTACCTCTTGAAGCAGTTGTATATAAATGCGTAGTAATGTAATCTGACACAAATGTGACAAGACAATCTCACTGGTAATCTCAGATGGAGTGAACGGATGTGATAGTCTCTGAGCTTTCTGAATTTTTAAATGACATTACAAGTCTGTGTTTTTGCATATACATAGTACTTCTAATTTAGAAATGCCCTTGGCTTGAAGCATCACAATGGAATCTTATGACAAGCGAGTCATCAGGTGAGGTCAGTACTTGAAGCCGAGCTGTGAGCTTGACCCAGAGCACGGGCTACAAAGCAGTCAGGTCCCCTGGGACCAGGACTTTCACGGGCAGCACACCTTCCCCTGAGCCTCAGAGTGTCCTGCAAGGGTTATGCCTCCAGCATTTCGTTTTGGACCTGCTTGACAGGGAAGACTTTTGGGCTTAGGAAGATGGGTTAGCGATCGCTATGAGTTCTTAATGTCTCTGCTGACCAGTTATTAGGTGGGTGCAAAAGTAATTCCAGTTTTTGCATTTATTTTTAAACTTTTCAACTGCAATTACTTTTGCACCAACCTAATACTTCTTCAATGTGTGACGAACCTGAAGAAATATCCTTTCTTCTAATATCATTAGTAGCAGCAGCAACAGTCCTATGTTACTTTATGGAGTACTCAGCTATATGCCAGGTACCGCTTTACATGCATTTAATATGAGAGAGAGAGAGAATATTTGCTTCCTCAATTACAGTTGATGAAACTGAGTGATACAGGCTCTGAGGGACTGAATGCCCTCAAGGTCATTTTCTTACTTAGCCAGTAAGTTCTGATGCGAGAATAAACCCAGGAACCTCTCTTAAAACCTCAAGTTCATAACCTCAAACCCAGGAAGGGACAATGCAGTGTGCCTGTGCATTTCCGTGTCTGAGGCAGACATTGCCAATGGATCTGGCACCTTCTGTGTGCCCTCCTCTTCCAGGCAGCTCTCCAGACAGCTGCTTCTATGTGATTGGAGTGGGCATGTAAAATGAGTCATCATCCGTTCATCAGCTGTGCTGACGTCAAAATTCACATCTAAACCACTAAGATACACTTGAGGAAAATGTAGCTATCACATTTTTTCGATTACTAGCATCCCGTCACTATCAATGTCACATAGGGATGTTCACAGGTGTATTTTAGTTGTTGACAAGCAGGAAATGAAGTGAATGATGGTTAATTTGACTTTGCAATGGACACAACGTGACAGCGACACCACGAGCTGTGTTTGAGACGGAATATGCATTTTTAATGACAGGCGAGTGCAGTCATCGTGACTCATTCCAAAGTATAAGTAACATTTTAGATACCATGTGTCCAGCCATCTGCAGGGTCCCAGGGTAGCATGTATGCCTGTGAACTTAAATGTGCAATGGGACTTGTGCCAGCAATTAGTGCTTTATGTGTGTCCTCTGGTATCACCAAGGGTGGCTGAGAAAGGAATGGTTTTGTAAAGAAAAAGACATACTTTCCTGGCTGTCTCTCTGACCACAGGCCTAAAGAAAGCAGGAAGGCCCAGAAATTGCTAAGGGAGGCTAAGGTCTCCAGGGCAGTGGTAGGTTCCTGAGAATCCCCACTGGTTGTGAAGACGGGAGCCATTCACTCGGGGGTGCCCAGCACAATGACAAGCCCATCCACAGAATCCCCCCCACCTGTCAGTTACAAGGATGCCCAGACTTTTTCCTGAGAGAGGCGGCAGACAATTGTCATTGTTGACATGATGCATTCAACGGGCGTATTTGGGATGTGGCAAATGCTACAGGAGAAGTGTCACTCCTAGCAGCACGTGTGACACTTCTGCTGGAGCAGAACACAACCGTTCCCACCCAGAGCCTGTTTTCCTATAACTTGTGGTACAGACATTACTTTTAAGCTATTGCATAAAAATCTATAACGTAAACTCTAAGGGATTTGTATCTCTTCTAACCAGTTATTGGTGCTTCCATTTTCACAGACATAGTCACTGCCTTAGTGGCTTCACACATGATAATAATTACATCTTACAAGTACTTGCACGTGTTTGACAGGGCCCAGCACCCATTTGGTAAGAGCCTATCTGATCCTTCTTAGTTTTGTTATAATTTTCTTTCACACCTTCCTACAAACCTGAAGGTACATATTACTCCAGATGAGAACACTGAATTTCAAGGGGCTTGCTAGGTCAGATAGCTAGAAAGTGGGGGAGCAGGCTTTGAGATATGAAATACTGGATACAAGACACATCTACCAAAAAAACTGGAGGCTGACTTTTAGCTTTCCTTACCACAGGTATGCCCTTCAACTGCACGTGACCTTGGGCCAGTCCCTTTCTCTGGGCTCATTTTATAAAACAATGAAAGTAAAGTGGAAATCCTATTGTTCTCTGCCACGGGATTCGCACCCTCAACAATGACAAAGGTAAGAGAGCTAACATCAAAACACACTGTAGGGTGTTGTTTCCTTCTTTCCACATTTTAAAATGAAGAGCTACCTATAGACCTGCAGTTATAACTATAGATACAGGTGGGGAGCCATGCTGTAGCCATTTACTCTAACTCTGTGCTGTCACTAGACAGGGCTTCTGCAAAACTTACTTTATTTAGACATGTTTCCGCTTGCATTCAATGTGGGATTGGCTAGACCAGGATTCCTAAGGGTGGTGAATATACTAGGCTTCAGAGAATCTCCCCAACCCCTGGTTAAATTCAAAATTCTCAAAGTGGCACCTCTGAGAATCTGAGTAAAGCTATTACAAATTTCCCCCAGAAAATATACATGTACAAATAGATGCAAAGTTCATATCTAGTGTCAGAGTGTCGACTCCTGGAGTCTGACCTCCAGGGGTTTCTGTACTGACACTCCATCCCTATAAAATGCTATCTGCACAACAGGCTTTATTTAAAAATGACCAATTAAAATTTTTTGCTTTATATTATTTTTCCCTTACAGTTTAATATAAATTGCAGGAAATACAGTGTTCTTAATTATATTACTAGAGTATTTTGGGGGTTTCTTATACATTTTGATAAATATTGCCAGATTACTCTTTTTAAATTTTTCACCAATTTGTGTTATCAGCAGAAATTATGAGCAGCTTACCATCTCCCTGCCAACCCTAAACATTGTCATTATTCATCTATGCTTATTCTGCGGGGACGAATAATGTTTCATCTCTTTAAACTTAATTGTACTATTAAATTATTGCCCTGGGCTTACATGTGTCAGATTTGAAATTGCCACAGCTACAACCTAGGCTGGAACCATTTCAACATCCTGGCAAAACCTGAAAACGGGGAGGACTACCCCACCGATAAGCTGTAACTTCAGAAAAAAAGTCCAAATACAGGTGAGTTCTCTGGAGAAATGGGTTCTCTTGCAACCAACTGAGGTCTGTGCTGGTACCATCTGCAGGGGACCTACTTGTTTATCTTACCAGGCACACTGCATATCACCATTAACTCATAAAATTCCTGAAGATTTGTGAGAGGGAGGCATGGGGCCCCCTGGGTAGGAGGGTCACTTAGAAAGGATTTGCAGTTATGGTTGCAGGTGTGCATTTGTATAGTTGCTGGGAAGGAAAAAGAAATGACAGCATGGCTAGGAACGGATTAAGACTGTGGAAGGAGGTAAGAAAGTGCTGTGGTTTTTTACGTTTGTTTTGTTTGTTTTTGTTTTTGTTTTTGCTTTGGTAAAGATGGTGGAGTAGGTAAATGCTGGGCTCACCTGCTCCCACAACCACATCAATTACAACTAAATTGAAGAATAATTGTCACTGAGAATCACTTGAAGTCTAGCTGAACTGAAGCCCTACAACTACAGACATACAGAAGGAACCACACTGACAATGGTCTGAGGGGCAGAGACTCTGAATGGGCTGGTCCCACACTCATATGTGACCATTAAGAATCAGGAGACACATCTCGGCTGCAGAGAGCACCCCTCCTCGAGGAGGAGCAAGTGTTCCCAGCCCCTCACCAGCCCGAGCTCCCCAATGCTGGAGAGAGAAGTCCCCATGATTTCTGGTTGTGGAAACCAGTGGAGATTGTGGATGAGTGACACAGAGGGTGGCTAGAGTCCCAGGCACTCCTCTTAAAGGGACCACACATGGACTGACTCACCGAGGGACTCAGTCACCCTGAGATCCAGAGCTGGGGCAGCAGCTCCAAAGGTGCCAGTGACATACGAGGAGGAACAGAGGCATCTAGCTTCAGGTTGCAGGGGGAGGGGCAGCATTCTCACAGATGGAGTTGCTGATAGAACCAATTGTTTCTTTGTTGAGCCCCCCCCCCCCCGCATGCACACACACTCAGACACCATATCCGAGTCTCCATCAATTGGCTGACACCATCATTGGCCCCACCATGGTGATCCTGAGACCCCACCCCAACCAAATTTCAGGCACAACCAAGCCACTTCCAGTGGCTTTTCCCTATAAACAACCTGTCTTGGCTCATGCTCGAAACTTTCCTAAAGTCTCTCAAAGGTTCACAAAGCCCAAACAAACAGCATCTGGCCTGGGCATGCCCCATGCCTCTCAGTGAGCAGCCCTAAGCCCGCACTAGAGATAGTGGGCCTTAGTTCTCAGAGTGGCCTCGTGAGGCACTTCTAAGCCAAGTATGGGTAGTGGTCATCTCTGGATTGCGTTGTGGCTCATGCCAGGTGGCCCTGGGCAGAGTACAGACTGTGGCTGAACTTGGCCTGCAGCTGGTTCCCTCTCACGCCCCAGGCCTTCCCAGTAACCAGCTTTGTACTGGGCCAGAGCTTCACCAGACTACCTTCAAGCCAAGGATGACACACCCGAAGAGCAGACTGGGCCGAGCCCCACTAAAGCAAATCCTGCTCCGTAGAGTCAGGCCCTGCACAGCAGCTCCTCCACTGTAGTCACAGCCTGTCCTCACAAGCAATCAGCCTGAGGGTCAGTCCCTCCTACTGCTATGTAAATAGCAACCAAAGCTCAACTACAAGAAGAGGACACACACAAAGCACACACCTGCAGTGCCTGGCTCAAGTGACCAGGAGACTGCACCACCGAGCCCCACAGCACACCTACTGCATAAGGCCGCTCTACTAAGACCGGGAGACATAGAAGCCCTACCTAATATGTAGAAATAAACACAGAGAGGCAGCCAAAATTGGGAGACAAAGAAATATGTCCCAAATAAAAGAATAGAACAATAAGCCAGAAAAGGAACTAAACAAAATAGAGACAAGCAATTTACCAGACACAGATTTCAAAACACTAGTTATAAGAATGCTCAATATTCTCAGGGAGAAATTCAACAAAGAGATAGGAAACATAAAAATGAAGATAGAAAACAAAAAAGAACGAGTCAGAAAGTTACAATAATGGAAATGAGGAAGAAATGAGAGGGAATCAACAGTAGATTTGATGAAGCATAGAATCAAATCAGCGATTTAGAAGATAAGGTAGCAGAAAACACCCAATCAGAAAAAAGAATCCCAAAAAATGAGGGGAGTTTATGGGGCCTCTGGGACATCAAGCACACCAATATTTGCATTATAGGGGGACCAGAAGGAAAAGAGAGCGAGCAAGGAATTAAAAACTGATTTGAAGAAACAATGACAGAAAACTTCCCTAACCTGGCAAAGGAAATAAATATACAAGCCCAGGAAGTGCAGAGTCCCAAACAAGATGAACCGAAACAGGTCCACACCAAGATAGATTATAATTAAAATGTTAAAGATTAAAGATAAAAAGAGAATCCTAAAAGCAGCAAGAAAAAGGCAACTAATAACTTATAAGGGAGCTCCCATAAGACTATCAGTTTATTTCTCAACAGAAACTTTGCAGGCCACAAGGGATTGGCAAGAAATATTCAAAGTGATGAAAAGCAAGCACATGCAACCAAGATTACCCAGCAAAGCTATCATTTAAAATCAAAGGATAGAGAGCTTCTCAAACAAGAAAAAGCTACAGGAATTCATCACCACTAAACCAGTATTACAAGGAATTTTAGAAGGACCTCTTTAAGATGAAAAGAAAAAGATAAAAAATATGAATAATAAACAATTACTTTAAATATAAATGGTTTAAATGTTCCAATCAAAAGATAGGGGGCATGAATAGATAAAAAACGAACAAACAAACAAACAAAAAAACCTAACATATGCTGCCTGTAAGAGACTCACTTCAGATGGAAAGACACACACAGACTGAAAGTAAAAGGATGGAAAAATGATATTTCATGAAAATGGAAACAAACAAGTAAACTTAGGGTAGCAATACTTACACCAAATAAAACAGACTTTAAAACAAAGTCTGTAAGAAGAGACAATGAAGGGCCCAGTAATCCCACTTCTGGGTATATATGCGAAGAAACCCAAAATGCTACTTCGAGGGAACATGTGTGTCCACATGTCCATTGCAGCATTGTTTACAATGGCCAAGATGTGAAGGCAGCCTGGGTGTCCGTCAATGGATGAAGGATAAAGGAGGTGGTACGTAAATACAATGGAATCTTGCTCGGCCAGGGAAGGGAATGGGTTCTTGCCGTCTGCAGCAGCACGGATGGACCTGGAGGGGGTTGTGCTAAATGGAGTGTCAGACTGAGAATGACAGACGCAATGTGAGTTCATTTATAAGTGGAATCTAAATAACAAAATACACATCAGAACAGAAACAGACTCATAGATACAGAGAACAGTTTGATGACTGCAAGATGGCAGGGGGTTTGGGGGTGGGGGTGAAAAAGGGGAAGGGATTAAAAAGTACAAATTGATAGTTACAAAACAATCATGGGGACGTAAAATACAGCATAAGGAATATAGTCAATAATATGGTAATAACTAGGTATAGTGCCAGGTGGGTACTAGACTAGTCAGGGAGATCACTTCTTAAATTATATAAATGAATGTCTAACCACTATGCAGCCTGTACACCTGGAATTAATGTAAAATAATATTGAGTATCAAAATACATTAATCAAGTGTAAAGAAATCCCCTGATTTTACTCTAGAACATTAGAATAGCTGAGCTAATTTTAATTTATAATATTGTGTTATGCAAAAATAGGACAGCAAAAGTTCTCATTTGCTTTAATGTGCTACTTTTTTAAAAACAAAAGCTATCAAAGACCTTAAAAGGTTTGTGTCTGTGGACTAATATGTAAAAATTAAGGACTAATTTTATAGTTACATGATCGTATCTATTAAATAAAGATTTTTAATTAGAGAAGTAGTTAAAAAAAAAAGTGCTGTGTTGCTTATCGCGATGCAAAGGGACTTTGTGCCTGGGCGTAGAGAGGACCTCGAGCAATGGGACATGGCCCTGCCACTGAACCAGATGCTCTCTGAGAAAATTTCCAACCATCTCATCTCTTCTCAGAGTCCTCCAGATTAACTGTTTCATTTGTTTAGTTAAAAAAAAAAAAATCAAATAAAATAAGGAGTTAAGCAATTTTTCCAAATCAGCATTTCTCAGGGTAAAAAAATAAAGCTTATCTGTCAGATATTACGAAACATTGAAAAGTCATATTACTGTTGCAGATTTTAGTTCCTAAATCATGAAGGAAATATGCTATTGCTTTTCATTCTGACGGTCCACCTGCTACTTCTATAAAGAGAATATTTAGAGAGCTGATGGGGAATTTACGAGCAGCTTAAGCTGATTTTAGACCTGTGCACTGTTGTTGGCCAGTGATTCTAAGGTACCTCCCAGCCTATCCCAGGAAGCAGCACCAGGGAACTGCTTAAAAATGTAGATTTTTGGGCTGCACCCCTGATCTGCAGAACCCGAGACTGTGGGGATGGCAGCCAGCACACCTGTCCTAACAAGCCCTGCAGGTGATGCTCGGCTGAAGCGTGAGACAGTAAGATGGCAGGTGGCCACCTGCATGCAGGTATTTATCTTTTACGTATTGGAGTCAACGTTCAACTGGAGTTTGAAATTAATGCTTTAGTTGCATGTACGTCAACTCTGGTTTCACCCAGTGACATTTTGTGACAAAACAGTTTATTTCACATGACACCTTGTCGTTCACTGTGGATTCTCAGCATGGCCATAACCTTCTTAGTTAAGTTTTATAACGGGTTCAATCATGTCTTAACGTGTAATTAGCACTTTGTATATGGCTGAGGTATTTACCTGTCTGAACTCATATTTGCCTTTACAATAGGCCCGCGATATGGGGGCCACTATAATATTTAGGCACGCATGCGTTCATCAGAAAACAGTTTATCACTGTACCTCAGTTATTTGTGTTAAAGAAAAAACTAAGAAATACCAATTTGTTTAGGAATAGATAATACAAATAATTCAGAGATCACTTCCATCTGTTTCTACCACAAAGAAAACCGTTAAACTAAGAAACTATTTTTTATGTCTTAAGTATCACAACAGATCATTTTATCATACTTTGTCAAGATTTGAAAAATACTGGTCCCTTCAAAATTAGAAACGATCTCTATAAATCCGAAAACTTAAATTAATGAAGGTCAATAATGATTATAATGCGACTGTGATTTAGAAATAACAGAAGTGTAACATACCTAAGTAACATATACATAATGCACGTTTAAATCTTTAAAATTGTTTTAAAGGAAAAACATCTAGACTATAGGACTAGATTCTGTCTGTATCCACAGGTTATATTACTTTGAAACACTCCCATCTAGTGGTCCAGTGTTTCAATTACACCTTTTATTAAAACAGTAAAATAATAAGATTCTTCCAAAGTTTAACTTCATTGAAGAGGCTGTTTTGGTATTTTTAAATTCATTTTAAAACATAGTTAATTCTCATACATTACATAGGAATTTATTGTTTTATAATATAAACATTTCCTCCATAAATTACAAACATTAAATTACCATAATCATTCTAACATATATTGAATTAAATACATCATTAATTATGAAATGTATAATTAAATATGCAATACATATAATATATATACTGTGTTGCACTAATGCCTTTGTATGGAACTAAGTGAAGTTTGCCCCCACAAAATTTGTACTGATTCTTATAACTAGAATTGCAGAGTTTACAAAACTTTAAAAAAGCTTTCTTTCCAATATCGGAAGAGAAGGTTTGGTATCAGCTCAGAAAAAAAAATGTTTTTCTTCTGTGATCAGGTCTGCTGTGCACAGTTTGTGTTTTTGTTGTGGTGACCGTATATATTTTTTAATTGAGGTGTAACTGACAGATGACATTATATTAGCTTAAGGAGTACAGATAATGATTTGATATTATATATATATATATATATAGTGAAATGATCACCAGAATAAATCTAGTGTATTCCAAATATATAAATATTTAAGAAATGTAGAAGTCAGGTCAATGGGTTTTGGTAAGTAGATTAGCTTTTTTCTCTCACTAACATTTGTTACATTGTTTCCCAGTTGGTGCTTTGCTCACTCATTTACCCAAACGCATATTTATTTGGGATTTATTACACGCCGGGGCCAATTCTGGGGTCAGAGTCGTGAACAAGACAGAAAAGGTTGCTGTTCTCATGGAGCTTACAGTGCTGGGAGCAGAGAAGAAAAGAAATGACAGAAGAGTATAAATTAATACAGTGACAGTTGCTAGGAAGAAACAAAGGTTAATAACGGCCTGACTGCATTAGCGCTGATCCTCAGAAATGTCTTCTCTGCAGAAGTGACCTTTGACCAAACCATAAGCCAGTTTATACAAGATTTGGGAGAACGTTCCAGACAGAAGGAACGGTGACTGCAAATGGCACTGGGCGGGGCGGGGACTTCCTGGGCTCCCGAAACAGAAGGTGGGAGCGGCAGAAGCACGACTTTGTGGGGACGCGCAGGCCAGTGCTCACGTGGTCCTGGGCTCAGGTGTTTGGGCTACTGGCTGGATGCAGGGAGAGACCACTGCTACAACCCGACTTGTGCTTTATAAAGCTCACTGGCTTTGTTTTGAAGACCGAGAGGAGGGGAAATGAAGCGAGAAGACCCACCGTAGGACAGACGCCTACTCGCTGCTTTAGGATGCCAGTGGTGAAGAGGGAGTGGGCGGTTAGACAGGAAAGGATTTGAAACACTCTGGAGTTAGATCTGGTGGGAGGTAATGCAGAGTAACGCGGGGCAGAGGACCTGGGAAGGACCGTAAGGCTTTGGCTTAAGGAACGAGATGGTGATGGGTCCCTCGCTAACATGGAGGACACAGGAGAGAAGAGTTCGGGGCAGACGAAGACTTCTTTCTGCACCTGTGAGCACCTTCTCACATGCACTCGTTTGGCACCTCTCCCCCGGGACTCTCTTTCTTTAACAAACAATAATGTGTGTGATGCCAGTGGAGCCTCTGCCCCTGCAGGATGTCTGGACTCAGCAGACAGTCAGAGCGGTGACCAAATCACCACACAGGACAGACACGGCCCAGGGATTCGGAAGCAGGACACAGAAGCCATCTGCTACAGTCGTGTGACAGAGACAGAGAGAAGAAGGGAAGATGGGAAGCTTCATGGGGTCAGGCCATGCAGGACGTGGAAGAGGAAGTGACAATTTTGTCATCACCGTAAGAGCAATGGAAAGTCATTGCAGACAGCCAGAGCCAGGAGGATACATAACCAAACCAGCCTTTGAGACGTACCTCTCAGTATAGTGGGGGACGGACGGAAGGGGAGCCAGCAGACAGAGCAGACCAGGGGCAGGCAAGTGGCCCAGCCCGTGTACTGGTGCAGAGCTCTGGGTTGGTCCAGGAGACACGCAGGCCACCACACGGCCGGAGGTAGTGACGGACCGAGCATGGGGGATGGAGAGGCCACCTGTGCAGGACACACCCCGGGACACGGCTGCTGACCTGGCTGGAGGCTGCCCTGGGCAGCTGTGGGTGGGTGTGAGCAGGTCAGGAAGAGGAAGCACATGCTGGCGTTGAAAAACTGAGTCTGAGATCCTTCAGACGTCACAAGAGAGGTGCCAGGTGGGAAATCATACATCCAGGCCTCAGGTCTAAGGAGAGTCCTGGGCTAAAAATCCCTTCAGGTCAGCTGTGTGCACATGACCATACAGCCCTGGAAGGATCCGACACGTTAGGGAGATGCTGGAGTGGTAAAGAGACCAAGGGTGAGTGTGCAGAGAACCACGGGGGCCAGCAAGGCTGGGCACTGCCCCTCCTGGAGAACTGCAACACGGAAAATGACCATGTGTTTCAACTGCTGCTTTTGGGGTTGCACCCCTTCAACGGTTCACATACATACAGTATTGACTGTTTTCCCACATATCTAAAATCCACGAAGTTTCTAAACACCATCAGTAAGTCAGCTCTAAACCCCAACTCACCTTTCTTTAGCATTTCTAAGGGAATACGGACGCCAGTGTGACGACTGTCGGCCTGGGTCTGGGACTCAGGCTGCTCTGCTTTAATTTCTGTCTCTAGGCCACGTTGGTCACACTCACCAGTGACTCACGCACCGTGTGCCCTACGTCTACAAACAGAAGATTGTTTTAGAGGTTAAATGTATGCAAAGGGCTTAGTGCACATTAAACACTTTATAAAAAAAATCACAATTTTCAATCGATTGTCTGCTGAGCCAGACTGGGTGTCCCAATTACCCACTAGCCTCATTTGAAAATGTAGCATATTGGGCATTTTCTTGAAAAGTGAGATTTCTGCATTGTTCTAAAAGCAACCAGGTGAATATACATTCATCTTACTTTGACATTAATCATAAGTATAGAAATGATTGACATATTACATTTTTAATGTTAATGGTATTAAACGGTCTATTGTGAATATAGACATTCAAATCAAAATATGTTTTTATACCTCATTTATACTTTCTCAATTTATACTTCCTGATAGATATTCCAGGAGCAGAGGCAGTTGACGATAAGGTTGATATGTAATTTCTGATTCTTCTTATCTGGATAGAAAAGAATGCAAACATTTTTAGAGTACATGAAGTCAGACTTTTATTTGGAAAGTTGAATTTCATGTACAGTGAAAATATTTTTAAACCATACATATTCATAAGCATCATACAAACATCACCTACAACACAAACACATTTTAATAAAGTTCTACTGTGAATATTAATCTAAGTCAGAAAAGAATAACCAAGTAAACCAGCTTTACATACCTTTTATCTCTTTTGACGACGTAATTGAATAACTTCAGATACAAAACAAAGTAAGCTTTGGTTCCACACTCCTTGTTTCACTGCAGGAACTTCACCAGGCTACACACTACCACAGATTACAAACCCAGTCCCTTTAGAATCAATTCGGAATCGGTACAAGGACCATATCGTAATGGCACGTAAACACATTTAGGGTTTCAATCAGCAATTATGCTTTAAGTGCTTAGAAAAACACACCAACGTTTCTCATTATTGGTCTCTCTTTAGCTCATCTCTTCCATGAATATAAAATAGGAAAAAAATATCATTTGAGACTTCCAGCATAATTTCATTGTGCTTTACATTTTTATAAACATGGGCACATCTAAAATATCAGATGCCTTCATACCAATAGAATAAACCCACCAAATTCACATTTTCTTATAAATACACATGCAAAATCAGTGAAGAACACTTTTGTATAGCAAAGACCCTGCTTAATTTTCATCTGATTAAGTAATTTTTGATGGCATGTGAAAATTGCACTGCTCATTGAACAGTAGATTTATTTCATTTCCTGTAGATTTGTTTTCCTATAAAAATATATTTATGTGCTCACAGGAAAAAAATTATGTTGGTGTGTGTGGGGTGACTTTTTGATACATCATTAGATAATAGGTTTGTTTATGAAGTTAAAAGGCATCTTAGCTTTTATCATCTTCAAATTTTTCTTCATACAAAAGAACACCCTGTGACAAAGATAAGGTAACTGAGATAACATTAGCACTTTATAGTTGAGACAGTCTGAAGCAGAGGGGACAAGCAACTTGCCTAAGGTTTTATGTACAAAGTCAGTGTCGGAACCAGGGAAAGACTGGGCTTTCCCAACCCTCGGGCAGCTCTCTAGGGAGTCATTCCACCAACAGTCCTTGAGGTTATACACAATCTACTTCATTAAAATAATATCGACAGTGGACCAGCCAAAGTGGGGCATGGACCCATTCCTTCTGAGCAGACGGTTTCCGGTAGAAGCCACATGGTACTGAGAAAAGGTACTAGAGAGAGACGGCCAAAGGCAGTTGTCATGCGAGCTTATGTTTCATATCCGTTAGTTGTGGCCACTCAGAAAATATGAGCAGGACATCCTGTTACCCAGAGGATACATCCAAGATCGAGGAAAAGCAGACATTTCATTATTGTGTTAACTTCTAACTTAAAGACTATTACATTTATAATAAATCTGCTCCTAATGATTTTTTGAGACTCTTGCCAACTTACAGGATTCTCTTAAGACCTTTCTGGCTGATGGCAACGAGAATAATCGTGGAACTAAAGTCGAAAGGCCCAGCCTGGGCCTCACCACTAGCTGGGCACCAGGAATCCCTTCTAGACAAGTCAAAGCATGGCCTTCCTCCCTCCAGAAACGCTGTTACTTAGAAATCAGAGGAGGTGAAGCGACAGGGGCACTGGTGGGTGTGTGGTTCCCACACTCAGCGGGTGCAAACCAGGGTGCCCTCCCCTACTGGGAAAACGTACTTCGGGAGTGTGGTCAAACCCTGACTCAAGAGGCATTGTTGACAAAAGACATTCACCTGCTACCTATTTATGCATTCGGACATGGGTTACTGTGTTGACCATTGCAAATAGCCCTAATTTTGGTCCACAAGAAATAGAGTGGGCTACTGAAATCAAAGTTAAGGATTTCACAAGATACGCCCATAGCTACAGTTCAAAAAATAAAGTGAAGTCTGCAAGTCAACTTCACTTAAACATAATTAAGAATTCTGTGGTAAGGTTAAAAAAATGTTTCCATAAAACGAGAAGTTGTACACTGAATTTTACTGACATGCATGCACAATCCTTCCTACTATTTCTAAACCGTTTCCATGTACAATTTTAGAAGGGCTAGTAGACCACATGCCAGGAGATAAATTTCCTGAATTTGCACTGACATTACAGAAGGAGAACACAGAAGAACACCCCGCTCTGAAGATGTTTAAAATGGGATCTAGGCAAACATATGTACAGGAACTTCAACTGTAAACAGCTTTTCCTTGGGGGTGCGGTAGCAGTACACACAAACAAAACTTATTTTGAAAAACCGGAAAACATTTCCCCCAATATTTATATGATATTTTATTTTGAGGCTGTTGGAAAAGCAATATAAGAACAATATCCAAATGTGTTGTACAAAGTCTCCCCCTGGGGATCTCACGCTATTGGGGGCCGCTCTGAAATGCTAGAAAGTGGTATCTTATTATTTACTCTAGCTGCACAGACACTCCTGTTAATGTTGTCTCACATCCAAATAAAACACATCTATACTTTAAATTGTGTAAATATAATATGTACAATGCATTCATGAAATCTATGTGCATACCATTATATAAACACAGAAAAAAGGGAAAGCGGCCAATTGAGAAACGGCGATTCAAATACACAGAGTTATCACCTGCCGGCACCACGAAGAACTCATGCGTGTTCTTGCACAAGATAACCTTCCAACCACTGCTGTCTTTGCAGCTGAATTTAGTCCAAGAAAAATCCAAACAAACAAAGGCCTTTGCAGATGCCGTAACTGACAGAAATAAATGATTGGCGTTGAAACTGAAGAAGTTAGAACTCTGTTTGAACATGACTGTTCCGGGCAAATAGTTAGAGCTCAATAAATACCAGCTGACTGCTTACCTAAGAGCTACCAAAACTTTAAATAGTGCATTTAGACTGCATGTGTTCAAGGAGCGGTCTTCATGAGACATTTGTGTTCCTCTTACAGTTTAAATAACTGTTGGCTTACCATCTTTTAACCTGTCGGGAAGCTAAGTCACTCTGACCATTCTCAGGCTGACACAGGTGTGCACACAGGGGACAGGAGGGCGTCACGAGTGTGCAGGACCCTGGGGAGCCCTCGGAGGTGAACTTTGGATTCAGTTGAGGTGACTCTAAACACAGGATTTGTGTTGCGTTCTGCATTTCAGCACCTGACAAAAGCCACAGGCCTGTCGTGCCCGCTTTCCTTTCCAAGGCAGTGCCGTTTTCCTCCACGCGACTGCAGGCTGCTGGCATCTGGATGGACTCCTCTGCCCGTGTGTTTCTGTCCCTGCGTGAACGTCCTGCCCCCTCCAACAGGCCAACACGGGAGGCTGCCACGCGTGCCGCGTTCATGCTCGAAGAGGGAAGGCTGCTGAGGAGCTCGTGTTGCTCTCCACAGACGCCTTCTCCTTAGAGCCTGCGTACGCGCCGATGAATGAGCCGTCTTCACCAAACAGGCCCTGCTCGCCCTCTCCATACTCAACTAAGCTGTCAGCACTTTCTGTGGCCTGGATGTCCCTGGTAAGGGACCGAAGGCTTCCTTTGAGAGGTTTCTCATCACTGTCACTAGAAAAGAGAAAAGGAATCGTTCCACAAAATCTGACATGAGACATGTGCATGAAGCAAGAATCAACACGAGTGCAAACAGTCTTGTAATTTTCAGGATATTCAGGTTAATATTGAAGACACATAAACGAACCCAAAGTGACACTCCCACCAACACGTTTAAGGCGTCCTCGCCAATTGGTGTCATTCTGAGTAACTGAGGAACTATGCTCATTGTTCACAGGACTTCTGGTTCCCTTACCACTGGGAGCTTCCGTGGGACCTACAGACATTCAACGTGCTCATCCATGGAGGAGAAGCGCTGCTACCTTGGCTTTCATGAAACTTTGGAACTGAGGCACCAAGTCTTGACTTTCTGTCTTTACCTGTGATCCTGTATGTTCCCCCAAATCCCTCCAAAAACTTACTTTTGTTTAGGTTACTCAATCTAACTCTGTTTCCTATAACCAAAGGGTGTCCTCTGATACGTTTAAGAACTCAAGATTTGTTAAATTTAAAAAGATGTCTGGCATTTTTAGAACATAAACACCATGAGCATCCTATATTTATGGTTTGGGTTCTACTCTTCGGCAAAAGCAGCTCTGAGTTAGAAAAATGTCTACCTAATGTCATGGTTTTCTAAATTCCTGCTGAAACTGTTTTTTTAAGTACCAATGACTAGATATCACACTGTAAAGTCGTACACCAAATTAAACAATTTTATAAAGCTTAAAAAATGAACCTAAGAAAAGAATTATTAGACTGTGCCTAGCACTTTCTAACGTGTGGAGTCACCAGCTGCTCACCGAAGGTCCCGTCCCCAGTGTTCTGCAGGTATGGCGGGACGGCACCCCCCTGCCTTCACACCAGCATGTGATTCACTTTGGCCAAAGAAAAGGGGGGAGGGGTGCCATGTGTCACTTCCGAACCAGTGCTCAGTTCGCCATGTCCTATCCCCCGCCGTGGTGGTCTGAACACGTCCCTGCCAGCCAGTGTCCCTAAGTAACGAAGACGCCCAGCACACCGTGTCGGACACGTGACTAGACAAAGAAAATGATTTGGGAGCTGTTTTTGACAGAAGCGTAACTCAGGCTGTCCTGACTGACTCGGTCACTGGCTGCACAATTGAGCTTCTACAGTTATAAAAACAGCAACAAAAAACCCAAGATGGTGGTGACAAAACCATTAGGAGAAGCTAAAAGAATGAGAATCATGGCCATGGGGCCCAGCATCCAGGAAGGCTGCCTCATGAAACGACGTGGAGATCAGATCATTTCCTGGGGAGCGTGTCATTTAGGGAAAGTGGGTGGAGACATTAACTACTGTGAGGTGGCAGGTGGGGCTCGGGGGACGACTTCACCTCTTTTGAAAGAGGGGTCAGAGCATGACGGACGTGTTTTTGAACACGGCACTGTCTGAGTTTTCTTGCCTATAAAATTGAGTAATACTTGTCTTTCAAAAGTATTTTAAACAGTCGCTGTAGGTTCCCAACGGCCACAGCCTCCTGAACTGTGAGCCACAAATTGTAAATTCCCACGTCTTACTTGTTCCCCTGTAATGCTCCTTACTCTGGAAAGAAACTGATTTTTCAAGAAACGTAAAAATCTAAAGAGAACGCTTGCTCAGTGGAAGAAGGAGGGATATGTCCAGAGCAGTGAGAGCCTCTGCCGAAGCTCAGATGTTTGCAGTTAGTCCAGGACAGACACTCAGAATACACCAGGTCACTGGTTCCAGGGATGGGCCCAGGGACGGGCCAGGCGGTCGTTGATCTGACAAGGATTCTGGTGTGGCCGCTGCTAACGCCACGTAAGCTCGGGAATGGCAGCGGCTGTGTTGCCTGCAGTATACAGAGGACGAACGGAAATGATGGCATCCCAAGCCAGAAGCGTTAAAGAATGGACAGGGGGGAGGAAAGGGTGAGAGGAAGAGAGCAGGACAGTGAGAAGGTGACACACCCGAGAGCTACGTGCCTCACAGCTGATCGCATGCAATTTCTCCCACTTTTACCTCCTCCTAAGGCAGTCGTAGAGCCCAGGGGTTAATGACAACACACGCTTTTTCCACCTCTAAGACAATGTTATGTGTTTTGGGATGACCCTTTTCCAGACTTCCTCCTAGGCAGAAAGAGCGGCTCCTCTTCGCTGTGTTATTCTGTTTAACTAACTACAGTTACTGGCATACAGAAGTGTTATGCTCTGTAGGCCAGATTCACCTCGGGGACAGGGTGACTTGTTCACCTTGGTAGGTGCACACAGTACATGTTCAGGCACATGACTCCATCACAACCTGGATTCGTAATGAGCAAGCAGAAGAGTGACTGCAAGATGTCAGCTCCCCAGAGAGATGGTCAGTGCCATTCGCCGGGTGCACCGGGCTTCAAGGATGCCCCGAGGCCTCTGCCCGCCTCGCAGGCCACCCGCCCCACTCACAGAGGGCTGGGAGCCATCACGAAAGGCCTGAGGTTTACAGGATGTTCTTTATAGAAGAAACCTTCTTTGTGCTTTAGCTCACGGCCTGATGACCGTGCCGGACGCACGGCAATGGAGCGCACGCTCACCTGTAGTCACCAAACGTCTCATCCTTCCCCGACTGACCTTCCGGGTCTGGGTGCAGGTCTTCCTTTTCTTTCACTGAAGGAAACAGAGGAAAAAGGAACGCAGATAATTTTAAAAACGTGTGAGCTGTGCTACTGGGAGGTGGATGACCGCTGAGAACAGTGCTGCTCGCTTTTTGGCACTAGTGAGTCAAGTTGTTTTGTTTGTTTGTTTGTTTTTTTATGGTTGTATCTACAATCCATCAGTTTCCTCTTCAAGGGGTAAAAGGATTGTCTGGGTCCTGCCTTTGTCATCAGAGTTCCACACTTGGCAGTTTCCTGCGACTCAGCACTGCACGGATGACAAGACTTCCCTCAGAGTGATACACGGCTGTGGCCCCTTCAGGAGGCCCGAGGCGGGACTCACCTTTTACTGTCCTAACCTTTGTGAGGGTGCCACTCGCGCATATCAGCTCAATGTCATTAAACTAAAGAGAAGAAGAGCCAACCATTTGGCTGGGCCTCGCTCTCTTACTCCAAACTGCCTCCGTAATCAGGGTATGCAGCTCAGTGGTGACATTTCCACTAGATTGTTCCTGAACATTGGGACTCAGGACCAGCAGGCCCTGGCCTCACTCACTAGGAAATCTCCAACAGAACACCTTCCCACGGCACCTCCACTGTTTGCAGAGACGGGGGGAGTCTCTCAGCTGTCCTACAATGGGAAGTGGTGACCTTTACTTTTAAGGGGGACGCTCCAGCAGCATTTGGATAGGACCACGCTTCGCGATGGCCGTTTGTGGGGGATACTCCAACAGGAATGCTAGGTCTCCATAAAGCTCCCAATTAATCACCTGGAACATTCATTTGCCCTTGTGAATCTAAGTCATAACAATTCAGTCGTCACAGGGGAAAATGAGATAATTCCACAGGAAATCTTCCACGTAATTTTACAACAATTTAGAAATCACGCTTGTTTGTTCAATATACATAAGTATTTGCTAGATGAATCATAAGTCAATGAACCTTCACCCATCTGAACATCATCAAAGTCATAGCTAACAGTGGGATCTAAAGCTTTCCCCATATACAAGCATCATGCGTACTAAGAAAAACTAATAATAGCAACAACACTATACACATATCTGAAACAGACAATAAAGTTGGAAAGTGAATGAAATGAAAGGGAAGGCAACCATTATACCAACTAGGATGGCTTTTATTTATTTGTATTTTACGTACCGTTAGTTCGGGAGGCAGTGCAGCAGCATATGTTGTGGGTGTAAGAACTGCGTCCCCAGCAAGACATAACTCGCACGCAGGTGACGACTAGCGGCGCCCGTGCCATTCAGGGGCGCGTGCAAGAAATGCCCGGGCCATGGAGGTAGAGAGGCATGCTGCAAACGGTGCCTTCTCAAATATACGTGTGCCCCCTACTGAGTCTCCTCAACATCTCTGATGTTTTACAAACCAAAATAAAAGCCTGGAAGTACTTCAGTCTCACTAGAGACTATTTTAAGTACCACAAACTGGTCAGCAAACTGGACGTAATACTCTAGAGCACCTATCTGGTTAGTTAATATAGGAATAATTGTTCCTCTTAGTCCATTGTGTAGCTAATGTGCTAATATAAATTTGACTTAAATGTGTAACTAAAAAAACAAGAGCTGTCTCTGAAGTGTGCCTCCTAGAAAATACTATTGCCTAAATTGAAAGTCATGTTGAAAAACAACTTGTTTGCAGCTTTCTGTTTCATGCCCCCATGAGTGGAATCATGATTCTTGTCCTTTTCGGTTCGACTTATGTCACTTAGCATCACCCTCTCAGGGTCCGTCCATGTTGTCTCAGGTGGCAGCGTTCCATGTTTTCATGGCCGAGTAATATCCCGCTGTGTGTATGTACCCCATCCTCTTTATCCAATCATCCACTGAAGGACACTTAGGCTGCTTCCATGTGTAATGTTACCCCAATAAATGTAAAACAGAAAATGAAACCACTTTACCTGAGTACTTCCCACCTCTGTTCCTCTTCACAAAGCAAACCGTTAACAGCGTGAGTGTGAGGAGGGCAACGGCGCACATCAACCCAATGAACCAGCCCTGCGTGGCGATGTCGTCATATAAACCAGCATATTCTGCGGCACAAAGAGTCACAGGCTGAATGTCAGAAACAGTCACTGGGATGATGCCCCTTTGGGGACAATTAAACGTCACTTTTAACACAAAAAATAGCATCAGTTTTATTTCTCCTTTGAGCAATCCTCAAGGGAATGTGACATGAAGGACATTTGGGAGAACACATACAGATTGCTTATCTTTATTTAGGGAGGGCCCTCTCTAGATGCATTTGGTTCTAAGGACGGAAACCAAAGAGGAGAGGGCAGCAGGTCAAGTTAAATAAGCAGCAGCGGAAGCAGAGGCACCCTGGTTATATGCAGAGCAAGGCGTCTCTGTGGTTTGATTTTCGTTTTAGTTTCTGTTATTCACATGTGTTAATTAGCGGGAGATATCTTTAGGCAACTACTCTGGCCAAAATAATATGGGAAGGTGGACGTTTGGAGAACATTCTTTGCTTTGATAACTTTAAAAGGCTATGCTGAAATAAACTGAAAATATTGTTTTCATGGGCATGTACTCAAGTTTTTACCTTTAACACAGGAAGTACGTGCAAGCTAACCGCCTATAGAACACAGACGGCTTCTAAGGCTGCCCCACACGAGATCTCATTTCTCACCTCTCCCTCTTGTCTCAATTACATCTTCAAAAATGCTATTGTTATCAACCCAGCTCTTAGGCAACACGCGGACTATGGGTTCGGCTCCTGGCTCAAACGCCTCTACTGGGTGCATCTTTCGAGTAACATTTACTCCTTCTGGTATCTTCCCGATACTTTTACCTAAGAAATGTACACAGTTAAATCATATAAACTGTAATCACTGAAAAGCAGGACATGAAAAGTAAAAAATATATTGTTATTTCAGATGAATAAGAGCCGCTGGTGGCATTTTTATTTCCTCTTGAATTATCAAGAGAACAATAAAGTCAACATTTCAAGATTTTCTGTTTTAACATTCTGAAATGCAGTAAATAAAATGAATTTAATTCATGTCCTTTTAAGATGATATGCATGCTGATGAAATGGTACTACAAATCTGCCTGGTCACATGAATGGTTCAAAACCAAACACAGGCTTCAAAAAATTATATACAGTGCCATTTGTGAAATCTGAACTTTCCCAAAACCTATATCAGGAAATTGAACATGGCCATGTGGCTTCTAAATGAAAGCATGTGACACCTTAATTGTGTATTATTTCTTTTTGCATTGATCTTTTCTATAAATATTGATGGAAAAGCACCATGATATGGTCATATATTAAATACATTAGATTTGTAGAATGTAAGCTACATAAAATGCAGGTTTATAGGAACATGTAAATGAAATGCACTGAGATTTCTGAAAGTGCTATGAGAAATTGATACTTTTCTAAAAAATGAAAAACATGAATATGCCACTATATTAATTGTAGAATCTCAGTCTCAGATAAAAATGAGTCAAGTGTAATTAAAAGGTACATTTAATTTCTGATCTTGAAACAAAATATCTAAAATATTTTCTTAGATATTTTGCTAAGAATCAACTCAACAGAATAAATATAAACCAGACAGTGCTAAAAATTTATACTGAAGATAAAATATATTCCATGTTGAGAATGCTAAGGGTTCTGAAACTTTGTTTTAAACGGGTACATCATGTTACATGTTAAAAAGTAGTTAAAACTTTTTACCCTAGACTAGAAGTTGATTCTATAGTTACTGATAACAAAATGGCGCCATGGAAAAGTCAGCCAGCCATGTTAGTTGAGCAAAGCCATTAAGATCGCACACCGCTGAAACAGAGTGCAATTAATTTTGTCTTTGAAAAACAAAAACAGTAATATAACTAAGTAGCGTAAGCTTTTGAAAACAGAGCAAAGCAAGGGTTTTATTCAAACCAATAATGACACAAGAAAGAATATTTCGAATTAACTCCATCTGTTTGTTCCTCCTTAGATTATGGAATGTGAAGCCCCTGAAAATCGGAGTGACAACTGAACATAATCAGAAAAAAATACTTATATATGAAATCTCATTCTCTGAAGAAATACCAGATGACCTTAGAATGCGCTATCTAGGCAGAGCACAGAGAAGAAAGACACACAGGCATAGATTCCGAGTGGTACAAAAGTTATCAATTACAGAGCATTTAGTGATATCAACATGTGTCTCCTCAATGAAAAAATAAGTATTTTTCTTTTTTCAAGGATCACACTGAAATCCTTGGAATCACGGGGAAAGGGATTACAGCTTCTTTCCTGCAACTACAGCAAGTCATGCCTATGGAAGGGAAATCAGAGTCAACTGGGGAGGGGACAGCTGCTGGAACACTGAAAATGCAGATTCCTGGAAAAGAGCAGAAACACACAAGTAAGGGACATTTTCAAATGACTGATCCATACGACAGTGAAGACAATTCTGTGAGACACTCAAGCACAACAGCTACACCTTTAGTTTGAGGGAAAGCTGTAGCATTATGTGTGAAATCACACACGGAATTTTCCATCTTCTAAAAACAACCTGTCAGACATGAACGTAACTGAGTCTAAATTTTCCAGCTATCGCCATTCATATCGCCATCCATAGCTGCAGTGAGGACGTGTTGTGAGACAGTGTTCCTACATGATGCCAGCTGGCGAGGATGGGACCAGCATGGCTTGCGCCGTGGTCCTGCTTCTACTTAAAGATCAGCCTTCTCCATGCCTTAATCTCTGTTGTTAAAAACACAGGGGTTGAAATATTTAGATGACGGCTATTCTGACTCTGTTTCTGTGCACAGAACACATGGTGCCCGTTTGAACTCTTGAGAAGTGAAATCCTTTTAGTTACCAGAAAGCATTCAATTACCATCTTTAAATCTAACTTATAGGAGTAGGTAAATGAGATCATCATGTCACTTGGTGTCTAATTCGTCCTTGGGAATAAACTATGGGCTTCCTGGGAGAAACTATTTGAATATATATATTTTTCCCATAAAGGGGAGTTCTGAGTATTTAGGGAAACTGAGGAAAACACAAGCCCTTCGTTATTTAGAAATGGAAGAACAATAAGAGGGAGAAACAGACTTGACAGCGAAGGTCAGAGCACAATCATTCACATGCAAACACACTGATTTCACAGTGATCCACAACCTCGAATGTATTTCAATGTATACTTTTTATAAATAACAGACAATTTCATTTTCCTGGTTACTATTTTTCTCTTTTTCCACGGCTTCTACCTTTTTTCTAATTTAAAATTTGGAAAAGCATCCAGAACAGTGTCTGACACGTGGTATATGATAAACAAATGAGCCTATTTCCCTCCTGCCACCTCCCATTTCCCCATTCTCTTCCTCAAGTATCTTTCAAAGTCTGGCCAGCTTGAACCTTACCTAAGGCCCTCGTTTTAACTTACTGGTTTGTACCCTCCTTTCCTATTCTACCTTCTTACTTCTCTCCTCATGCCCTGGTGATGTTAGAGAAAGCTTAGCAACACACTGCTAGAATCATAGTTGCAGAAATAATTTCGGAAGGGAAATGGCTCTGAGTTGGAAAAAAAAATTTTTAAAGTGCAACTGAATGAAGAGAATTGTACAAATGAAACCACAGATTCATGGGCCGTTTTCAAGCCAGTTATTTTATACCAATCCGTAGACAGTACAATAAAATTGATAAATAAATCAGTGTGTATTTGAGTCAAGATGTGGCGGCGAAATGTATCAGATCAGCATTGCAGAATGTCTATATCTTGCAGGGCAAGAGACAAGTATTTTTTGTGTGGGGACATTCCCAAAAGGAAAATATCCTTCCACTAACCTTACAAATAACTTTATGACCGTGTGTCGCCCTATTTTTATCAAGTAAAATTATAGCTCCTGACCCGGCATATGCTAAAGCTATAGCTGGATTGCTGTGGTGTAGAAATCCGTAAATTGAGTCAATGTGAACTTTGTAAGTAAATTGTGCACTGACATCAGTGGAAAACAAAAGGCTGCCCAGACTGAGATACAGTCGTTTCTAATTTGCAAGGCGAGTACGTGCATTCCTTCCACAGCGTGGTTAAAATGGCAGGTGGGAACCATCCGGGACTTACCGCCGTCCCCTGTTGTGGTGCTCTCCTCAGTGATGGGCTTGCCGCAACCCTTCACTGTGCAGGCCCTCACGTAGAACTTGTACTTGGTCGTGGCGCTGAGGTTCGAGAGACGCCAGCTGGGCTTGGACGGGGTTGTAATGTTGATGTCATTTAGTTCTCCGATCTCATCAGTGTCATTTACTAAAGAAACAAAGAGCAATGCCTCACACTGCAGTCTCAACAATTCGAGTCACACTGTCCCTTGCTTGAGCTTCTGTGTGTGCTTGAGGTGTGCAAGGCACTAACTATCCTGATTCTTCACAGCCGCCAACTTATTTAATTCTATGAGGCTGACATAATATTATGACCATAGCACACACGGTAAAGCTGAGCTTTAGTAAAAATAGTCACCCTGCCTACATTGAGAGCTAGTAATTGGCTCAGGGTGTCTTATAAATAAATATTAAAGGCATGTTTTCTGGTACCTATTAGCATGTTCTTTTTCTTCTGAAACAGATCTTGGTAAACCTTCTGGAAAAGGTGCAGTCTCTGTGGCCACAACTCGGCCACTGTAGTGAGAAACAGCTATGGACAAATGTAAACGAATGGACATGGCCATGTTCCAATCAAATGGTCTTTATAAGAACAGTCGGTGGGCTGGGTGTGCCTCCATGCCAGTTTACAAGCCCTGTGCTATCAGGAAGTATGACGGCCCACCAGCCACCATCAGACTGGCAGCCAAATCCTCACCCAAGGTGGAAATGTTAACAGGTGCACCCAGTTCGAATGTCTACTTACTTATCTGGTACTGTAATATGTAGCCCGTTAAGTTTCCATTGAGCTTCTTAGGCAGGCCCCAGGATAAAGTAGCAGCGTCTTTATCGACTTTGACGACCTTGAGAAAAGTTGGCTGTTCGGGTACTAGAAAACACAAGACCAGGAACAAACACTCATAAATCGGTAAATTTTTAAAAAGGCCCATTAGTCATAACTTCTGATGGAAACTGAGAAGCTAATTCAGGAAATTCACAGTAACTGCAAATGAGGGAAGGCATGTTGAGCTCAGGGACTGAAAACCACCATGTGGGTGTCGTCCCAGGTGGCGCTCACCTCCTTCTGGTGTTTGGAACGTGTAGGGCTCACTCTCGGGCCCAGCTCCTTTGGAATTATAGGCTAAGATGGTTAAGCGAAATTCACTGAAGGCGTCTAGGGAAGGAACCATTCCATAGTTTCTCTGTCCTGAAAATCTCAGAATGTTTACTTCTCTGGGATGCGTTCTTCCATCGAGCAGACTTTTTGTTTTCCACCAATTTATCTGCAATGAAAACAGGAACCCTTTCACATATCACATATGTGGCTACAGTGGCAGAGTCTCTTTCATCTGCTACTGAAATCCATTCTTATTTGCAGGAAAGGTATTAATTCAACAACGAGAAGAAGAAAATCTATGACAAAAACCTGGTATCCTTTCAGATGTCCGTGGACTCTGTCCTTGGGAATTGTTGACCAGGTCACTTTAACCACCGTGCTGTTTATAACGTCCACCCCCTGGATCACCGGAGCTGTGTCAGGATCTGCAAAGCACGAGAGAATGATGAGCTTTTCATGAAATCCAAATGCGATTATTAGGGGCCTTTGCAAAGGCCGAGTGTTCACATGGTTCAACCTGCAGAAAGCACTTCTGTGAGGTCAGGTCCAAATGGAACCCAGACTGTCTCCTCCCACAGGAATTCCTCAGCCCAGGTGGGTTTCCAGGAGAGGACAGCCTGCACCACTCTGAGAAATGCCGCTCTCCACGCGGACACATGTTGGTAATGAAACATGAAATAGTCTGGGGGCTCGCTGCCTTTGGAAGCAGGTGAACTAGACCAACACTTCAAGTCAAAGTCCTTGGGAATGCTAGTCATCCATTATGACTACCAACAGCTACATTAACTGAGCATGTGTACGCGTCAGGCCCGGGCTAAGGGCCTGCGCTGGACTGGCCCACCCAGCCCTTAGACTAACCACCCCCCTTCCACAGGGGAGCTACAGCAGAGGAAAGAACCACAGCAGAGCAGCCGAGACTAGTATCTCAGGCCAGTGGCGTGTCCTGTGTAGTTTTATTCGGGTGGCAGAGTTTAGACAACAGGTGAACCAGGAGTTAGTCATTGCACATTCGACCTTCTCCTGTTCCTGGATCACGTGCCTTTAAACATTGGAAGAACGATGGAATAAGCCCCCCGCGTGTGACATGGGGCGCACTCTGCTTCCTCTCTCCAATCATCTATTTGCAGCAGCTATTATGGCGTAAGAATTTAAGAATATGGTTTCACCAGCACCTCAAAACTGCATGTGTGTGTGTATTAATAATTCTGTAACAAATCTGGGTCTGTCTCTCATCTGTTAGGAATGCTCCAGACCTACAGCCAGGGCCGGCAAGGCCGCAGAGGACTGTTGGGAGGTCTCTGACATGTGGGGGCAAATGCAACTGGAAATCTGCTGATTCCAGGGCTTTGGTTTTCAATATAGAAACGGCTTTACCGGGAAATTAAAGAAAAGTAAACCTTTCGACAGACTTCCTTACCACTCCATACTGATCGACCTCCTGCAGCCGACCCTACCACAGGAACCCCGAGTGACATTTCCTTGTGTGCCCACAGGCAGAGGGACAGTGCTCATAGAGAGAAGTGCGATCTGCCTGACAGACACTGCACTGAGTGGGCACTTACAGTCCTCCCCAGAGTAGAGAACCACGGACTGGGGCTCGGGGCCGGCACCCAGGCTGTTGGTGGCCTGGACTTGAACTTCATATGGAGCATAGACCGTGGGCGTCATCACCCGCAGGGTGTGGTTTGTGACGGTTTCCTCTTCCCACTCCACTGAGGCTCCCTGCGGCTTCCAGGTCACTCTGTACTCCAGCCCCGGACCATTCTGCTCCATGGACTTCAAAGGCTAAAACAGAAGGCAAGACTCAGCTGGGTGATCACAGATGCGGGGAGTCGGAGATGGTGGCCAGCACCCTACGCGGCTAAGGAGTGTTGCAAGGGAGGGGTCATTTCTTGGAGGATCTTAAATCCCCTCTTTGGTTTGGAAAGTTGTTAAAATTTTTGTCATTCTCTTTTCAAGTTTGAAAGTTCCTCTTTCAACCACCCCCACCCCCAAGTAGTAAGAACACCACCGTTTAGATGCCTGTATTACACCCTTGTGGTTAAAGCTAACTTTTCATATGAAAGAATTTACTAAGAAATTCCACACAGGGTTTTAGCTCTTGTTCACATTTTCCTCTAGGTGCCACATGTTCACTCCCAAAGACCTGGCGACCTAGAGGACATGGCTGTGAGTTCCGTGGTTGTGAATGGGGTCCCCATGATTTTCATCAGAACTCTCCTGCACCCAACTAGCTCCAGGAAGGAGATGGCATACATCATTTCATGTTTACACGTGAGTTCCCAGATGGAATTCCTGTCTGTGATAATTTCCCAGCTCCCTAACCATACTGTTTCTGTTCCTTTAAGAGAAAATACTCCCCCCCTCCCCCTCCACCACACACACACTTCATTTAAATGTATAGGGAAATTTAGTGGGGGATTTCTACTATAGGAAATTGGTTATTTCCACTCTCATTTTTAATTGAGCAATACTTTAATTTTTTAAAAAAAATGTGATGTCAGCCATTTTATTAATTTCACAAAAATAGGAATATGCATTTAAATGAAATCAGTTATATGAAATACATTAAACATGTGATTTTAGTCCTAGACTGTAAGGTCCACTTCTACAGGCAGTAATTTTTTCTGTATACGTGAGTGGTTCAGTGATGGCCTGTGTGTTCTTACAGAATTGCAATGTTTCTCGAGTCAATCTGATTTATTAAAATACTTATTAGAGGCATTGGTTGGAATTGCGTGGAAAGCACAGTGTGGTAATACAAGCAAAGTAATTTCCAGTCTAGGTTTATTCCAAGGTGAACACCTGTGTTAGCTAGGAGAAAGAAAAGCAATGAAAGCGAAACAAAAGCCTTCTGAGATTCCCATGGTTACTGGCTATACTCGAGCTCAAAGGAAGTTTTGCCCTCAGGTGTTTTTCTCTCATATGAATATAAATTCCCCAGTGGCTTCAGCACCCTGGCCAACCAGGCCACACGAGCTCTTAGATCCAGACCGTACACTGCAATTATGACTTTCTTAGCCCCAACAACAAAAACGGTGTACAAATGATATTATACAATTTACACCTGCTTTGCTCCAAGGAGAACAGGTCCATTTGATGAAGTTCTCCGGCAAACCTGAACATGAACTGTGCCACTGTAGGTAACACCTTTAAGAAAAGCTTATCTAAGTGTTGCCTGAACGTGGAGCCTGGACTCCTGGAATCAAGCAGCAATATTCGATTAGGTTTTCAGACAATGGACAACAGAACCTCAGCAAATACCCACACAGGCCCCCGACACAGGCAGGAGACCGGAGGAGACGAGCAGAGTAGGGAGGGAGGCCGCCAGGCGGGCCCCTCAGGAAAGCTGCCAGAGCACGAAAGCTCTAGAAAAGAGGTTCTTAATTTGGGGTCTAGGATTTCTAGATGGGTCCGTGGATGTCCTCCAAGGGACCTGAGAAGCCCATGAAGGTGTTAACAAAACTTCCCATGTTGACTTTGTTAGGAAAAGAGCCTATACTCCCACCGTATTTTCAGAGATCTAGGAACAGAGCAAGGTTATAAGGACTGATCTAGAAACTGGGCAGATTGCCACACTGCCTAATTTCATGTTAAAGCAGGACGATTTCCTTCTACTACTTGCAGTAGAAATAATAAAACCCAGGTCCTCTAGGAGTGAAATCACAGGACTGTGATCACATAAGCAGGTAAATGAAGAAGTTCCTGTTTGCCAAACATCAGTGGATTTGGGTTTTTCCGTTTTGTTTTTGTGGTTTTTTTCTTCTTCTTCTTCTTTTTTTCTTTTTTTTTTTTTGGTGTTGTTGAGATTAGAAATTTGCTATTTGAAACTCAAATTTAACATAAATAAACTTATGCTTAAGAACAAAGGGAAATGTCAAACAAAAATCATCCTGATATAATTATTTGACTGATCAGTTTGCCGTGGGCTCTCAATTTCTGTTTAAAAGGGACAAGATACAGCATTTTTAGCACTTAGACTGTGTGTGAGACAGGGCTCACTCCATTAAATGAAAAGTGGGTTTTAGAAGAGAATGCTAATTAAAATGACTAGTTCTATCAAGTTACATGTTTCACACCTGTTACTTTAACAAAATTGTGCCTTTACTATTTAACATGACTGATTTATAAAGATAATTCATATACAGCAGAACATGAACTAAATAAGATAAACCAAAACTCATTTTTGATTGTAACATAAGGTTCCATTCACTTAGTAAGTGCACAGAGATCAATAACACACCAGGCTCTGCCCCTTATTTTGCTCTGAAGGATTTTTCATTAAATGGAATATTAGTTTATTTCTAATGTATTTGCTTATTGGCTGTCCCTCCACCTAGAACACATATCCCAGGACAGCAAGACTTCATGTATTTATTTTTTTACTGCCTATATAAGCCAAGGACCTCACAATGCATTACTTTTAATTGAATCACTTTTGATGCCAACACAAAAATCATAAAGCGAAAATCAGGGCTCTTCGTTGTTAACACTTTTGTGAAAGAGCAACTTTTTTTTTTCTTTTATAGACAAATGTCTTCTCTGAGATTATGTTAGAGACCGCAGTTCGTTTCTAAGTCAGTCTCTGCAGGGGATCTGGTCATTCAGTGTCTGCTCGTCTACCTGGGAAAGGACCAGCATTTTCCTCCTGTCCTGAGGATACTCCATGCACAACAACAAACAATGAGCAAACATTCTTAAACTTCACTGGGTGTGCCTCTAATTATTAGACCTCTGGTGTTTTAAAATAATAAACACAACGGAACATAACATGAATGCAACCATCAGTGTGTTCCAAACCGCTGATTCCGTCCATCCTGCAGTCAATTACTTACTAAATTACACACCATTTGCTCTTCAAATTATAAGCCCTTGTTTGGTGCAATCCCATTAGCACAAGCAGAGGGCACTAGTAATCAGCCTTGCCTTTCTTTGGGGGCAAAAAAAGAGTGATTTCTGAGTAACAGGAGAAGGAAGAAGGTCCGAAGAGGCCCACCCTCTTTCCATCACTCAGCACGTGGCACCTGGTGACATCAGTCAGTCTGGTCCAGCGTCTGAAGAGCAAGGCTGACACCACGAGCTGGGGCAGCTCCCGCAGGAGCGCTGAGGGTTAATGGGTGCGTGTTGGCAGAACACAGCACTTCTCTGAGGAACTGACCTGCTAACTACAGTGTCACTGTCATCTATGCAGTTACAGCACCTCGCTTATGGCAGTGTCTGTGGAACTTAAAAGAGGATAAGACAGAGATACTCGAAAAGAATAAAACACTAACCTAATTTCAGTCTGTAAGTTAATTAGCAAGAAATGTGGCAGCAACTACATATGACCACAGATTCAAGGAAAGTATAATATTCTTGAACACATTTAGTTTCTGTGTAGTACCTTTCTTTTTTTTTTCAAATTTTAAACTTGTAAAAGTTAATTTGACTGAAATGGGACTAAAGGGTTAGTGTTGATATGAAAATATTAACTATTTTGCAAGTACAGGCCATGTGATCAGGTAACGAGGGGAAAAGTCAAAGCAAACTTCATACAGCTAAAATTTTCTCAAAAATCACAGGAATGAGGTGTGGGAATAAATTAGTATATTCCAGCATACATTCAAAAATGTTCTATTCTTATGTAAAATCCAGTTAGTCCAATGTTGGAAGGCTATTATGAATCAGAAATCTACTTTCCAATAGGTTAAAATACTTGTTCATGAAATATGCCCAAGAAGTGAAGAGGGAAAAAAGTTATCCACTGTTACAGGAGAAATTTAGAAATGACACACACAAAATTAAAGTTATCTGAGCAGATATACCACTTTATGCCAAATTTAAAGAGGAAAACCCATTTAATAACTTTTAAGAAACATGTAAAGGGGGAAAAGTAGCATTTGAAGTCTAAGGATGTCCATGTTTCAATCCTAGCTTTGTAGGTTTCCAGTGGGGATGGGCAGGATGGCCAACCCTGGGGCCTCCGCTGCGGGATCTCAAACAAGGCGTGCGTGATGCTCTCTGGACAAGGTCGTCCTCGGAATTAGAAGCGAGTATACGAAATGCCAGCGCTGGGAACTATTATTTGGGGGTCATTCTTTTCATATGTACAATATTTATTAGACTATATACTAAAATGAGGTGAAAGGTTAAGGTAGTCAGTATTTTTTGAATAGGAGAAACTTTATATAATGATAGTAAAAATATTAGGAGTCTGAAACTTCCGGAAATTGATTATAATTAAATAAACCTGGACAGTCTTCTTTAAATTCCTTAGCACTTTAAAAGTCAATTTCACAACATTCTAATCCCAATGATCTTTAAATTACACAAATAAAATATATTTATAAAATGTAATAAAATATGAAAGTCTTATTTCTTTGCTCTTAAAATATAAAGAACATTTTCTATCATTATACTTAGTATGCAGACAAGGAAAGGGAAAAAGAACACAAAGAAACACGTAGCACATTAAACAATACACACCTCCCATTTTATAATCATTTCCTTGGGCTGAGAGGCTTGGACTCTTATGCTTTGTGGATTCTTGTCTGGAGCTGAAAAATTACAAGCATTAAAATTATTTTTCCCCATTGTATGGTCCATAGATAACTCATCTGACCGTCTCCCCACCCCCACAAAAACATTTAAATACCTTTGATACATTTATTCATTTCTATCAAGTTCAGCCCCTAAAAAGATTTAAGGCAGTTTCCCCTCCTGATCCCCCAGCTTTATTGAGATATAACTGACACGTAACTGTGTGTAAGTTTAAGGTGTACAATGTAATGATTTGACATACATGTGTATATACAAATATGTACATACACTGCACATCTATATGTATGTATTGCAAAGTGAGATTTGTTAACACACCCATTATCTCTCATAAGGCAGCTTTACAATGTGTGTTGTATTTAAAGGAGCAGTTTCTTGGACTGATTATCCAATGGAGAGTGGATGGTTTACTTTACCCATCTTCATTTTAAACTTGCTCTTTATATTTTTAAACCTCCTCTCCTTTGTCCATTATAATTATTATCAGAAATGTATGTTGTGAATAACTGCCTCTAAGCTACTATAACTCCCCTCAGGTACTAATTAATGTCAACAGCCAAGTTTAGGGCCAAGAAATAGGCAGCAGCAGGTAATGTGTCCACGAATTCATAGAGATGGATCTACTTTATTAGAAAGGGCTCGGGGGCAGCTTAGTGCCAGGTTCAACTCAGAGCACATAAGTGTCTGATTCAGTTGTTACCTCTACTTGCTTTTCCTCAGTCCCCAAGGGGACGTATGTCCTAGCATGTTTATTCCCGGGGAAACAGTACCATGTTATTAGCAAGGGATGGCCATGCTCACTCGGTAACACCAATGGTTTTAGCACCATTATTCTCGGGATTTAAGCAAAGAAAAGTGTCTTTGGAATTTAGACTTTAATTTAGACTTTGAAAAGGCTTTAATTATCCGTGATGTTGTCCCTCTGTTTCTCAAAGGCCAGGCTTCAAATGGAACTCAAAGGAACAGACAAGAATAGGAGGTCCAAAGGCTGGTGGAGATCAGCCACGTGACAGACCGCAGCACATGGCACGCGGAAGCCAGAAAGCGAAGGGTCCCAGTCGCCCGGGAGCAGCTCTAAGTATAAAGGCACCTGTCCTGCCTCTGGTGCCGTGGGGGTGGCTGCACCCGGCCCCTGGCACTGCCCGTCAGGGCTGCAGGGGTGGCCCAGCCTGCATTGACTTCCTGGGTCCAAATCCCCCGTGTCACCACAGACATTTAGCGCTTTAGACAGACATTGAGCTATAAAAGTACACTAGATGCCTAAAATGAACAATGTCAGATACACCGAAAATTTAACAAGGTGCCTATAATGTGTCAGAAGTTTTATTTCAGAAAGTTGAATCCTTGGCATCCCTCTATATATTGGACTTCACGTAGAACTTACTTCGTGTTGATTTTAACATGATATTTAGTTATCAGAAGTTACCGAGTAACTGTCTGCCCGTGTGCCTCCCGGGTGCCCTGCTCTGTACCAAACATTTATTCAGTACTTGCGAGACCGGTGCAATGGGAATCTTTTATGTGTTGTCTGTCAGTTTACAGAATTTTTCAAGCTCTGGACTGTGAAAGATCTAAGAGCCAAGACCACTCCAGCAATCTTGTTTTTTCGTTTTAGATTTTCAAAGGTGGGTCAAACCAAATGTTTTTTTGGAAACCCGATGAGAAGCCACTTACCTGCTGGGGGTGTTTCGTGACGGTCAGACGGCCTGCTAGGCTGGCTCCTGCCAACCTCGTTCACGGCAATGACCCTGAACTGGTAGGTCACGTACGGAGCCAAAGGTAACACGACGGTCGTCTCCTCTCCCTGCACTCTCCTCAGCTCCTCCCACCTTCCGGGCTCCGCCTTGTTCCCTTCAAATTCCACGATGTACTCTGGCAGCAGACATGGACAGCAATGAGAACCAACTGGGGACGTTCACGTTACCCTAAGACTTACACCCAGAAGCGAAGGTCTAACGGGTGTTCTAAGAAGGACAGTTGGCAACAGTGGTTAACTGTGACCCGGGGTATAAGTGACACGCCGCCCAGGCTCCCCTACCGCGGATGTCACTGTTGTGGTCGTCTCCAGCTTCCCACGTCAGCCGGACGCTCCTGTTCTGTCTTTCGGACAAGCTCAGGTGCTCTGGTGGGTCCGGGACATCTGGTCACAGGAAAGGGAACATAAGCACAGTACCTGGAGTGGCCTTTGTCCCCAGCCCTCCCCAGGCGCGAGGCAGCCCCCCTCCCTCTGCCCCGTCTGCTGACTCAGGTGTCCACATGTCACGGCCCTTAGGTCCTGGTCCCAGCGCAGACTCTTCTACGTCTGTTCCCTACTGGGGCTCACGGCCACCACCCGCCCGGTGTCCAGGGCCGCTCTGGCCACATGTCAGCATTCCTGGGGGGCTGTGCTGGCCCCATCTCTGGACCTGGGCTCTGACCAGGAGTGGGCAGGCCTCTTGTACTGGAAGAGGAAGGGTTGGCCCTGGAAAATGTTACGCCCAACCTGGGAAACTGAGCTGGGGATGACTAATTTTAAGAGTGTTGATGCACATGGCCATTTATGGTATTTCACAGTAAAAGCAACAGTAAAAAGACATCTTATCCCTCATGGTTCTTCTTCCAAAACTTGGTTGTAATTCTCCCAGGCCCTCGCGGACATGTGTCTCTTCTCCAAGGAGACAATGACAGTCACATCATTGGCCTTCCCACAGCTCGTCCTCCTCTAAGGGCAGCAACCTCTGTCACCTCCCACCCCCCAGCATCTGTCGATGGCTGAACATTTATACTGACAGAAAACATATTTTCCATTCAGAAGAGAACACATTTATTTGAGAACGTGGTTAGTGCCTCACATCAGAAGTTTTATCAGTGGGTTTCTAATCCCTGCGCTCAGAGAACTGGCCATCCCAGCACTCACTAAAGCCCTCATTTCTGAAGTCCCTGAAGCCACGCATGCAACCTGCTGCAGGTGACATCAAAATCTGCTCCTACGAGACGCCTACAGGGCTAGAATGGCTGAATGCTGTTGACACTTAGAAGAAAGATTCTCTTAAAGGATGTTTACGACTTTGGAAAGTCTGGATTGAAATGGGCCAAATAATTGCTTTTCAAAACTGTTTTCCAGGAAAAAGAGACTTTTAGAAGCTTCCCATGGATCTGTTATGTGTTACTGTTAGTTACGGTGATATGAGCCAGAGACTGGCCTAAAAAATTAGAACATAAACTCCAAGAAGTGGTTAAGAAAATGCAGCCATCTCAGAATTTGTTTTTATTTTACTTTTATTCTATTAGTAATTGGTAATTCTTTCATATATAAATGGTACATGTCAGCATGGTCACTATTTATTTTAAATGATCAAAGTTTAATGGTTCTGGAAAATGGCAGCCTAATTACAAGACTGAAATATTCCACTTTACGAGGAGACTCAGGCAGCACGTGCCACCTGGGAGCCAACCCCCTCGCTGGCGGCCACTGCGCAGAATCCCTGGAAAAGCATCTCCCGACCTCGTTCATGGCAATGACCCTGAACTGGTAGGTCACATACGGAGCCAAAGGTAACACGACTGTCGTCTCCTCTCCCTGCACTCGTGTCCCGACACGTGTCTCCCACACTTGTGCACCTGGGAGAAAGTCCACTTCCCCGGGAACTATATCATGTGGTGAATTACAACTGGGGTAATTACGAGAGGACTGAACCTGTCTGCTTGTCCTGTGCAGTAGCCAGAATTCCTGTGGCCAAACCTCTCATCACAAGGGACAATTCTACGGAAGCAAACCCGCACCTTCCACCACCTGGGAACAACTTTTTCTCCTTCGTCCTCCTCCCCTTATTATTATTATAGCTGTTATTATTAGGATTATTTAGGTGGGACCTGGCCTGGGGGCCACTCATTTCGCCTGAAACACGGCGGCCTTGCTCCATGGGAAGCACTTCAGCCACCCTGCTCGCTCACACCTCGCCAGCCTCCTCCAAAGGGACTGAATGCCTTCCTCACAAGCTGCACCCCACCGTTTGCCACCTACCTGTGCACCCCAGCAACCAGAGCCTACTATTAATAACGATTAATCCAGACACCTGATAAAGGACTGTAGGCAAAACCAGACACTTTGGAGGAATACCAACAGACTAAGGGAAAGACTGAGCAGAATTCTAAGAGAAAACCATAAAAATGTCTGTATCATTAATACAATTCCAGATAGTTCAAAGAGTTTTCAGTAAAGAGTCTTTTAAGAGATTTGGCTGGATATGCGGGGGGCAGAGGGAGCAGTTACTGGAACCCCACGGAGAGACGTGTGGGGAGGGTCTCCGGGACAGGCGGTGCTGGGACAAAGCCAGCCCAGTGGGGGGAGGACACACCCACCCTGTGCTGCCAGGGCTCCCACGGGCTGCACACAGCTTGAGGGTGGGCGGCCGGTGGACGCCATGCGTACAGGTCAGCTTTCCAGAGCAGGGAGCTGGCAGTTACTCAGGAGGGAGACTGGACAGACACCCTGCGGACGGCCCAAGAGCCTTAAATGCGGTGATGCCAGGGGCAACTGAACTGCCTGCCTAGTGAGGGGGCACACTGCCTTCTAATTAGAGTTGTCACTTGAAAAATAAATGAAAGGCATCCCCTTGCAGATCCCTTGCAGGCCCTGCCACCCTGCCTCTCGTTTAGAGCATGGCCACTGTGCAACCCCAGGAACCCCCACCCTGACCCCTGCACACCAGCCGCCCCCACCCTGAGCCCCACTTCTCTGCACACCAGGAAAGGGCGGCTGGCATGCTCTGGGAACTCAGGCAAGCTTCAGGTGTCGCGGCCGAGATGCCACCTACTTCCCACTACCCAGAGAAGGGGATTAAGCATTCACTAATTTCTTGGGCGGAAGAGGAGAAAGTATGGAAAGTGGGTTACTATTTAATTGAAAAATTCAAACTAGCAAGTTATACGCAGGGACTGAGTTGTGTGAGAACAGTGGGTTTGATCAGCAATGGAAAGAAAACGAGCAGAGTGCCCTCACCCAGGATGGTCACTTGGGTGACAGCAGTGACGTTGTCGAGCTCAGTCTGAGCAGAGCAGGCGTAAATGCCCTGGTCCTCCAGAGTGACAGCGGATATGGTCAGACTAGCTCCGTCGATAGCTACCCTGCAGGGAGAAGCATGAGGATGAGGACAGTGAAACAGCACGAACAGGAGAAACATGATCTTTCAAAAACATAAGTCCCCATCGAAAGCCATTCAAGAAAGAAGAAAAAAACCATCTTCACACAATGCAGATTTCACTGGAGAACGTCACCGGTGAAAACTGGAGATAAAGCATTCCTCAAGTTTACCACGTCTACACAGCACGAAAAGGATCAGGTTTGTTTGGTGTTGGTTTTAGTGACCAAATCCAAGCGTGTGCAGTGCCAGCGCCAGGGTTAGACCTGTGTCACCTGGTGAGTCTGGAGACCATACCAGCCTGACAACAGCTCTGATACATTTGAATAATTCTTACTCAAGTAGGTGTTCCGGGAACCCCCACTAGGACCAGGAGGGCTGCTCCTTACACAGGCAGAGCTCTGGGCCCCCCAGTTCCAGCAGCCGGAGTGCCAGGAGCTGGAGTCCCCAACCTGCCAGTGTGGCTTCCTTCGGCCTCCAGCACGAGCAGAAGCATGTCAGTATCTGCTAAGGGTCCGATGGGATTTATCTGAACAGCAGGTGGCAGACCGGCGCTTCTTTCTGCAGCTCGTAGCTGTTTACCATTTGTTCTATTTTTGCCGACTTTTCATCAAGCTCACTATATGAACATTTTTAATATGAATCATACCCTTTGTCCGACTTAGGTAATGTTAACGTAACTGCACACGTGGTTTTCCTAATACTGTTCCACTAACTTTGAAATATACTCACCGCAGTTTCCTGTTTATTGGAATAAATATTGTCGTCCTGTGGGAAGGAAGGGAGAGGAACTCTTCCATAATTGAGGTTTTTAATGGAAAACTCCTGTGAAATGCTGAGAAGTTTGAACTGTACAAAACCACTTGAAACTGGAGTGAAATCTAACCTGCACCTGCCCTTTGAGTGTAGCTGAAGCGGCTTGTTCCCACAGCGATCCTGGGATCGCTACCTGGTCCTGCTCGTCACCAGTCTCACCACAGTCCTAACCAGGACAGGGCTTTGCGCCCGGTGCACGTCAGCTGTGTCCACAGGGCACAGCATCGGAGGGCTGCACGTGCTGACAACTGCAGAAGCGTTTACTGCTCAGGTGAAGGGAGACCGTTCAGTCAGCCCTTCACACGGGGCTGTCGGGCGCCCTGTGGGAGCTGATCTTACCCGCTGTCTTCCTGCCAGATTTGCCAGTGGGCACAGGGCCGCGTCAACCAGAACAAAAGAGCAACGTTTCAGTAACACACGTCCCAGAACTAGTGACCTTGAACCTCACACACCCACCCCAGGGCCTCCGATTCGTCCAGGCAAAGTGACCACTGGTCCTCAGGGTTGTGACCTCGGCAGCTTATTAAACATGTGACGTTCTGGCCTCTGTCCAGGTTCACAATTGATACTTCTAGACCTGGGGCCAGGCCCTGCATCTGGCTGTGACACCTAGGTCGTGTGGCCCCGGTGTGGTCTCATGAGATCCACTGTCTGTCTTTGTCTCCATCCTTCCAATCTTCTCCGGTTTGCATTCACCCAAGAAGCCTGCTGTGACCCCAACCTGCCAGCCACCCTCTCCTGCCCACCCCTGGCCGCGTGCGCCTCCCTCATCTCCACGGTGTCTCGCCCCATGGTGTCTGTGTCATAACCAAGTCCTGCCGGGACCTCTGCCAAAGCGACTCTCTCCTGGGGTCACAGAGTCAGCCCTGGGGTGGAGGCTCAGGCCCCCCCGTTACGACCTGTGGAACCTTTACTGAAACATTGGGCCTAACTCACCTTGTCTACAACATGGGACAGTAGTGTTTCTCTGTTCTCAGGAGGAGAAAATGGGGGAGCACATGAAGTGACTGGTGCACAGCCTGCCAGGCCCCCCCTCACAGGCTGCTGCTGGCAACACTGACCATGTGGTGCCCCTGCTGGGTCAGCAGCAGTCATGGAGCTTGCGGGGACGCTTTAATGCCCCAACCCCTGCCCCTCCGGCATCTGCTTGACTGCATCACATCAGCTCCTGACCTGTCAGGAGGGACCCTCCCTGCTCATAGCCTCTACCTTTTGTGATGGTTTCTCACTTTGCATCTACATCTGTGAGGTCCCCCATGCAGGCACTGCTATTTCGGAGGGGAAACAGCCCTCCCCCCAGGCCTTCCCCCCTCGGTCCACCACCTTCCTCCTCAAACCACACAGTCCCCTCACTCTCCACCAGTCTCTCCCGCAGGACGCTGTCCTGGGCTCTGCCAATCGTCACCAACAGTCCCCATCACACCTGCTGAGCACAGTACACACTCTAAACAGGGTTTCCGCTCACGGCCACCCTCCAGTTGCTCCCTCCTAACCATCGTGTTTGGCCTGGGGCCACCTGCAGGCTCAAAACCCACTGGGAATTCCTGGGAGCTCTCGGCCTTCCTAACGGACTAATGAGGGAAAGTGACAGACTGAGCACGCACTGGGCGTAACGGCCCCATGCTTGTCCCACACGGCAGGGGACAGGAGTTTTCACTTCTCGGTGTTCTCCACGTGCCTTTGGATCAGAAGTTTACCTCTTTCTAGGTAGAAGCTTCTGGTCCTCGGTGTGGCGACGAGGAGAAGTGTCTGAGCAGGGGTGAGAAACGGGCGCTCGGCGATGTCGGCAGAAATCCAGCCGACGCCTGTGACCTCACCTGCCTGCTCCTGGTGTGGCCTCCCCAGTCCAGGGACTTCTACTCTCTGGCCCTCCCCTCCGTGTCACCTGTTAGGTCACTAACAAGCAGAGGCTCCCCTGAGGGTCAGTCCAGCATCCGGCAGAAACTAAAGCTGGGCCCCAGAGCTGCTGTGCCTTCAGGGCTCAGGGAGCATCACCCACAAGGAGGGCGGTCATTCCCTTCTTGGCTGTAGCCCAGGGGTCAAATGCAAGACGCTGATCACTGGACAGTACTGACAAATGAGGAAAATTTGGGGGATCTGAGCTGCTAACAAATCCACTGAGATCTAACCTAAGGCATAAGATGTCTGCTGCAGCAGTGGCCTCTCAGGGAACAAGAATTAATCTCCTCTCGTTTCAGTGATGCCTGGTTGCCACACCTATGCTGCCTCTGTACAAACCTTTACATGTATCGGAGGGTGACGGGGGACGAGGTACCAGGCTGGGATGGAGGCCTTCGTGTAGAGGCGGAACGCAGGTGTACGCACACACATGCACACTCACATACACAAACACATGCACACACACTCATACTCACTCATGCCCACACTCACACTCACACTCATGTACACTCACACACACACACACACATGCACACACGCCACCAGGAGAGGCCAAGCAGATCACAGAAATGAGACTGGCCACTGGAGACGTGAGGGCAGGAATCACAGGGACCAAACTGCACTCAGTACTTCAGACTTTCTAGGCGCTTGATGTGTCAACTTCTAGAAACCCTACGAGGAAAGTACCTTCAACATTTGTTTTAACCAAACTATGTTGTACGTAGAATGTAAAACTAAGGTGCAGAGGAAGGCGTTCAGCTGCTTACCCAAGGTCAGAGTGACAGGACGGGGTTCAAACCCGGGCCACTGGGCTCCTGAGTCCATGCTCTTTATTAGGCCCTCGCTGCTGTCTGGTCTAAGGCGCACAGGTCCTGGGAGAAGACGTCCAGGCGTCCTTCTCCAGAGTGATGGTGCAGGGACAGTGGGCGGCAGGTGCCCAGTGCCAACCCGCTTAGCGAGATACAAAAGGAGAACAGCTGACCTCCGCCCACTCTCAGAGGCCTCGTGGGCGCTCGGGAAACACCACTTTCCTTTCCTGAAGTACTTCGCATCGTCTAAGGCTACTGGACATCCATTCACCCTTCCTCCTACTCTCCTTCTCCTAGACTTTCTCTATATCCTCACGACAGGGGCTGGAAGTCGCAAACATGGACTTGGCAACGCTTTCTGGCAGGAAGGGTTCCTTCTGGGTGTGATTCGGGTTCTGCTGACGGGACAGATTCCTGGGGCTGGCAGGTGAGGGGACATGGCAGGCTGAGCTCATTGGTAGCACCAGTGTGGGGGTGGGGGTGGGCAATGGCCGTGGAGATGGCAGCGTCACACCGGCAGTGTCTGCTAACTAAGAACCCGAAAGTTCAGTGGGCAGCCCCCTCTCGGCTGTCTCCTCCTCTTTCCAATGTCGTTTGTTTTGTTTTTGTTTTTGAGCACCAAGCAATAAACACGCCTGGAGTTCCTACAATCACTTCTGTTTCAGGCACGAGCAGGATGATACACATGACAGAGAAAGCCGGTCACCAAAACAAGGACACACACACGTGAGAGCAAAGTGAGACAGGTAACTATGACTTTTCAGTGTCATCGCGAAGACTGAGCTCCATCGAGGGAGGCCAGTATTTTAACTCAGTGTCAACATGGTTCACCTGTTTCCATCATAAGCGCTCACCCACCTGCCATCCTCTGTGCCGTTCACTTCAAAGGCTTCGCCATCTTTGCTCCAGGATAACCTCAAGCTGTGCCTCAGGTGGGCGTCACACTGGCTGTCACAGTGCAGTTCCAGGGTGTGCGACGTGGGGACGCGAGGACTCACAGGAGAAACGCGAACTTTTGTAGCATCTGTTTGCACCAAACAAAGACACCAGTTAGCACTGCGAGCACAGCTTACGTGGTCACGTGCCTGCCACGGGGTCACCCACAGGTGTCCACATACGCCAAAATCTCACGCGATGCTTGTGGCACTGCAATTTCCTGACGTCACACATCATTGCTGTCTTCTTCCCACACAAGCCTGGGCAACTCACAAAATTCGAGTGGAAATACTAATTAACAGCTTAGCGATTTCCATCACTATTTCCCAGGCTTGGGGGGAAAGGAGAACGTGAGCGAACAAATGCTTCCGGATGCTGAGCACAGTACAATTTCTCCTTCTAGTGCTTCTGGACATGTGACCAAAGTACCATAAAGAAAAAAGGAAAATCAGTGGATTTTCTTTTGTTGCGTCTGTTACTAGTGGGGTCGGCTAAGGGTGGAGCCCAGGAACAGGTGCCCTGTCCCCAAGAAGGCGGGGGACCTGGACGCAGGCCCGGGAAGGGGGGCCTCGGCCTGTTTCACTGCACCAGAGCACCCCAGGGCCTAGAGGGGCTGCATACAGGAGGCGCTCAGTGAACACTTGCGGAATTCCTGTGGAAGGAGGTGGCGTGATATTTTCAAAGTAAATTAGCAGTGTCCACACACGGAGCTCAAATGCTGGTAGCATGGCTGTCGTGACAAATGTCTGCTTTCTTACGATTGTTTCAAAATGCCTACTTTCAGAGGCCATGTAAGGAACATATACTTTACCCCGAGGTGGCACTTGGTCACACTGTGACCCTCTCAGGCACGATCTCACCAGCTGACCTCCCGTTCCACAATCATGTTCTGATGTTCACTATCTACCCTGATTAAAAACTGGAAGTGTTAATAAAACGGACTATCGGGAGCCCGGGCACAACTTAGATTATTAGTTTTAATAACCTTGAGTTAATTTTAAGTGAATTATTAAACATCTACTCCCAATTCTAAATTAAAGCTGGTCTTACATTACATTATGTTAGATAAGACCCAGTCTTATAGTAAAATAAAACCAGGTCTTATATTAATTTTTGCTCCAAAAGATGCATTAGAGCTGATTGTCCAGCTAGGTCTTATTTTCGGGGCAACACGGTAACAGACACCATTCAGTGGCATCGACTCTGTTTACCAGGACTCGGCAAGGATGTTCAGTCATTACAACATTTAATTATAACAATTCTATGAATATCAATATTTCCACTTTACAGACAAGAGCATTTAAGGCTAAAAAGAAAGTCGACAATGATGCCAGAGCTGCTGACTGCGGAGAGGCTGGGCTGGGGCTTGAACCCGCGTCAGGCAGGCCCGCAGCTCTTCTTCTTTCCACCACTCGCCTACGGCCCCTCATTCAACCACGACATCCCTGTTTTAATTTTTGACATTCATCATGTATATGCAAAAACTGTGTCCTTAATGTTTCACTGATGGGATTTCTATTTATTCCTTAACAAGCAAATGAACAGAAGAATGGCCTGAGCAGTCTGGCAGTGACCACCTCTGTGGTGACAAGCGGTTTTGGGGTCCCCTGAGGGTCCAGCACAGTGTGGGGCTCAGGGATGTGAAGCTTCGTCTGGATGGCTGGCTGGCTTCCCCCGCCTGACTTTGAACCTGGCTGAATTGCTTCACTTTGATGTAGGCTGGTTTTATGAAGTACAAAAAGAATCATCTCCTGGACTTTCAAGGACGTTTTAAAATTGTACACGACACCTGAAAATGCAGCCACATCAGAGAGAAGACACCACCGGGGAAGAAGCATGTGCTTTAAAACTACAGCCCGTGTGATTGGCGTGTTGGATAACAGGGTACAGAAAGAAACAAATATGAGGCAGAAGAGAAGAAAAAGGGATGAGGGAAGGAAGGAGGGGAGGGTGTGGGGGCGGGTGTGCAGGTATCAGCGAAGGCACCTAGCTGAGCGAACGTGTGCTCTGTCCCCTACGCAGTGGGCAGGGGGCCCCAGCCCCGCACGTCACAGGAGACGTGTCCTCCGCACAGGCTGCAGGCCCTTTCTAGTCTGTGCGCTGTCCTAAAAAGGACGCTCTCAGCAATTCTGAAATCAAAATGTCACTGAGATGCAAGCGGCTATTACGGGCTTCCCAGGACTTGGTTGTGCAGAGAAAACACAAAGCTGTTCGCAGTTCAAAGTCGGGACAGGAGACCTCCCCATCCTCACGCCTGGGCTCCGTGAAGCCGCACTTTGCTAAGTGTGTCTGTGAAACTTCCAGCTCTAAGAGTTGATTGTGGCCAATGTTAAGCTGCTTGGTTATTGAAATACAATAGAATTACAGAAACACCCTAGGGGGCCATGTGTGGATCCTGCCAGTCACACTGAGAACACCTACTTCCTCTTAAAATCCTATAGAAAGCCGCATACACACCGTCAGTGTGTCCTCTCATTTTCAGATGGTCTTTCAGACAAAACATAGCCTAGGAGGGGTGAACAGGCCTGAGGAATTTCAACAAGTGCTCTAACATAAATCAGACTTCATCTGGGAAAACGAAGACAAAGAGAGCCCATGGGAGAATGCATGCAGAGTAAAAACTAAAATTACTTCGAACATCCAGACTGGCCGTGACGACCGCCCTCCCCTTCGCATTGACCACCCAGCACGAGTACTGGCCAGCGTCATCCTCGGTGGCCCCGTCGAGCTGCAAGGTGCCGTCCTTGTGGACCTGGAATCGCGGGCCTTCAAGCGGATTCATTTCTTCCACCTTCTCCCTGTGGATACAGAAGGCGTAAACCCACAGGGCGCGTGGCAGGCTGGGGACCCGCCGATGTCACTCAAGCTTATCCCTCTCAGCAGACCTGACGCAATGTCCCCTTTGGGTGGGCGTGGGGACCACGTCTACCTGCTGGAGCTCGTGTCACCTTCCCACAGCCATCTGTCCCCAGGTATTGCTGCCACAAGGTGAATTCCCTGCACACGTCACAGTAATAGGCCGCTGGAGCTAAAGGTCTGCAGAACACACTCTGCTGCTTTCACTCAGGACAGAGGAGAGAGGGACACTTGCCTCAGAGGCGAAACTTAAGAGGGCGCCAAAAAATGTCCATAATCAAAATAAATCACATTTTAATGGAGTATTTTCAATAATCAAAACTACTGCGATGAATAGCCACAAGAACCACACACACAGTTTGGACCCGGGCAGGGTCCTCCCCAGCACTGTGGGCCCTGCCTCGCTCTCCTGGCTCCCATCCCAGCCCTGCCCCAGATGGCAGAGTCACTTCCAGACAGTCTGTCCACATGTATAGTAAGGTGACAAACATGGCAGACCACATAGAGGTGTGTTTGGACTTACTACGCCATCAGTACATTGAAATTAAATTCAAAACATGTGTTGGAGACATTTCAAGCCTGTGTATACAGAATGAGATGCAGGCTTAGAAAATTATTTAGATTCTGTCCCAAACAACACAATAAAGGGATACGTGACCTTAGATAAACCCCAAGTGAAAACCAACTCCACCGATAAAATCATTCTCGTGATCATTTCAATTCTTTGCTTTCCTTCGTGAGCACAGGTGGCTTTCCACTTTCCCCATGCAAGAAACCCCAAGAGATCCGGTCAATGCTTCCAGGAGAAGGAGGTGACCAAGTTTGCGACCTCATTTCTCAGAGGCGTGGGGTTCACATGTGACATGGGAACAGGGCAGTCCGTCAAATGATGGCGGAGGAAACGAGGGGGCATTTCTACAGCTGGCATCCTCCTGAGAAGCCCTGCCCGGCTTACCAGGACACGGCCGCCTTGGGGGACGCGAAGAATCTGCAGTGTAGGAAGGTGCTGGCCCCCACCACCACCGCATAGTTCTTTCCGTCCTCAGTTTGTATCAGTGGAGGGACATCTATTTGAAAAATCACACAGTTAAAGTTTCATGTGAGAAACAACATGTGCCCATTACAATGCCCCACGCCCCGCTGCACTGACGCGATGAGACAACAGTTGAATGCCACAGTGTACATTCTTGGATTCAAAAAGTATCCAAATGCAGAACATTTCTGAAAGTCTCACTTTAGTATGAAGTTAATGCCCACATGTAAGAGGAAAGGTGCTTTGATTTTGCCCGTTTCTTGTGTCAAACACTCAGTGCCATGTGTGACCTTGAGCGCGGCCCTTTAGGACCAACGAGGGGGCAGGCCGCTCGCGGCAGGCTCACCTACAACGTCCACATTGGCGTTGGCGAGGATGGTTCCGTGGGCGTTGGACGCCTCACACTGGTACACGGCAGAGTGGTTCGGCTGCAGGTTGGTAAAGCTGACCTCCCTGGGGGAGAGGACATCCCCAGCAAATGGGTTTTCTGCAAGAGATCACACAATGTCAGTTTGATAAAAAATACGACATAAAATATTTATACACCATTTTTTAAGTGTGTCACACAGTATTTATATTTTAAGACCAATTTAGGGTGAATAATAGTTCATTGAAGCCAATTCATTAGACTTTCTTAACATCAATCCCGGGTTTTTATTTCCAGACCCTTCTGCAGTTTCAATCTTCCTTTAAATTAATATTGATTGCCAAAATATCTATTGCCTCTCGCTCACTGCCTTTCTGACTCCACACCCTGAAGTAAGAATCCAGACCTTCTGTTTCGCATTCAAGTCCCACTGGGATCTGAAGGTCACGGCTCTTGTAATCTAGGTCCTGAGACAGCCCGGCATAAATCTCATGACCGACACAGCCTGACCCCCAGCCCTCGGCCCCTGGCTGCGGCCACACACACCTACTCCTGTGTTTCATCTCTCTGCCCTTCTGGAATGTTCTAATCTACACCGTTCAAGTGCAGTGCTTGCTATTCAACCACCCCAGGTATGTAGCTCATATATGTTGTTTTCCCTCCTTGAGAGGCTTAGAAAACAGGGGCCATGGTTTCTCCTTTCTGACAATCAATCCTGCCCCACTCCTGGTCCAGGTACAATTCTGGAAATGTTGGACGTGAGAAGACCTGACACTTCTGGTGCCTTCATTAAGGACCAAAAGCGTCCGTGGATGTAGCACACGTCATCTCATGAACTCTGCTCAGACCTCCTGGATCAGAACAAACGTGGCCATGGCGGAGGTGAGGGGACTGGTTCCAGAGAAAGGGAGTTACATGGCCCACAGGTTGGCCTCATTTCTAACGCCCAGTCCCCTCCCTTGCTGTGACACTACAAACAAGAGGTGGGAGGACAACACAGTAGCTGGGAATGTGCCTGAGGGGCACAGATGGGACTATGCAGTCGGTTCTCCATTCAGAGGCTGGAAGTCTCTTCTGCTGACGGATTAGCTCACGTCCCTGTTCGACGACCTGCCCAATGTTACTACAAAAAACCCCAGCCCTACTCGGGCTCTCGCCTTTGCAGGTGGCATGGCCCTGTCCCTCCCGACAGAAGCCCTGTCCTGGCACTGCCCGCCCCACCCACCCTGGGCTCCTTGCGTCTCGTCTACGCTCTATGTGTCCCCGGGTTCTTGCACTCACTGACCCCTGGACCCAGGTCTTTCACAGATATTTCAGGGCCACCTCCCTCACCCCTGGCAGGTCTCTACTCAGAACAAGTGACCTCAGGGGTCTTACTCTCGTCACCTCAAAATGAAATAGCAGCTCTGTTGCACCTGAACTTCTGTTACGTTCCCATCACCAGCCATTGTTGCCTGGACCACCCCACAGCACCTCTGTGTGCTTGCTGGTCTGCGGCCTGGACCCCCAGCAGAGTGACAGATCCAGGACAGCAGTGACCATCCACTGTCCTCCCTGCTATCTCCCTCCCGTCAGGCCAGTGCCCACAATGGGACGCCACCTAGGAACCTTACTGAGGCTCAGTCCGTCAGATATGAACACCGGTGCCTCCTTTCCAAGACTCACTCGCAGCTTCAAAGCAACATGTGACCACTGTTCTCGTGACCAGCAAGCGTCATTCAGACATCAGGTGTGTGATGTGACGTCTCAGTGTGCGTCCCTCTTAGGGTCCTTACCGTTCTTCACACACATCGGTTGTTTCCCTTCCCCCCTGACCTGCCTACAGCCCCGTTTCATTTCTCATTCTGTCCTCTGTGGAGCTGAGGGGAAAGTCTCAGATGTGAGGACACTGAGAACGAGCCTGAGGTCCCCTGAGCGCTTGCTACGTGAGCAGTGTCAGGAGATACACAAGGAGCGTCCCTGTGCGTGGTGTGTCCTCTCATCCACGTAACCACCCTGGAGACGGTGACATGTGGTCAGTGACATGCCCTGTCACTCGGGGCTGAATGGGCACAAACACGGGCAGCCCGGCCCCCGAGCTTATAAACCACCACAGTGTCCTACAGATGAGCCGCGATCCTAGAAGGTTAACCATACTTTCCTCAGCTAATTACCATTAGCTCCGTTTCAGTGAAAACCCAAAGCTGCAGAAGATTCAGTACACAGCTCCAGGTCACACAGCGAGGAAAGCGCATGGCCGGGATGCCGCCCTCGACATACGTGGGCCCAGCGTCAAAGAAACAAAACATACACGTCTCAATACTGTGGACACTCTAACTGAGTGAATCAGTTCACAAAATACGTGTGTGCTCCTACAGTAACATTCAGAATGACCAGGGCTCTAGCTCCAGGCAGGGGCTTTGGGACTGCTTGGGGCGCCGTGCCCGAGCACCGCGGGGTGGGGAGAACAGCCGCCAGTCCTGGGCCGCCGCCTTTCCATGCCCGGGCCATCTGGGGAGCCCCTTAGAGGGGGCGTTTTCCAGTCTTGGGTACTGGAACTCGGCTGACAACATGCAGGGAGCCAGGGGTGGGGGACACGGGTCTGAGGTTTGTATGTCTCTGTCTCTGTGCACTGCCCCAGTCGTGGAGACGAGGACAATGGAAGGACAGCCAGAGTAGGTCCCCGTACAGAGCAGCGCCCAGGGCAGGGTGTCAGGGACAGGCCAACACCCTGTGCTCTCAGCCATATGGTCGCTGTCCTGGGTACTCACTGGGTGAGGGACAGCGCCACCATCGTCTTTCCTCCCTCTCTTTCAGGTGCTTTACTTTACATATAAAATTAACGTAATGGCCCAACCAGCATAAATATGACGCACAGCTTTTCCATACACCTAAGCATACATCAAATGGCTTAGAAAGATGTAATTTCAGATCCGGAGTAGATCTGCCCACTGGCCCAGCCACTTCCCATCCCCATTCTCCACACATCCAGGTGTGTGAGGTCACCGGCCCAGCCAGGCACAGCCTCAGCCTCACTGGTCACCACTGGCGGCTCACTTACTCTCAATTGGCGAGCCGTTGACTCTCCACTTGATGGTGGGCGCAGGGTCTCCTTCAGCCTCACATAACAAGATGCCACTGCCCCCCGTGCTGTACACACCACTCTGGGGCTTCTTCGTCCATCGAGGGGGCTCTGCAAATACAGCCAAGAGCAAATGAGCGGCTTGATGGGCCAGAATGTCCCGAGATGATAGGCCTGCACTTCCAGGAAGCACCAGCAGGTGGCAGTCACGACAGGGCGCAGCGCTGGGCTTGTGTTCCAACAGGGACACAGCGTGGGTAACACATCTGCCATGCTAAAAACAGTTACCTGCAATCACTGCTTAGCTGCACAAGTTTCTAGCTCGATAACAGAAAATGGAGGAGGAACGAGCAGATGGAGCATTTATTGGTGCTGGCGACAGCTTATTTTCGAGCCTCAGCAAGGAGCCTGAAAATGCTGATATTTAAAAACATGTTTTTGAGGATTTTAGTAAAATTAAAGTGCTCAGCCTTATTTGAAATATTTCTTAGTTAATGGCTTGTAGCATTGTATATCCGTATTCATATCTATCTATTTATCTAGGACCTTGATTTCCTAAAGATTTATTTTGGAGGGGCGAGGGGAAGCCTAAAAGCAAGGTTCAGCTTTTTTGCCCTCAAAACAATGAAGGAAAAAATATATTTAAATTACTTCCATCTTTCTGTGCCTAATGCTCCAATATTCTAATGCTGAGAGGTGGGTTCAGTACAGAACGAGACGTTTTTCTTCAGCGCAAACATTGCTGTCATGTCTTGTCACCTTAAGTACGTTACTATGTCAGGAGCGAATAAAAGATTAAAGTGTGGATGGTTTGGGCAATTTGATTTCTAGAAAATTGCACAATACCTGCAGGTAGTAATTCCCATCAAGTGTTGCTGGTTATTTCCCCCAAGACATTTTTCAATTGCCATTTTTAGTCAAAAAGGTAAGTCTTCAAAGTACATGAATGTGCAAAATAAAAAATGTCATTTAAAACATTTTTTTTAACAAAGGAAGAAAAATGGGATTATGTAAAAAGAAAATGCCTATAAATTCACCAGGAAAACTAAAATATACAAATAACCCTGTCAAGTTCAAGTCCAACAAGAGAAGTATTTATTTTATAGGGCGTGGACTTCATTAAATCCCAAATTAAATATCCCTATTCATAATCTACAACCTATAGTTTAAAATGCAACAGTCCAAATTATAAACTGTATATCACTCTGAGGGGAAGGGATTCTTTTGTATGTGTGTGCATTTCTGAGGGTATTGATGCTTTCTTTTTCTGCCTATTTATGGAACCACAACAAATTAAACATTTGAGTTAGAAAAGAAGTTCCATGAACATGAAAATTGTCATATTTTCAGTAGAAAACGAAGACTTTTGCTTTTAGAGCATGTGAAAATGAGGGAATGTGAGGTACAGCGTGAGGACTACAGTGAACAATCCTGCATTATACAGAGGGTGCCCATTTTAAGAAAGAAAAAAGCTGTATTAAAATTGTAATATTCAATATATAACTATAACAAAAGATGAATACAAGTCATGTGGATACATATTTTTGGCACCCCCGGTATTTCTGAAAGCTGCTAGAGAGAAGATCTGAAAAGATCTCATCACAAGAAAAAAAAATGTGTAACTATGTGTGGTGATGGATGTTAAGTAGACATATTGTGATCATTTCACAAGATATACAAACATCAATCATTACGTTGTACACTTGAAACTAATATGTTACATGTCAATTATATCTCAATAAAATTAATAAAATAAAGGAGGTTATGTCATGATGACATTTCCCTAAATCCACACATAATAAAATCGAGATTTCTATTTCTCCTGTCAGTCAACAAATGTAATTCACTTCTTGGTGTCTGCTTTAAGCTCTGTGACTGTTAGAGCTGAACGGGGGCTTCTGGTGTCACCTCCCCCAACCCTGTCACCTGCAGAGAGGGCTGAGCTCATGAGAGGGAAAAGAACAGTTAAATGAAAAATTCTGAGAAAAAACACCATCGCCGAATCCCTTTCTTTCATCTATTATCCTAAGATATATGGTAACTGATGAAAATTACATATGTTGAAAGTTTACTCATCTTGTCATAATTGTAAATTTAAAAATAAGATGATAAATTTATCTTATGGTGCTGAAAACTGAGATGCAAGAGTCTGAACATTTAGAATATAATAAGCAAGATAATTAGATTTTATCACTAGAAGGAAAACAAAATAAAACAGGGCATTAGGTACCTATAAAACCTACAATACAGAGGTCATTTTCTTAGTAACAGATTCCTATTAAATATCTATATTGTAAATAAAAATAGGTAGGTCCATCAAACTTGGATTTAATCGTAACTTTTAAGAAACAGATTTGTTATTTGAAAATGAAGCTTTCTTAAGTACATCAATGACTGAATTGCATTTGAATTCATGACCTTTTAAAAGGCAAAACGAGTATAAATCCATACTTACTACCCTACTGAAAATTCAACAGTATTAAATGATTCAAAATAAAGATCGTTGGTGGGAATTTATTTTTAAATAATCAGTTCAAATGTGATTGTGGTTATATTTTGATTTCTGGATTTATAATGTTCTAGATGCCATTTTAATATATATTTAAAACATATTGTATATACTTATATTAATTTATAGATTAATAGACTTATATTATGCACAATATAATATAGAAATATATCATATATAACATATTCTCTGTATTAATTTACTTTTAGATTTAATTCTTTCTTAACTAAATGTACAATACTCATATTAGGGACAGCTGGAAAGGAAGTCTGTAACCTGGTGAAACATCCTGGCTGTTTCTGCTTATACGTATGATAGAATTTTTAAAACGCAGTGTGTTTCCATGTTTAGGATGTTGTAGCTTAAGTTACAGAGTTTGGCTGCATTAGGAATGAGGAAGAAGTAGGACAGAGAGAGAGAACCCCACACAACTCCTGCCTCCACCTGAGGACGAGGCTGCTTTCAGAGTGGGCTGGACCCCAGAGTTCACGGCAGCACTGCTCCTTCCCCATGTGGCTAATCCTGGTTATTGAATCTGAGTTTCTAAGGAAGAGACAAAAGAAGGGGGAAAGGGAGGTTCAGGAAAGCAGAAGGAAATTGAATAAAAGTGGACTCACGCACCCATATGATTAATGGGGGTTATATTTATGCCGCTTCACACTCAAAAAAAGGCTTCTAGAGCTCAGTTTGCTTCTCACTTGCATGTGTGAAGAGAGCGGATGCCGCAGCTGAGGGAAGGCACGTTTAGCAGTTTCTCATTAAGGGGAAGGATTAAGTGTTCCTAATGAAAACATCATTTGCATCTCAATAGTGCTAATAGCTGTTTTATGAATAGAGGGGACGATTTGTTCAGGAAACCTGTATTCCTGTGGAGTCCGATAGTCAACATTTCTAGTTGAATAATTTATTTTACATCCTTGACTTTCTTTTTGCAACCCTTGCAATTCTTTTGAAAGCTTCAGGCTTACAGTCAAGAAACCGTGGCCAGATTGTTAAAATATTCAGCTACCGTAGCAATGTTGCAGCCATCTGGAAGGATTTCTAAGAGTCAGCAAGTTGGAGTCAGAGCGGTGAACAATTGGACACGTCTGCTTGGTGGGTTGTGTTTGCGCTGGGTGGGGGAGGGGTCACAGAAAGGCATCCTGCTGTGCGGGGCAGCCAGATTACAGAGAAATAGCAATGACGCCCAAAAATACAGATAACGTAAGCCTCAAACTTCCTCCCTGGATTTCTTTAGACATAATTTCATGTCAGACAAACACACACCCCCTGTTGGCAGATGCTGCTGCTCATGCAAAATTCTGGGCTTTCTCAATCTGGTTTTGCTTCTGTTGAATGGAAGAAAACGATTTTCCCATCTCTGGTTTTCCATTCGTCCTCACCTAACTCATCACACACGTTATGGGAGGGGTCCAGGGACCTCGGTGTTATTCCAAACAGCAGCGTGACTGAAACAGGTGTCATTTGACGTTTGCTTGTAAGGGGAGTTTGTGTCTGAGCCTTCACTTCTTCCATTAATTAAAACTGTGGCCCTGACACAGATTTCCTTGTGCAAGTTGAAGCTTCAAGAGGCACGCTTCATTGGAATGTAAATAGAAACCCTAGAGTGCCAGTCCCTGAATGGAATCCTGATAGGGACAATTTCCTTCCCCTTTTAGGCATAAGGACCACCTGCAGTGATCACTCCTTTAACTTGACCAACAGGGTCCACCACCCCGGGTGCAGAAGCCCTGGGGGTGATCAGACCCTCAGGAGTAGCTTGTGTCCATCAATTAATTCCCGGGACAGGGAACCTCTGCAGGCAGGCGCGGCCCCAATACTGACCTGCGGTTGCCTCCCTTAAATGACGCATCTTTGCCTACTTATTTCTTTCTATAGCCCACAAACAATAGCCAAACCTCTACTGGTCAGAGATAACTTGAGTATAATGTAGTTTTCACACCTTTTGATACAGAATTAATGTCTATACCATAGAGTCTATTCTTTCCCCGTATGTCACATATTGAATATAATCTGAACACAAGCTATGCCCACATACATATACATATGTACATATATTTATTTATCCATCCAGGCAAAAGCTAAGGCAACAATATGTCTGACTCACTCATTTCACTGGTGAAGAAACTGAGGCACAGGAAGTGACATAAATTCACGGAGGACAAAGCCATTAATGACAGGCTGGGAAACAGCCCAAGCCTCCCTCCCGGCCACCATAATGCTTTCTTCCATTGTAAACGTCACTTCTTTTAAGACTTGACATTATGCAGTGTCATGTGTGTATGCCAATAAAATACCTCTCACAATACGATACAGGAGACTAGGTTTAATGACTGTTGAACAAATCGTGGAAGTGGCCTGTGCAAAGTCCCTAGCACGAGTTATCCACTGCCATCTGTCCCTTCTATGTGGTTTTGTGCGGTAAATGACAAACGGGTTAACTGAAGTGCAATCTAACCCGGTGGCCACTCTGTAGCTAAACGTGGAAACGGCGTGCCTGTCTTAACACGTATGCTTTAGCGGTGTCACTGCACTACATGTATGGACGCACATATTTGTTTAACTAGAAAACAAGTCAGTCAACATGGAATGGGGACTGTACCTTCTATTATAACATGGAAGTCGTGAGAGGTCCGTCCCAAGAAGTTGGTGGCTGTGCATCGGTAAATTCCTTTGTCCCGGTAGGTGACTTGCTCGATCTTCAAAGTCTTGCCATAATTTTCTTTTGTTTCTCTTCCCTTTGGTAGATCACCACCCACTTTTTCCCAATCAACCTGTGGAGTTGGTCTGGAAGACAATTAATAAATGATACACACTTTTTAAAAGCCCAAACTGGAAAGGAAAGAACCCCCGGGGCACACCCCTCATTGTGTCACTGGCCCCATTGGCCCCCGGAGTTCTGCCCAGTAGCACAGCCTTCCCGGGTCACAGAGCTGCCGACCACTAGCGTGACATGGGGGCTGGAGCAGGTCTGGCCTTGAAACCCCCTTTTAATAGTCTCCTTCTCAGCACCTGTTTCTTCTAGTAAGAGAATTAACCACCTGTAAGAGCGGAATGGGTGTGTTTAGTCGAAGGATGGATAACTGGATGCCTGGAGATAGTACAACGTGTTTCCAGTGTGACTCTCCCTGCGGGTGACTGGAAGTGGTCAGAAAGCACAGCCTTCTTGCCTGTATGACTTTGAAAACCATAATAAAGGAAGACCCAGCAGTAAGTGGAGGGAAGCCCTGAGCCCTTCTTAGTCCTGATGAAGCTGATACTGGAGAATAGCACCCCTGCCCCCCCACCATGAGAGACCAGGGACAGCACACAGACCTGGCTCCCCAGGGGCTCTCTCACAGCTGGATGGTGGGAAGGGGGTGAACCATCCCCCCCCCCACCTTGCTTAGAAAGATTAGACCACCCAATGGAAACAAAAAAGCCAAAACAAAAGAAAAACCAGTTGCTGTCTTGTCACTCACTGGGAGGGTGACTTCTCCACTCAGTAGGGGACACAGCAGAGGGCAATCCAGCCAGCTGGGTTTCAGAAAATCCCACCTCAAGGAACCCAGACCAGTGGAAGACCGGGCCCTTGCTGTGTCTTGTGATTTCAAAATTATGTGGGAAACGTTGATGGCTCATCCTAACTGATGGTTTATTTCTCCTCTTGGGTTGGGCTCTACGACTGAGTGGGAGAAACTCAGTTTGGCTATTTGTGTTATGCTGCTTTTTCTTCCTCACATTATTCTTCTTATTCATACTGTTAAGTTATTGAGTATGTTCTAACGATGAGCATTACGATCGTTCTTTTACCAGGAAGGATTCTGAAGTTCCAAGAAGTTAATTAACTTGCTTAAGGTCATTAGGGTAATGAATGACATATTAGAATTTAAAGTTGTCTGACTCTGAACTTGCTCCTTTTATCATTATGTGCCATTATATTCATGCTTCTTCCACACCCTTTTCCTTCCTAACTATATTCTCGGAGTATATGCATGCAGCCACATTAATTAGTTGCTGTTTAATAATTGCAGTTATCTCATTTGTCTGTTTTAATTATCCCAAATTGCTTGTATTGAGAGGCCATGGTTAAAATAATTCAATGATGTAAAAAAATATTGGAGGTGAAGCTCAAGGTCCTTTAACTTTCATTTATAAATTATCATTTCTTTCTCAGCTACAATTATTTTTTACCTCTTCCCTCCCCCAAAGCTCAGATACCTGCCTGCCTTCCGCCCCAGCCACCTGCTTACACTGCCTGAGGCTCAAGCCCATGGCGAGCTCTGCTCACATGCAGTGGGGGGCGCGGCTTAGCCTGGGCTCCCTGACACAGCACCCGACAGGGTGGACAGCCCCAGTCTCCCAGCTGCTCGCTCTGCACTCCTTCTGTCCAAACGGCACTCAGCCACGTCCCGGCTGCTCTGGACCCCAGTTCCTCCCATCCAGGATATTTTCATGCGTCCACGCTTTCCTCCTGCAAGTGTCTCACGTTCTGCACGATTTTTTTTTTTTTGCCAGTCCTTGAAAATCAGCCTAATCCTCTAATACCTACCCTTAGAAGAATAGAATAAACTGAGTATTTAAGTGTCAGGGGACCGTGAGGCATAATTTATCCAGAAACACATCCATACCATTGCAAGAACGTCCAGCTATATTTACGCCACACTTTTTTCTTTCTTTCTCTCTCTTTTTTTAATGTAAGGGACATTTACTAACAGCGTTTGAATAATGATGTTTTCAGGGAAAATACATTACTTAATCCATTTTTACATACATACCAACATACACTGTCTCAACACCTCAGACTTCCATGCAGGTCTCTGTCCAGCCAGCTTTCATTCCTACACTGCCTTTGCTGACAGTGCCCTCTCCTGCCCTAGAAGCAAACTGTGCTTCAACTCATGAATTTACAAAACAAAGAACAACAGGGGCCCAACAGTCAGCAGAGGAAGCTGCCCTGTCCCTTCGGTCCCAAGGAACCGTGCACAGGTGTGGGTGTGAGTGTGGGTGTGGGTGTGGGTGTGGGTGTAAGTGTAGGTGTGGGTTGAGTGTGGGTGGGTGTGGGTGTAGGTGTGGGTGTAGGTGTGAGTGTAGGTGTGGGTGTGGGTTTGAGTGTGTGGGTGTGGATGTGAGTGTAGGTGTGGTTATGGGTGTCAGTGTGGGTGTGACTATAGGTGTGAACGTTGGTGTGAGTTTGAGTGAGTGTGGATACGCAGGTGTGGCGTGAGCATGGGTGTGGGTGTGATTGTGTGAGTATGGGTGTGAGTGTGAATGTGAGTTGTAGTTGTGGTTGTGGGTGTGAGTGTGGAGTGTCTGTGTGAATTTGAGTGAGTGTGGATATGTGGATGTGGTTGTGAGCATGGGTGTGGGTTTCAATGTGAGTGTGAGTGTGACTGTGGGTGTGAGTGTATGTGTGGGTGTGAGTGTAGGTGTGGGTGTGAATGGCCCTGGGTGTGCACATCCACTCACTGCTTTGGGGATTGAGCCTTCTCTCCTGCTTGCAAGGCACCATACCATTTTCACTATGTGCAATGTCCACCCTCCTCATGGAATCTCTAGAAGGTAAACTCCTGGACACCGGTTTCCCTGGGAAAGTTCCCTATTTCAATAGACTGTGTCAGTGGTTTCATTGTTACAAACCCGACTGGAATATCCCTCAGATTCAGAGACAATCCCATTCTTTCTCCCTTCCCTTCCCTGAACAGAACAGTTCCTTTGGTTGAAATGTGCTGGAATCAGTTCGATTTACAGGCAGCTTAGGGTTTAGGAGACAGGAGGGGATTCCACCCACAGTGCTCTGAGCGTGCAGAAGTGAATTCAAGTGTCTGGCTGCCTTTCCCCAACCCGCCCGTGGGGCAGTCCTGCCATGACACAGGTGAGGACAGGACAAGCTACTGCGTGTGATGTGCAAGGCACTTCCTGACGCCTTGTGAAGGGGACAGTGTCTCAGTGGTAATTATTTTTGTTACTGCAGAAGGTTTGTGGTTTAAAAACTTCTGAGAAAAAAAATTAAAGTACTCTAAAGGTGTTCGTGTGTCACCTTCATCTGAAAGAGGACCAGATGAGACAAGTCCCCACGCAGACCCAGGTGACAGCTCTGCTGACAACACAGCAGGAGTTTCGTATCCGAGGACGACACATGTTTACGTCCACTTTTTTTATACTCTGTTTCATGTCATTGCATTTTCTAAAAAGCACATGAGAACATTTCTATTATTTTGAAGACAACCCGTGCAGCTGCCAGCCAGCTCTAGAGGTAAATTATGGCTCTTAAGGGAGATAAGAAAAAAGAATCGCTGATATGTTGGCCCTGCCCAAAGACTCAATGAGAGCAGTGGCGAATCCTGAAAGAATGCGAGTCCCACCACTATCAACACATAAGGGGAAGAACAATGGGGCAGGTGGCTGCCATCATGACTCAGGCTGAACCTGAGGCTTTCACTTGTCATGTAAAACAGACAAGCTTCCCGAAGCCACGTGGTGGTCACGGCACACTGAGCTAACGTACATCAGCACCCTTGAAAATTTAAGACAGATAAGCAACCTGCGTATTTTTGCTGGATGGAAAGCTTAGGGGTGGTAAAACCATTAAAATCTGCTCCTTTTCTTTATAATCCAATGTAAAACCACTCATTCAGAATATACGCTCAATTATGAACACGGTTTTTAAAATGTCACTTCCGGGTCCACGAACCAGACGCCCAGCTGGCGGAAGCCCTGAGCTTCCAGACTGAGTATGAGAACTCAGGTACAGGGACCGTGGGGTACATTCCCCACGGTGTTTCCAGTGGAGAGCCGGGCATGTGGTGAAACGCATGGAGGGATGAGGGTCGGGAAGGGCAGCCCTGCACGACCAACTATCAGATGGACTTTTGATAGTTATTCAGTAAATGCAAAAATCAGGACATGACCAAGTGAAGGTTCCCTAGGCTTTTCTTGGAAGATTTGGGAATTGGCACTTCTTTCCTAGATGTGAAAAAATCCGTTCATTACACTGTTATGTGGAGTTCTCTTAAATTACATGGTCTGGACGCCTTTGTCTGTGATGGGCAGCAGGGTGAAATGACAGATAAATGGGCTCCTCGGGGCCTGAGAAGGGACAGGTATTGGAGCAGACACACGGGGACCGGATGCCAGCAGTAACTGCGACCAGCCTCATGCTCTGAGGGTGGCACCCCTACAGACTGAGGTAAGGACGACGCTGTCATTGCCACATCCACTCACACTATCACAAATTGACAGAGAGATCTAATTACAAACCCATCTCAGCCACAGCCTGAAACCCGCAGAGTGAAGTGCTAATTACTTCCCCCAGAAATGTAGTAACAGATAGTTTCTGAGGACGTCCTGACAAATGTGTCGGCAGGCGCTCTAGTTCTTTCCAGTCACTCACAGGCCTTCCGCAAAGCACTCCAGCAGCAGGGTGTCCCCTTTGAGGATGGTGACCGAGGACTCGGGGCCTCTGTCCGCAGGTGGCAACAGCAGTCTGGCTTTTCTCTGCTTGATGGAGTTTGCTGAACAGAAAAGAAAAATCTCCTATTTTTTCCAATCTAAGAGACTTAAAGTCTGTGGCATTAAACCTTTCTTAAGACATCATTAAACGTAGGGACCTATGCATATATTTACATATATAGAGACACACAGACATATTTCACATATTTTAATGTATTTCCATTTAAATAGACTCCACTCCTACCAAGCAGCGTGGGCTGTCTCTCACACATGGTAAAAAGATGTAGCACCGAGTTTTATGAAGCTTTCGATTACCAAACCTCTAAATCCAGAAGGGCAAACGTGGTTCAAGAGAATGTGTTTCCTTGAAAACGCTTCAGGTAACTGACAGTCTCAGATTTTACATCTCCGCGTCAATGCTAGCGGGCCCTGCCTGAGGCTGTGTGTGCATCTGTCTTTCCTTTAAGGCTCAGGAGTACTGGATTGGCTTCCTGACACAACACAGCTTCCGGGGCCCTGCACGCACAGGCCCTGCTGCGGGAAGGGACTTGATCAGATTGTCCCCAGGACTCTGCTCCCAGTCTCAGGCCCCCAGGCTCACAGGGAACCCTGTGGAGAGAACCAGGAGGACCCACACAATCCGTCTCAGATGCAGCAGGGAATCAGGACACTCCTACTGTCCACGCCACTGCTGATGTCATTCCCAAATGTTCGCATACATTGTGTTTCCCACTCAGAGTCAAGGTGAGGCAACCTGATACGGAAGGAAAGAGCTGACGTCCTGTTATCGAGGGGAGGGATGGCAGCTGGCTTCCTTCCACGGGTGTGCTGACCGAAAGAGAACTGGTGACTACGTATCACTGTATCTATAATTAAACTAGAACTATATGATGCAGTTAACATGCCGTATGAATTATATCAATATATATGTAAATAATATTAATACAGAAATATAATTAACTAAATTTTAAATGATTATTTTTATGGAGTGCTGTAAAGACAATACTTACGGTTGTGTTACTGACATAAAAGAAAATAATGTTGGGGACGGGTGTATACTTCATCAGCCCATCTTCAAACTGGGGGTGCACTGAGAGGACCCCCACTCAGCCCTGCAGATGCTGCCAGCATATTAGACATGGAAGTGAGGCCGCTGGTCCCAATGACATAAAGAATATGTGCTGCATTCACGTAAATGATTCTTCTCCTTGTGGAGAACGAGCTTACTATACATATAAGTCAGGTTTATTCAGGCCTCGTCCACAGAACACTAGCTGTGGCAGACATTCGATGGAAAAGAGATCAACTGTTTCCTAGACAATGAGTTTGGCAAATGCTCTAAACTATTCTTTCTCAGCAAGTTACAATGGACACTTCTTTATTAAGTATCCTGAGAAGTCTTGCAAGAAAACGGACCTTTTAACTTTCTTAAACCCAATGTTTTCTCCACAGCTGTTGACACTCAACCATTTCTTTTTCCTTTCTGCACGTCACAGCCATCATCCAAAATGTCTATTGACAATGAGAGACATTTTGGGACACCTCAATAATTACTTCATTAACAATATATAGTTACATGTATGTGTGTATTTGCAGATGTTAATTATGTTATATATAAACATATAGTTACATTTATATAGTTATGCATTTATAAGTAGCACTCCTTTGCATATATTTAGGGGGAGTGGTAATAGAGTTCTCTGTGCTAAGCGTTTTTCAATGACAGGAATATTAGTATTTTAACAAACTTACAAAGGTTAGAAAAACTCAAGTTTTAAGATGGCAATGAGCTACCAAAGGCAAAAATAAATGCCAACACTCTACACGTGATCAACTTACCCTTGAAACCAATGTCTGTGGATGAACTCGAGTCATTAGCATGCTTTACTGAAATAAAAAAATGGAAGGAAAAAACTCACAAACAAATGGTAGACGCTGATATCATTAAAGAATGAAAAGCCACAGTCTCCTCAGAAAAATTACAAAAAGAGGTGCACCCATGCCTCAGCAGAACACCATCTCTGGGAATGTGGTCGAAAACGGCTTCGTCTTGAGCTAGCAGCCGAGTCCAGGTGGGGAGGGAGGAGTCACGGCCCCACTGACCAGAGCTGAGGCGCCAGCAATGCTGAGTGGGAAGGACCCTGACTCAGGCAAGGCAGCACACACACGATGGCAAAACCGCACACCCGCTTGGACAATGGGACCGCAATGCCAAGTTCAGCTCTGCCAGAGCCAATTATGTCTGCCCTGGCATCTCATTGTCCTTTCTCCCCTAGGACGTTTTCCCATTTGGGAACCCAGACTGGCAGGTGCAGAATCGAGGGGAGGGAGAAGCAATTCAAGCTCTGTCTTCTGAGGGTAGACAACACAGCTTGATGTGATACGAACTGTGCTGTTGCTTCTTTTTCTTTTGACTGTTACTTTCTCCCCACTTTAGGCCTGCTGGCTTGTCGACGACCACAGTAAGTGGAAGCCTGAGGCTTGCTGGGAAAACCCTGGCCTACTGGTGTGCATTCGCCCTCTGAAAATGACTAGACCTGCAGACCTCAAATGAAATACACTCATACTGTGAACTGAGGTCTGCTTTTCTGGCCGCGATGGACAGACGCCTGCGATCGGCAGCGGCAGACATCTCTCATCTGGGGGAGGGCTCTGGAGTTTAACTAAACAAGGGAAGAAAATGCCAACCCAGCTCTGCCAGCGTTGGCCCCAGGATGGTAGAGACATGGCTGCATTCGGCACTGAGACAGGACGGCGAGTTCTCTGGACTTACAGCTGTTGACGGTCAGTTTCATGGGCATCTTCTGCACAATGGTCCTGAGCTTCGGGAAGGCAGCGAAGCAGCAGTAGTCGCTGCGGCTGTCTCTCTCCTCCACGTTGGCGAAGTACAGGTCTCCCTCCTGGCTCATGTACACGCGCTCGTCCTGCTCGATGTGCTCCAACTCTGCAGAGAAACCCGCACTGTTAAAAGGGGCGGCCCGCCCTGCCTGTGTCTGATCTCCCATCACAGCTTCTCTTTTACATTATTTTATTTCACTTTTCATGTCTGTTCTTCCAAGGTCTCACAAGTCTGGTCTTCCTGTAGGAGCAGCAAGTGAGCAAAAGGTAAAAAACGAAAGACAACCACAAGGGAGCGCAGTTTTCACCATCGCCCGAGGACGTTCCTGGTGGGTGACGGGCCTGCGCCTTCTCCCTGCCCTGACATCGGGCCTCCGTGACACTCAGCGGTCTGCACTGGCGTCTCCAAAAACTGGCCCAATTCAGAAAATGGCCTAATTATGACTTTCGGTTTCTTAGACTACTTCTTATAAACAGAGCTCCCAAACGCTGTCTCTAAGATATTAGTGTCGCTTTCCTGGATGTGGCCTGGAAGGTTCTAGGATGACTGGAGTCTGGAATGGTTGGCTGCAGTCAAGAGTACCTGCCTTGGCTCTCTTCCGAGCACTGCACTAAGAGGATTGTTTTTCTCTGGGGGCCACAGGGAGAAAACATGTAGGGAGCACTGCTAAGGCACACGCCAGAAGTGGACTTTACGAGAAGCTGGGTTTCAACTCAAGATCTTGTCAGTAAACTTTTTTGGCAAATGAAACAACATGTTAATACTAACTTCTGTGTGGGTCACTGTATGGAGTGGGTGCCATGTCAACAGACAGAATCTAAAGCGAGTAACGTGCTTGACATTCACATGGGTACGATCCTGAAGCCAAGTGAGTGGTCTGCAACACTGAAAGCATTTTCCTCACAGACACACGTCGTCCTGTCAGCGGCCTCTGCTCTCTTCAGAGATGACAAAACGAAGAGATAGATTTAGCTCATAATTGGTTTTCCAGGGTTTTCATGTACACCCCTAAGTGTGTATGTAAAACTTGGAGCTGACTACAGGTGGACATAGTTTTAAAAATCTATTGGATTCCACATTGATAATCTTATGTTATTTTTTATCTTTGATTCCGGTACGTTATCTGACATGATGCTTGCAATCAAAACAGAACGTAACTTACCGATATTCATCCAGTAAATGTGCAAAGGTGGGAGGCCCATGGGGGGCTTGCACGGGAGGACAACGGGGTCTCCCTCCTCCACTTCCAAAGGGTCAATCTTTTCTTTTGGGAATTTTGGAACACCTGGTATAAGAAATCATTTTAACACATTATTTTAAAATTAACTTTCAATGTCACAAGTAATATCTTAACACATTCATCTTTTTTTTAAAAAAAATAAAGCACTTTTAATAAATTCAACACCACAAATCTTGGTTCTCATTACCTCCCCTGCAGAGGAAAATACTACTAAGAACTTGAGATTTAAAAATACTTCTGCGTGTTGTAACTAGACAGCAAACGTTTTTGCTGTGACGTCAATAGGACACTAAGATGCTCTCGCAGCTTTCTGCACACAGAGGCGTGAGGTCTGGGCCACAGGACTTGCTCACTCAAAGGTCTGACAGACGTGCCATCCTTTACTCTGAACACTGTGACTTTTTAAGGTGGGTACATATTCTCTCTCTCTCACTTTACTGTGAAGCTTTTGAATGTGATTGGCAAATATTCCACTGAGAGCAAAACCAAACTAAATAAAAAGTTCAAGTCCTACAGAGGAAAAAGGTACAGGTGCAATGCCAAACCAGACATGACCACGTGGTGTCACAAAGAGAGCCACCCAGACTGGGATGGCTCCCAGCAAATGAAATTTAAAGTGACCCGGAATTGATGTAGGAAAGAAGACTTTGCAATATTTCAATACATTGTTTTTTTTTCCCCCCCCAGGATGGAGTTGATTTCCTAAAAAGCAATGCAGTTAAAATGGGACTAGAAGTCACAACTGTGCAGAATTTGAAATCCAACACCAATGCTTGATATTTTTATGAAAGTATTTATAAAATAGCTTTAAGAATATTCAAAATGTGGTCTATCTGAACACTACATTGTTTTTCAGCTCTGTGAAGAGAATTCACCCTACAGAGTTACTTACTGAAGTGAAGGACCTACGGAATGTGTACAACATAGCTGACCTGATGGAATTCATTAGCGGGTTTCCATCTCTGCATTTCATTCTTATTGTAGTTTATAAAAGGTTACGGTTATTCTCAGAAGTCTGAAGATATACTCTTTTATCGCAAATTTTCTCGAGAAGCTCATGCATTTCCTAGGTACTGGTGCCCTCGCACCGGACCCACACACCAACTGAGGGAATTTGATGACATTCCTTTCTTTGATGCACCAGCTGCTTACAAAGAATTGCTTTTAGTCTAAAGTCAAGGATCTTTCAGGCTTATAGTGCCTTTGCCAGTTCAGAAGACAGTCTTCGGTCATGCGACAGTCTTCACTGGGGATTCTTGGCCAACTCATTCTAGTAGGGTCCCCCTGGCAAGTCTGCAAACATAGCTGAAACGGCAGCCACTCTGGAATCACGGTTTGGATCCAGGTAGCATGCAGTTTCCATCCAAAGGCAGGAAGGCATGTCTGGTGCATTCGCTATATTAAGATCGTGTATATACATATGAATGCCACTTACTTGGTGAAACCTTAGTTGTGACAGAGAGCGAATGTCACGCGAGTCATTTGCAGAAAGTATACCTCATGCAAGTGACATGTAGTAAGTAACTTACAAACTCTGTGAGCACAGCTCCCCATTCAATCCCGTATTTAGTGTAACTTGTTACAACTGAAGCCCGGGGCTCACTGGTATGACATCACCAGTGTGGCTGGGCAGTTATTGGACCTGTTTATACTCAGATACAAGGGGCAACAAAGGGGGGAAACACAGACTCGGAAATGCAAGGAGCATGTAATCCTGATTCTAACAAGCAAGCAGCACAGTGCCCACACGTACACAGTCCCAGGCTGAGAGCTGCTGAGCAGCAGCTAATTGACAAGATGTATAGAGCCCTAACCGGAGAGCTGCCCCATTGGAGAGTGTTTGGGAAAAATCTAATGATTCAAACAGACAGTCCTGTCAGTGATTAATTAAGTCGAGATTGTACAATTGCACTTCAGAAAATGTAAATATGTGATTCAATTGGCTTCCAAGGCATCGGAAATAAAAAATAAAATGTCTAAGTCTAACAAACCCTTCCTTACGTGCCATAATTCTTTGGGACAGCTTTTAGCCAAAGATGAACTTAATACCCAGAAACAGAGAATATTTATAAATGCAATAATTTCAGGACTGAGAATAGATGTATAAAGAATATTAATTTGTCAGGTTTTTTTAGGTCTAGTTCTTTGACTTTGAAACTATTTAGTAAGTCTGATGCCATGCTAGAAAGAAAACATATAACTTCCACAGATAAATGTGAAACTTAATTACTATAACTCAACAGCAGGCATGAAGCCCACCTTAATCCAAATGAAGACATGATTCCATTCAAAATAACTCCCAACGATGACTTCTGCTAATTGTCTCTCTCGTGACCAGCATCAGTATTGTACGTTTGGAAACACGTGGCACTTTATCAAGTGAAGTATAAACAACCATTTCTCTTTTCTGTGAGGCAACCACACTGCTCAGCTTGCCAAGGCAGCTTCTGTCAAATGAGTATAATTGACACCCAAACCAGCATAACTGATTCGTGTTTCAGTGAGACTGGACTTGGCCATGGAACGGCTCTGGGCAAAGGGATCAGAGCCCACTTGTACACAGCGCCTACCTAAGCAGGACTTCACAATGTTGGGAAATCCCAGAAACCAAGTCTAATAAGTCAGTTTCCTTTGTACGGAATGCCCACCTGTCACCTGCACCAGGAAAACAAGCATATGCAGCACCCAACTCCATCGTACCCTCCAATAGGCACCCAAGGTTATTACCAGTGTAGCAGACACACTTCTAGTAACAAGTCCAAGGGTACAGACAGGCTCCTGAAAGCCCAGTCGGAAGCCAGCGTGAAATAACCATCCTGGAGACAAGTTAGCTGCTTGTTGTGACGGTGACGATCTCGCTGGAGCTCCCAACACACAGCAAACCTGAAAATACAGAACTTCCAGGCTTCCCACTCGACGTGCTGACAGTGACTTCTGACCCTCATCATCATTTGTCTCAACCTCATATAAGGACAGAAGAACCCTGTGTACCTGACATGGAGGCGACTCGTGGAAACCTACACTACACCTGAAGGATGTGCTGAGGATGCCCCGGGCTCCACCCCAGGCCCTGCCCACACGACCTGGCTTCGCAGCTTCAGGCCGCATCGCCCCTTTCCTGCCCTCTTCACCTGCCCCTGGCTTCCCAGATCCTCTGAGGTCATCTCTCTGGGATCCTCACAAGTGTCACCAAGTTTCTTAAGAGCAGGATGTTACAAACCCTAAGAGGTACAGTCCCCCCACGCCTACGGGCTGCACACACAGTAAAGGGAAGTCACGACGTGGCTTCCATCGAAAACGTCGTATGCAGGACTTCCTCCCTACGCCTGCCATGTCTTAGATGGTTTTAGTCGCGAGTGGAAATTGCATTATTATTTTACTCATTCTTGCATTCCTCAGCCTGTGAAGCAATCAATCAACCAATCATGGCTGACATGCACTCATGGTGCATCTACCAGGCAGTGCAGGAGGAGGAAGAGCACAGCATTCCATCCTTCTCGTTTCTAAGCATCCCAACTAATAGACATGACGATCAACAGTCTCCCAAACAGTGAGTGAGGACACCAACTGGTGAGTGGGTAAACAAAATGTATCCCATCCAAATAACTGGACATTATTCAGCAGTAAACAGGAACCAACTACTGACACGTGCTGTAAGAGCTACTGATCTGTTACAACATGAATTAACTGCCAAAACATGCTAAGTGGATGCAGCGACATGGAAAAGGTCATACATTGTATGAGTCCTATTACATGGAATGTTCAGAAAGGAAATCCACAAAGGCCGAGGGCAGAGTGGTGACTGCCTGGGGCTGGGGTGGGAGGGGGCACAACCATGGGTGGGAGGGGCATGTGTCCACAGGTGGGTACAGGAATCTTCTGGGGGTGATGGGAATGTGCTAATGCTGGGCTTTGACGATGAAGAAACTGCAAAATTTTATGAAAATTTAATGAAAATTTAAGTGATTGTGTGCGTAAAACAGGGAAAATTGACGATATGTAAATGATACCTCAAAAATTGTTTAAAAGTCACAAGACAGAAACCCAGTGTAAGCTGAGATGACCTAGGAATGCTCTGTGGAGACAGCCAAGCTGTTCTCTGACATCCCAGGGCTGAACGGGCGAAACAGGGAATTTATAGCATGGTTTCAGCGCCACTGAAGGCTGACAGAAAGAAGGCAAAACCAGCTTATTACCTTCTGCCCAACCCATTCGCCACATCCGCCCTCAGGTTGTACATTTCTTGAGAACAGCCCTTGCTTTGTCCACTGAGAGTCTAAAATTACTAGAGAAGTGGCTGGCCCGCAAACAGGGCTAACAGACTTGTTGAATCATTCGCTGACTCGCTCTCCAAGCCACACCTTGGAAAACCCACTTATTTAGTTAAGCCATTTCCCTCATGTCTGAAAACAGTACATTGTGTTTGTTTGGTTGCTTTTTTCCCTTTACTTTCCCTTAGCAAACTCAATGGCAATGTTGTTGAAAGTAGAAAACTGAAAGGCTTCTGTTTGCAGGGGCACTGATGGGACGTTCAGCTGCTCTGCTTATGGTGGAACTCGGGTGGTAAAGCCGTTAAGGTGAGTGTACCGAAAACTTTAAAGATGAGAGACACAAATTTTAAAACTGGAATCACAAAGTCTCTAACAACATAAAAAATTAATCAAATCTCTACAGTTTAAGAGAAGAATCAATTGATAAATGTTGTAGAAAGCTTTAAATGGCCTCTGATTTATAAATTCCTAGGAATTGTGGTCCCATTCAACATATAAATGATACAGGAAGCTGCTCAGTGATGAAGTAATCTCAGGGGAGACTGGAAATGATGCATAAGAAACCTAATTGATTTTGCTCTCTTCTCAGCAGCAGAAAAATGGGGCAATTACCCACGACACAGCACAGACCTGACTCTCACCGCTGACAACAAGACCAGCCATTCCAGCCAGAATTATCCTGCCATTGCTCACGTCCTCACTCGGTCTGCTGATAGCGAGATTAATATTTTTAAAAATCCTTTCACTGCAGAATCGCACACTAAAACGTGTCATTTCCTTCTCTGCATAGGTCTAGCTGCTGCCTTTTCCCTGGTGTCTCCATAGCAACCACTAGAATTCAGGTTAGGGATCACCCCAATGCCTAGTCTTCTACAACAGATTTTTAATAATCAATCTCTCTCTCACACACACCTTATTTCAGTTAATGTATTTCAGGTAGGTAGATATAGGCAGATAGATCATAGGTGGGTGGGTGGGTGGATGGATGGATGGATGGATGGATGGATGGATGGATAGATAGATAGATCTAGTTTTATGATTCTCAACCACAATTTTCATGGTAATATTTTCTGAATTTATTAACATTTCCTGTTGAATGTCACTTTAACCCCACACGCCTGAGGCCATTTCCGAGTTTATATGTCACTGCTCTGTCCATTACAATGATATAATATCTTACTTAATAACCTGGTACAATCTAATTCACGCAAATCAGTATGCTACACACTTATAGTAATTTTACATATACAGAAAGATCATTTGTAAAGTAACAAAGAATAAAAAGAACACCCTTTTACTCACCAGCCGTTATACAAAAGGCGCATAATATCACCGTGACCTTTCTGTCTGGTGAGGCTCTATTCCCTCTCCATTCCATCAGAGGTAATTACGCTCCCGAATTTTCTTTGTATCAACCTCTTGTTTTTCATTATAATTTTACCACAGAATTATTCTGCCAAACGATATTTTCTTTTCACACATTATTAAAGTTATAAAATAAAATGATACAGTATGTAGTCTTACAAGATTTGCTTTTGCTAATGTTCCGAAGGCTGAGCATTTTCATTGCTGAGAGGTATTTTCAGTCGGAAGGTACCACAGTCTATCTATTCATCCTACTGATGGCAGGGCTCGCATTTTCTCCAGTATGTGCTTCACACAAGCAATGCTACAAACATTCCTGGTGCACACGGACCAGGGCACATGCACGTGAACAAGGAAATGGAATTGCTGGTCACAGGGGAGTGTCTTCAACTAAGGAGGTGACAGCATGTTTCCCACAGGCCAAGCGGTGGCCGAACGGCACGTGGACACGTGTCCTGGCACCTGCATATTCCCACCTGAAGTAGCTGCTCTCAGACTCTGTAATAGTTCCCATTCTGTGGGATCAAATGCTTGTATCATGTGGGTTACAACTGATCTATTCCTGAATTCGAATGATGTTGAGCACATTTTCATATTTTTTATTAGTTATTCCAGTCTGGGGTGCAAGTTTTGTCTTTTCACCCCTTCATTTCTTTTTTCTTAGAGATTTGTTAAATTATTTATAAATACATAACATTATATTTAGTTATATTCATTGGCAATGCACTTTTTTCTGGGCTGTGGCTTATCTTTTCACTTTCTTCCTGGAGTCTTTCGATGATAGGATCTAAGGATCAAATGTAGTCAAATGTGTCTTGAATGATCTCCGTGGAGCTCTAACATGTCTTGTCTAAGAGTTCTTCCCCACCTCGGGTCATGAATACATTGTCCAACCCTTTTTCTACTTTTAGAAAATATTTTTCCTTTAGTTGAGTCTCTAACCACCTGGAAGGAGTCTTGTACATGAGGTGAGCCAGGACTCCAAAGAAACGTTTCTGTATGTGGATAACCAGTTGTTCCACACCATGTAGTTAGGAAGGAAGGAAGGAAGGAAGGAAGGAAGGAAGGCAATCCATGCTAGCTCTTCCACACGGTTGGCAGATATGTGACGGTCTGTTTCTGGGTTCTCTGTACTGTCCCATCCGCGTGCACACAGCCAGACTGGCTGAATGACTAAAGTGGTCTGATAAGGCCAAGTATCCTGATCTGTTTGTATTCTTCAAGCGAGTGTACAAAATTGTGCCCATTGTTCCTCAAAAATACTTGTCAATCGCTTGTTCACAATCCACAAACAGACAAAAATAACCCACAGAGATTTTTATTCATTATCCTGATATCAATTCACAGAGAATTGATATTTTTAGCTTTACTGAGTCCTTCTATCCGTGAAAACGGCACTTTTTTTCCATTTGTGTAGGTATTTTTAAAATGCTTTTCAAACCACAAAGCTCTCACACCTTTTGTTGGACTTACTCTCTGCGTCTATATTGTTTTCTCCCTTCACGCCAATTTCTTGGAATTTATTCTGTCACCTTAGGTTATACCTCATGCATTTTCATCTAAACATGATGTTACCTACTCAGCTTACGTCATTAATCGTCATCCTTTCTTCTTTTATAATATAAGATGAAAATATCTCTACATAAAGCAGCTGCTTCACGCCTGTTTATGCAAAATTTCTTTTTTTTTTGCTAATCCGCCATCTTGAATTCCTTCCTAGAATTTCTACTATTGTCACTACAAAATATATTCTATTTCCCTTTGCCATTCTTGTTTGACATGAGTTACTTAGAAATACGTTTATTCATTTTCAAAGACAGAAGGCTTTTCTAGCTTTATTATTATTACTACTATTATATTATTATTATTGATTTCAAACTTAATTGTATATGGTCATATTTTCTGCATAGCTATTTCATCGTCAAATATTGGAAAAATGCATCCTGCAGTTTTAGGTACAATGTCTCCACACTGTCACTAGCTGGAGCTTGTAATGCGTCCTTTAAATCTTTATGTGCTTACTAATGTTTTCTCTGCTTGAGCTACCAAATAATGAAAGACATATGTTAAAATGCCATTTTTTGTCTATTTCTCCATGTAATTTTATTTTGTTTCACACATTTTAACATTATGTATGCGTATTGAATTAATCTCCAGGAAGCCTTTTAAAAAATAAAAGTCTATTGTGACTGACATTACTACAGCCACACCTACTTTCTTTTGAATGGCATTCAGCTGGGATATCACTTCCACTTTTGTAGTTTTAGTGATTCTATATCCTGATGATTTAGATGTGCTATGTTGTAAATAGTTTATAGCATTTTTATTAATGTGGGGTATTTAGTCTAATTGCTTTCATCTTCAATTAGTGATATGTATTTGGATTTATTTCTACTTTTTTCTTTCTGCTTTCTCATTTTTTCTTTTTTTCAGCTTTCATACTTTTTCTTCCTCTTTCTCACATCACAAAATTTGATAATCGCTCGTTTTTGCTATATTTGAGTGTAATTATTCAATAAATTTTAAGATGCATACTTTACTTATATTGTCTAAATTTGATCTATATTCTCTCCTCAACAATAATATTAATATAAGGACTTTAGAACAATTTAAATCCAGTCCCTTGTCCCAACTTTTGGGACAAGGCGCATGTAGTTTTCACTATTCGTTTTTCAGAAGCGTGTGTACATTCTTCCACCCATATCCTTCGAGGTCTATGACTTTCTTTGAGTCACTCAGTGTCTGAAACTCTGCAGGAAGAAATTGCCAAGTAAAAGCTAATGACAGGTTTATACATATAATTTATTCTGTAAAGTCTTTGGTTAGAATCATGAGATGCTGGATACCTTGAGATGATTATGAGATGAAGGAAAGTAAATGACCAAATGTGAAGGTGAGTCATCAGAGATCCCGTGCACAGAGGCCAAATACGGTGACGATGGAGTCACTTGCTCTTGCTGACGATTATCAATAAATGACACCCTTAACAGTTTACAGTTTCCATGCTTCTTGTTTGTGGAGAACATTACTGATACATACCAATCACTGCTTCTCCTCTGCCATGGACACTCATGCTGCAGTTAGGTGGGGCTCTGTGATTGGCTTTGTGCCACCTAACAAACTGGGAGGAGCAGTCACCCATGTAATTTCTCCTTGGAAGCAGATTTTCATGCTCTCTGCCCCAGACTCTGCCCAAGGTGGCACAGGTGGCACATGCTGCAGCCTTAGGGTGATGGAGTCTCCACCAGCTTGACTCCCGAGGAGGCATGCGGAGTGGCCAGACCATAGCAAATGGCATAGTTGAGGAATAGCCTTGTGTAAACACGGGCTTGTCACTCATTATTGCAGCATAACCTAGCCGAGCCTAACTAAACTTGTATTTAACGTAGTTCTCATCCTGTGAGGAGAAGCAGACGTTATTGTTCCTATGTTAGTGAAAGGTTTCTAAAACACAGAAGAATTATGCTGCTTCAAGGTCACCCACCTCGAAGTAACAAGACCTAGAAGAGAATTTCCCGCATAAGTAAAATATAAGGCACATGTAAGCTGATCAAATTAACAATGTGTAATTTCATCAGTACCCAGTATAGTGCCTACTTAACACGTGACAAAAACATCTGTAAAATGTAATCTCCGTTGTCATACTTACTTGGAACTATGAATTCAATTTCTTCTGACATTGCAACTCCTAGTTTATTCGAAGCAAAACAGCGGTATTTCCCTTGAAAGTGAGATATGTGGCCCTCGTTTGGGATCTTGAAGGTCCCGGAGTTGTTGGAGACAATGAGCCGAGGGTCAGAGAAGTCAAAGGGCTTGCCATCCTTAGTCCATGTAAATCTGTAAGATGAAGCTCAACTTCGTAATCCAGAAAAATCATCATAGCGTCTCTTAAAGCATTTGTAAACAAATGCACAGATGGCAAAACAAGGCGTTTTATGGTGAAAAATGTTTAATGCAATATAACAGGAGACCGTAACGGTCAGAAGAATCTGAGCAGTCTTGCAAGTTGATATAGATGGAGTGGTTACGCCCGCCCCCCAATTTGTTGAAGCTTGACACCCCCCCCCCCCCCCCCCCGTGATGGTGGGAAGAGGTGGGGCTTTTGGGAGCGGATGAGATCATGAGGGTGGAGCCCCACGACTGGGATTAGTGCCCACAGAGCAGGGTCTCCTGAGAGCCCCTCGTCCTGTCCGCCAGGACACAGGGAGAAGAAGGGTGCCTGCGAGGCAGGAAGTGGCCTCCCCAGACGCCCATCTGCTGGCACCCTGATCTTGGGCTTCCTGCCCTCCAGGCATGAGAAATGAATACGTGTTGTTAAAGCCACCTAGGGGGGCACTTCTGTCCCAGCAGCCTGAACTGACCACGACACAAGCCATGTGAAGCTGTTACAACAGACTGAGCACTGAAGCAGGCTGTGTTCTGTTCTTTGATTTTTCAATTTTTCCAATTAGAAACATAATGTACAATTTTTACTAATATTTTGGAGACTACAATAAATGTTGCATACCTGAGATCAAATTACTATATAATTTCGCCAATTGAGTTTTTCCAGTTATTACAATGCTAGCAAAGACATGATATTCTGTCATATGGTTACTATTTAAGTTACTTCACTATTTCCATGTTTCCCTTTCTATAAGCAATAGTATGATAATCCATTCCTATTTATTTTTTGGTACTTGTTTAAATTGTGCTTCAGGTTCAAATAGTTCTGTAGGCCAATTCCTTAGAAGTGAGATTAATAGAGTAATAAGAGGATTTTTATAGTTTTTCATAAATGTTGCAGAATTGCATCACACACAAAAATAGTTATGTCCCAGCCCTGCACGTGATGGCGTCAGTTCTCTGGACAAGGCTGTAGAAGCCTTTACCCAGTTAGGGGTCTTCCCCGATTTTATCTAGCATTGCAGATATGAACGACCCCTGTAAGTGTGGCTATGCCTGAACCCCACTCCTCACAGTAGCCCATCTGCTTATTCCTTCTACACACTTCCATGGGACACACTTTTGCTAGAAGCACCTGCCTTCTCCGTCCACAGCTTCTGCTTCTCTCTCTGTCTCTGCCTCTGTTTTATGCTTTGCTCGTTTTACCTCCAACAAAACAGGTCAAGTCTATTCCTTTAAATTCCAATATATGAACTAAGAGCATTGCATGTATACAAAATTAAACATTTCCACTTGGAAATATACTATATCTGTGCACTCACTCGAATCTCCTTTTATGATCCAATGTAGAATTTCACAGATCTCCCCAATTTAGATCCTACATAATTCGTGTTGTTACTGTAACTATTACTATTAGTGAGCGTGTTGCTAATGTTTTTTGATATTGTTTTTGTTAACCTTGCTGCCGCTGACTGTTGAGATTGCTGTTCCTTCTACTGTTGTGATGTTTTCTTCTTGTTTTCTAATTATTTTCTCATTGTTTTGCATAGGCATCTAATTAGGCTTTAAAACATATTTATTTATAATTGACCATGTACTGCAGCCCTTCTTATTTATAAAACCTTATTTTTGTCCAGTGAATTTTCTTGGGTTTTCAGATAGAATGTCAAATTATATAATAATCAAATTCTTACTAATTACATTTTCTTAATATTTGTAGTATTTATTTTCTTTTCTTACATAATATTGGACATGGCTCTAGAAAAATGAGCAAAAGTATTAATAGCAGATATTCTATTCTTATTTCTAAATTTAGTGAAAATGCCAGTATTTCATAATTAAACTCAACAGTGTCTACTGACATGATAAATATATTTGATCATTAATTATCTCAGATGATTGTCTGGTATTATCTTTTGAAATAATAAATCAGTTATATAATATTAATATATATCAGACTGTCGCTTGATTCAGATTTACATTGACTGACTAAACTCTTCTTTAGTTGATATAATTCTATTTATATTTATATACAATAACTGAATATATTCTGTTTGGTAAAATAGAGAAATAATGATAATTTTACATGTTAATGACTTACAATGGGTGATTTTTAAAATATCAAACTATCAGGTAATAATAATGCTAGTCACAATGCAATTTCAAATAGTCAGTTTTCATTAACATGTATCTTTGTAATGGACATACAGCAATCAAGCACATCAATGAACGTATGTAGGCTTTGCTGCCCATTTTACATCACCAAGAACTTTAAACTCTGGAATTTTCCCCAAGACTCCTCGGCCCTCACTGCGAGCACACACCACATAGCTCCTTTACCACATAGAAGGTGCTTTGAAATAACTTCAACGCTGATCATAAGGCCCTAGAGTAACAATTATTTAATTCATATAAAATGCAAATGCCATGCAGACAGCATCTGCCATTAGGACGACTCAGTATTTCTGTGATAACTTATAAAACATCAGTAACAACCTGTTCACTGAATAACATACGTGTCACATTTAAAGTCATGCACTAACTAATACGATAGAATACGTTTCTAAATGTATAACTTTGGCTTAATAAATGCTGCCTTTCACTAGGTAGCACAGAGGGTCTTCTGGTTTCTCACTCCCTGCTCACTTGTAAGGTAGGAGCTATGGAATTTCCCACAACGCCAAAGCCTGTGTGAAGTATTTAAGATGATTTACTTTATGGTAACAAGAATTTCAACTGGCAGAAGCACACATGTAACATAACAGGCTTTCCTTTTCAGACACAGCTCTCATGCATATGAAAACCCTCGCCTTGCGTCGATTTGTAGCCCAACAAGCTTCCTATGGCCAGAGGGAAAAAAGGAAACAGGATTTTTCACATATAAACATATTTAGTTTGAAGGAACAACTCACGTTGGTGCTGGATTCCCTTTAGCTTCACACTCGATTTGGAAATATTCGTCGAAGGGAAAGGCCACTTGCAGTTTTGACTGTTTTGTGATGGTTGGGACCTGCTGGACTAAATGTTAACACAGACATTTAAGGAGCACTTCGAGACAGGGTGAGGTCGCTTAGCTGTGATAGAGACACTTTAAACGCGTGACCGTATTCATCAGTAAAAGGACTGTTTAAGAGTGAAAATTACAGGACAAATCGGACTTCCTCTTTGCAAACTGTATTTAATTCTAAGGGATATACATCACTGCCATCATTTCATGCTGCCATATGTGTTCGTTTTACTTAAATCCAGAAGAAAATGGATTTAAAACAGAAGAAAATTGTCCATATTAGTACAAGTTTAAAGTATCTATTGTGAAATTATTGGCATTTAGTCTGTGTTCCTGTGTATATGTGTTTACTTAGGTCATTTTGACAGTTCTGGATTTTGTCTTTCTGGTTTGCTAAGACACTATAATTGACTATTTTTACGTTATTTCTTTCCATGATATGTGATACTTTAATAATTTTCCAATTATTGGACATTAGACTTTTTTTTCATTTTTCTTTTTCTAGGTAACATGCACGTCAGCCGACATCCCTGAGCATATCGACTTTCCCTCTACTGAGCGAGTGACTTATGATACATTTCCAGGCGTGGCCATGAGCGGAGATGCCTCTGGATAAATGCTGATCCCATTTTGTGGGTATTTACCACAGATGACATATGGGGACAGTGGCTTCCTGCATCTTTGCCACCAACTAACACCGACATTTTTCACTGATCATTACAAAGGAAAACACAACCTCCTCATTTCCTTTATTTTTCTTTCCATTTGTTGTTTTTGTTAATAAACGTTTTTCTCTGGACTAGTATTTTTGTCACGCCCATTTATAAATGTTCCTTTCATGCATATTTTCCCATTTAACTATTTGGGGCTCGAGGTTAGTCTTCTCCCCTCCGGCAGAATTGAATACAAACAATCGCTAATACATTAAGTGTTCTGATGCTGAACACACAAACTTGGCTTAAGTTTTGAAGTAGGACACAGATCATGATATATGTAAAGATATCCTGTCTTCGAACCCTCAGTAGTTTTCAAAGGGATACAGGACCATTTTAGCCCAGTTCTTACAACTTCCGGGTAAGGGGACAGGACTGAATTCACAAGGACGAGTTACCAGTTCAGCAGCAGGAACCCGACTAACAAACGTGTTTTGAACAAAGCCATGTGCAGAGAGGCAGGGGGGCCGGATTACGCGAGGAACGTCCCACCGTGGATTCCCGTACAAGGAGGACCCTGAGCCCCGCGACACAGGCCTGGCCCTGGCCCACTCTGTTTCCTCATCTGTAAAATTAGGGACTCAGGCTGGATCAACTGATCTTAGTGTCTTTGGTCTCGGGATCACCTGACATTCTTAAAAACTGTAGGAGATGCCAGAGTGCTTGTGTTCATAGCAGTTATATCAAACAATATTTACTACATTAGAAATGACAACAGCAAAGTCTTTAAAATATTTATGCATTAATCCATTTAAAATAGTCCTGTCACATGTTAAAATAAATAACAGATTTTATCAAAAACACGGAATAGAAGAATAATGGCACTGTTTCATAACAACACATTGTTGCAAATCTCTTAAATGTCTTAACAGGAGGCAGCTGGGTTCTCAAAGGTCTGCATCAAGTCGGGGCCACGGTGGTTTTGCGTAAAGATTTGCAGAAAAGCCAGCCTTACACAGATGTGACTTGAAAAGGGGAGACACCTCAGCAGCTGATGACTGTAGGTGGCCTCAGGGACAGCCCACCACAGCTCACAAGCAGGGCTTTCCTAATAGACCCTTACCGTAGCGTGGGTCCGGAACCGCATCAGTCAGCGTTTCCTGTGCCATTACGGTAAAACGTCTCACCACGGGTTCTTTCTAACCCACGCATGACTTTGCAGCATCACACAGTAATCATTTGGGAAAAATATTGGCTCACTGAGTTTGCATGGTTTTCCAAATACTGACACATTTCATTACACAAAATCCAAACTCACATGTGTTAATATCATCCCTGATCTAACCAGCAAAGTCTTACATGCTGGGAAGCTATCAATCTCAGAGTGGAGAATACAGATTTTCCACAATTCTCATTTTTGCTTAAACACTCAACATTTACCAGTGACGACATATATTGTCAGCTGTTTATCTTGATGTGACAGGCTCTCGCAATTCATTTTGACTAAAACATCTGCCATGTACCCAATAGAGTGATGACAATTTGTCTGTCAGTTGCACTTTTAAGCAAAAATGTTGTCCGAATGGGGCTGAAACAAGGGTGCGATCAAGGAGAGAGCCCAGCGCAGTACTTTGTCACACAGCAGAGTTATTTTATGCATATTCCTGCTCAGAACACTAAGAACACTGTACTCGGGTAGACATCTGATAAAAGCAATAATGCTTAGCTGCTTCAATAAGGAGAGCCTTCAGCAAAGCTGTTTCATGTGTGCTCCATCATACTCCACGGTCGTGAAGACACCTCGAGTGCTGGCCCAGGTTGGTGCCAATGGCTGGATCTGAGCTGGGCGATGCGGCCTCTGTGACACCAGTGCTGATGTCACCAAGTGGAACAGCATTACATTTCTACTATTACGAAACGTCTGATCTCATGGACGGCCGGGATGTCCCTGTGGGACCCTGAGAGGCCCCCATCACATTTTGGGCACTGATGGCCGACCTAGAGTAATATCTCAATGGCATTTCCAATTCTAAAATTCAATTTTCTTCACTTTTGCCTAATGAATGGGATAATTGCATTTTACCAGCTCAGGGACATCAGCCCAAGTCCAGTCTTCATCCATTGGGTGGTCATAAATATTTTAGTAACATGCCGGAAATATTTCTACCATACTGACATTTACCTTGTTTCTGATCACTACCGTTTCTAAGTAGGGCAGGTCTTCAGCTTATTGCAAATTTATATCATTTACATTTTGTTACCATTGTAAATTGCAAGGAGTGATGCACAATAGCAACAGTCCCTAAGATACAAGCAAGTAACTTGTGAACAACTTGTTCGTTAGAACATTATTCTTTCATAAATTTGCCAAGGTTATAGAGTCTGAACAATAATGAATTACTCAGGGAATGAGCCAACAACCTCTGGGTGTTTATAAGAACATTATTCTACATTATAAATCCTGTCCTCCATAATCAGGCCAATTACAGAGACACCAGACTCGTTGACATTCAAATTCAGTACCTGCCTTAGCAGCATTCGCTAGTGAGTGCTCTAGAGTACCGAAATGGGTGCTACTCAGTCGTTCTGAAAACACGTCGTTAATATTTTATAACAAGTGTTGCCAAGGAATGTACGGCATGAAAATGCATAGGCAGCTGAGCCACCAAAATAAAAACGTGTGCTACAGATGAATACAGAATTTCACACCCTTCACCACCGGTGAACTGAATGAGAAAAGATGGAGAGGAAATGGCTGTTCTCAGAGAATCCGCTCAGGACTCGTAATCAGGAAGCCTGCTGGAGCCTTGCTGCTACTGGGGAGAGTGGAAAACATCCACTCCTTTTCCACGAGGATCACACCAAGAAGCCGGCCTCAATCTGGGACTGCAACTCAAACCAAAAGAACCTGCTAAAGATGAACGACAAGGCTGTGTGTATCGTATGGGACTAACAGTCCGCAGCTGGACTTACAGAGATCTGTAAGTCTGCACCTCTGCAGAGTGGGCGGGTGGGGCTGCAGAAGGAGAGGGAATACGGACAGAGAGCTGGCCACCTGTCACCGTGAGTTGAGAAGGGACTGTTACCTGGGGGTCAACAGAGTGTGTGACGTGGACGCCACCTCACAAAATGGAAGGCAGCCCTCAGCAAATGGCTGTGAGACACATTATGTCTTATAGTCAGATCGCTCCTCTTCTCCTCACATCCAGACAGACTTTTCAGAAGAAATGGCGCAGTTCGATGCCACTGCCTCCCTAGTGTGTAATCAGTTTTCCAAGGCCAAGACTAACTGTCTAGAACTTACATGACCTGCAAGGTCCTTTCCGATGCCAAGAGTCTAACAAAGAACCAACGCCTGTGGTGTGTAACTCTACAGACCTATCTGGACAAGAGAGTAGGGCGATACTGAACTATATGCACCAAATAGCTAACTAACCTGTCAAGGGTCTGTTATAATCCAGGTGCTGACGACACAAGAGGAATTCCCCAAATCTCTACACGACATAGCTGAGATACTATTACATAAACTGTGTTTTCAGACACATTATTTTTCAACTTTTAATTAGTGTACCTTATTCAAATTGATTTATGATGTTTAAAAATCTACATATTTCCACAGAATCACTGACTAACCTCTTGATATGAATTTCTACCACAGAATGCTCTAGATTTTCAGTTGATATCTTCTTATTTTTAGTTGTACACTATAAAAATCATTTTTGTTTTTTTCCTCATTCATTATTTTCATTCTTAAATATATAATCATTTTGTCATACCTGGTTGACTAGCAGTAATTTCTAAATCATAACTGTCCCTAAAGAAACTAAGCTGAGTATATAGAAGTAACAGCTGGTACATTGCAGACGGTCGCGTATGGAAAATACCGCCTGATCCACGGTTACGCTGCTTATTATGGACGAGACTCGATGAGACGCCAAAGGCCAGAGCTGGGAAGAGCTCATGCAGCCCAACGTGAGCCACCCATTAAGTGGAAAAGGCAGAGACTAATTCTGATGACAGACTGCTGGAAAACATGTAGAAACACGGCAGAAAAGCACATGCTCAACCTTCAAGTATTCCACTTAAAAATCAAAATGCAAATGTGGAATCCCATCAAGTAGGTATTAAATGCTGTCACTTTACCTGAAAGTGGTATTTCGGTGGCCGTGGAGAACTTTACCAGGAAGAAAACTAGAGCTGCGATCGATCCTCTCCCACTTGACAGCACCCCCATTGCTCTGTCGGGAAGGAGGAAACCCAGAAGAAGGAAATCAGAATGTCTCCTCTTACTTTTGGTTCACAGCTGAAGAGAATGGGGTTAACCTGGAGATTCAAAAACAACAGAATAACATAGTCTCAAAGCTCATATGCTCTAAAATGTCTACCTAACAGAAATAAAATGTATTTTTTCCTGTTGGCAATAGTTTTCCTCATTATGAGACTGCTCTCTAATAACTCCCCATAAACATAATTAGTTTTCCTTTCTTTCAAAGGACAGCTGGTACGTGTTATACCGTAAACCATAAACCGTCCCAGTACGTCGTATTTTTCCATGAGAGTTGTTTTCCTTGCAGGCCCTCTAGCCCATGCTGACGAGTGTCAGTGGTCCGCCTACGACGTCACTTAGTCCAGTTCACTCACAGTGGCTCCTTTTCAATCAATTCTCTGTCTCAGGCGTCTGACCCCATTTGAGTCATGTATTAAGCATCGCATGTCTAATCTTTGACTTTTCTGGTAAAATAACTTCTCGTATCCAATGTCATCACACCAACAGAAGGTGAATGGTGAAATACAGGGAACAGAGAAATGGAGGACGCAGGGATGAGAAGCAGCCACTGTAACTAACACTTACAATGCTGGGTTTTGTTCCAGTAGGATTGAGCCATGTCTGTTGCTTTCTACTGAAACAGAATATTTATTCACTCCCAAGTTTACAGAAATAAAGACTAAAATGCCAATTTCTCTTTACTTTCTCTTACAATTTCAAGTTTTCTGAAACACTGTGATAACAGGCATATAAACATTATTTATAGTGTTCTTTTAAAAATAAATTTCTCCCAAATGCCATAATTAGTTTGTCAAGTACATAATTTCCTTTTTCATAGAAACCAATCACACTATTTATTCACTTAGAACTGGTGAAAAGTTAAGGGGCAGACAAGCTATTCTGTGTCTACTTAGTTCCGAGTATTTGGGCTTTTGGTTTCATCGCAGGCTGCAGCTGAAGAGATCAGCGAACCACACCTTTCACTTATGTAGACAGTAGGTCCAATTTGAAATAGTAATGAATGCTGCCATTTTGCTGTTTTATTGTGTAATTTTGAAAGTCTGAAAAGTTATATTGATCATGAAGGAAAATACTCCAACCCCAAAGAAAAGTGAAGCTTTGTTCTTGAATTAGAGTAATAGCATTGTTCTATTTTGTCTGATCTCAATTAACCCATCTGTAAAATGGGAATTGGAAAAAAATTATCCTCGTGGGGCTCAGAATACTTCTTACAATGACAAATAACTTACATGGATAAATTAGAAATATTTTCAATTGTGTGATTATGTTGATACTCATTTTCCTGGTATAATGAATTATTCTAATCAACAAAATAAAATGTGGTAAAAATTGTTTTCATTATGAAAAGTAGGACATTGCCTAAGCACAAAAGCTGAGTTTTACATATCTGTATGCAGTTGGGAGACACTGAACCATTTCGCCATTTCTAAGATGAAAAGTCAGAAGAAAACACGAATGCCTTCTCCTTTGAATTTTCCTCTTCCTCTCTCTTCTGAAACACTTTGAGAATAGTAACTGGAACTCATTGTTTATAGTTATATATCACCCGTTACCTGCAGTCTATTATTTACTATTCTGTTCCATTAATACTCAATGCTGATTTCTTTAAGGGCACCTGATGACGTATTTGGTTAATGAGCTGTCCTCTATTTGCGAAGGGAAAGGCTTTGAAAAGCATGATGCTACTAGGAGACAATATTTCCAGATTAATATATCATCCTACCCTGAAATAGAGGATAAAAATACTAGACAGCCAAATAAGTGAGGACAGACTCAATTCCAATTATGTCCTGACTTAGGCTACTGGGCTCAACAGTCTCTAATTGCACAGATACTGATTGTTCAATAGTGATGCTCTGACTTCTGGAATTTGAGTGGTTTTAACTACACGGTCTTGATCCAAGAAATTCTCTCCCATAAAAGGAGGCCACACTGAACCCTAACCCTGGCTTAAAATAAGGCTGTAAATTAAGAGGCATAACAAATGTTGATGACCCCATCTGTTTCCAGGACATAAATAATGGTGAAGTCTCCAGCTGACCTTTCTCCAGCGGGGCTGGCTTCAATTTACCTGAAATGTCTATGTGAAGAGGCTGCTCCATAAAAGCCTCTGGAAGTTAAAATGTGACCCCCTGCAAGCAAGACTCCATTAGATGATGATGACAGCCCCGAAATAGCTTTCAGATTTGAAAAGAGAAAGTCGGTTATAATTTCACTGTCAGATGTATAAAGGGCATACTGTTTAGTAATTACATTTTGCAACAGAAAAACAGCAATAAAATTATATCCCCATTTATCTTTCTTCAAAATAGATGTGTTTAATGCCACACACCAGACCTCAAAGACGAAGGCATTTATTGAAATGCAGGATGGAGCTGACACAAAGACAGGAACAAAATATACTAGACTATTTTTGAGAACCAGTTTCATAAAGCTGATATCTGATTGCTTGGTGCTAATGACATTTACTGCTCAAAAAAAGAATCAATGAATATTCATGAATCTGGACAAATTGGGTTAAATCTTCCTACTATTCCTGACACCTAACTCAAAAGGAAACAGATGTCTTAGTGTCATCGACACCGACCCTCAGGACTGCCTCAGCTCCTCTGCCTCGCCCAGGGCACTGAGGACTCAGAACACACTGGGCTCCAGGCAGGGGCAGAAGCATGTCACAGGTGACTACGACCAACACAACAACCAGAAAATAAAGCTCTTGGCTTCTCCAGAACAATAGCCTGTAACGCACACACTCATAATCAACACTACAAAGTGACCCCACGATGGTCTTCAAACAGCTCCACTGTGGTAAATCTAGAAACACATTACTCCCTTAACATAAGTTCAGCTTCTTCTCTGAGAAATGGAAACAAGAGTTTCTTAGCCGTTGTCCATCCTACCCGGCCTCCCAAGTAAATGCAGACACACTGTGGCCTGCTGACACTGAGAGGAGAGTGACGCGTAGGCAGTGCCGAGAGCACAGACAGTACGTCCAGGGGGCAGGGCCACCAGCCTTTACCGCTCACCTCTCCAGTGACTACGAGAGCTGCTGCCACGTGTGCCACACATCACAGAGTAACGTGAGATTCGCTACTGCTAGTGACAGCGATCGAGGTCATTAGAGCATGGCCTCCAGTAATAATACTCCAATCCACAGAGCAGGATAACTTGTACGGCTTCTGCGAGAGTTACAAGATCATAATGAGCTAAAAAAATAAACAAACAAAAGACTATTCACTGAAGTGGTTAGTGGTAAGAGGATGATGATTGATTTTAATTTAAATTCTCTAAAAAAGAAACAAAAAGGGGTGAGAGTGTGGGACACTGATTGTAAAAAGTCTTTGATTCTGTGCACGTTCTTGTCCCACATGCGTCACAACGTGACTTTACAGGTCCTCTTGCCAGGAGGCTGCTTCCCCACTTCTTAAATCTGCTGGACGTGGATCCACAGAAGGGGCTCTGAGCTCAGGCCTCGGAGACCTGCATGTCCTCACTCTCTGCTCGAACCCTGCTCAGTCAGAGGACATGAGCCTGCCGCACGCAGAGATGCTGGCCTGTCACCCTCTGGAATCCTGGCAACAGCCAGCCAGCCAGCCACCAGATGTGAAAGGACCGCCATCCGAGAAGGGCCAGCCCAGGTAACCTGCCAGCTGAACACAGACATTCTTCGATTTTGCGTTATATTTCCACTGGAGTCTGTTTTCAAGTCCAATAGTAACGCGTAATAGGCAGAAAGAATAAGGTGGGTTCAGATGACATCATCACCTTACACTATTACGTATACACATGTCCCACCCTCTGAACTGAAGAGAAACACGAAGTACTTTACAATCAGTTTAAAGGTCTCTGGCAAAGGCCTTTAGTACATGCTGAGTACTAACCACTCCCTAATAACGCCTTATACACCTGACAGTCACTGACCTGCTGCCCAACTTGTCCTACTGGCTCCTAAACATTTCTTTTTCCCTTTGAGCAAAGAATGTAATTGTTATGCTGAAATTTGAAAATAGATTTGCACTTCATTCCAAAAGGGACAGAATCTGCCCAGTGAGGTGAATGGATCAAAAGCGTAAAGGCAGCTAGTTTAGGATGGTAACTGACCTAAGGGCCATCGTCCACAGCCTGGGCATTATGTGCCAATGAGCACTCACTTGTGCGGGGCCCGTTTCTGAAGGAGGCGTGAGTGGGAACCACCCCAAGGGCTTTGTGGACACTGTTCTGCAGAAGACGTGACATTACGCAGCTTCGGCCACAGAGAATGCCAGAAATCGGCATGCACGCCGTGCGTGCTCCATGTTAAATAACGTGTGTCTGGTCGGGAAGCTTGAAATGGTTCGGCAACTTTTCCCACAGTCAGCAGGAAGGGGTACACGATGACACTGACGTCCCAAGTATAGTTTTCAAAATAACTGAATGGATTTGTGCAAGAATCTGGGGCTGGGCCATGCCTTGGGGTTGTTTAAATCTTTATTTCCATACTATACAGCTGAAGAATCATGGTGCTGCAACAAGCCAGCGTGCGTCTGAAGCCACCCGTGTCTGTGATGGGGTGGGTGTCACCTGCATGTCCCTCTGACTGCAGGTGTCCCTTGATGAAACTCCTTTGTAGTATATGTGACTGTCAGGCCAGGGTAAACTATCCCCAGTTCAGGACTCATGGGGAGGCAGTCCCCCTAAGCCTGAAGTGCGATGTGAGTTTCCCAACACCCTGAGACCAGGGAAGGATCAACACAAAGAAAATTAAAAGGCTTTTGTTCAGTCACCGGGCTTGACTAATACCATAAATCAATTTACAAGTGTCATAAACACGGTAATCCTGAAATAACTGTTAATGGCTTTTTGCCTGGAAACAAAGGAAATACTGTACATTACAGCCGTATCTATTCAAAGTCTGTCTCATGTCACTGAAGTGACAAGAGAATTGCTGAGTGTTAATTCATTCTCCTGCAGACATCAAAGGAATGTAGATTTTACTACAACAATATTGATTTTATTGGGAAAACGTCAGCTTTAATACTTACATTGGATAAACTCGAATCATTAATACCACTGATGTAATTTAATAGGAAAATACTATAGTTGAACTCTAACAGGAATATAACTGAGTACAATTAACATAATTTTTGGTTTTCCCCTTTATTTACCTATACTTCCAAGATTCTTACCACATCGATGTTAACATGACATCCAATTCAAATTCTTTCATAATAGAGGAAAAAGAAGAAAACCCCCCAAACCAAGGTCACTTACTGCAGGGATGAGAGGACAAGTTGTGTCTGGAACCATTTGTCACAAGACACCTTATGTACATACATACGGACCACCCATTTAATGCCCACCCAGGGGATTTTCTGCAAACTGAGGAACAACACAGATGTACTAAAGTACACAAAACGTGAGTGTGGAGCTCGGTGAATTTTTACGTTAAGTATGAATTCGTGTACCCACTTCTCAAACCTTCTAAGGAATTTTCGTCACCACGAGCCTCTGTTCCTAGAGGAGTTCTGAAGGTCGGTTCGTAAGACAGAGGACATGTTTGCACTCCTGTACCTACTGGACCCCAACCAGGTGGCACGTGTGCCCGGGATGATGTGTGTGTTGTGTGGCCCCAGGCTGGGTCCTGCATGTCGTGTGCAGGAAGCATGGACCCTGAAGGTCTGCCCTTTCTGAAACGCGCCTGCCCCGGCCACACGCAGTGACACTGGGTCAGTGTGCTTCCCAGAAGGAGGGCTGGGCAGCCGACCACCACCCACGCGCTGTGTGTGTCTTTCCAAATGTTCAATGCGCGGTAGCATACAAAGGCTAAGAATTTCGTTTTGCTGAATTCAGGTTTTCACAAACTTATTTGACTATGAGAATGTGTGTGTGAGTGTGTGTGTGATTTTTGTCAAAATCCACTTGGAAGAAACTGCTTTATGAACCATCACCAGTGAACACTGTTAACTATATCAATAATAGCAGCTATCAGCCTTCATTTAACCTTTATTGAGCGGATCTTACGTGTCATAATTGCTTTTACATATGGACCTCCCATTTAATTCTCTCATCTCCACGATATAGATATATGATAATAATGACGTCCATTTTATATATAACAAAACTGAAACACAGAATGCCCAACGCCTTACAACTAAAAGGTTGGGTTGAAGTTAAAACCCATGGAATATCTTTCTAGAAGTATTGCATTTAACTATTATACATACAAGCACTTGGAAATAATAATCAAGATTTAAAGATATTTATTTACTGTCAGTTATAATAAAGTTAGAAGAAAATACATCAAATTAAGAAGTGTATAGAGAAACTATAGAAAGTTTCCTACTGATTAATTCCATAAGTTCTTGACTAATATTTCCTAGAAGAATTGGCTGAAACACAGTAAACATTTTCTTCAGAGAAAAAAATGATCTGCAAGTAGATAACCTAGAACTTTAACCAGAAGTTTCCATCACTTCTAATTTGAGTCAAAGGTTTTATGGATTTTATTCCCATCCAAAATAATCAAACAATAAACTTTCTAAAATTTAAGAATGCAAAATATGGAAGAGAGAAATTACAAGCGCGTCCTGAACTACCACAACCAACAGGGATTTCAGGAAATGGGTCTTGAGTTACAGAAAGCACCTTCACAGCTCCCTTCCTCTGTCCACCACCAGCCCCACTTCAGCAAACATAAAACTACAGAAGCTCTCTAACAACTTCTGACAAATGAGCTATTGATACGCAGCTGGCGATTAGATCAAAGCTCACTTGCAGAAGCTCTTTTCTCTTTCACTGCTGCTCTCCTGTTGGTCAACACTACCCCCTCTATTTATTTCCTCTGAATTTATTCTTTATATATTTCAACTTTGTTCAGAACCAAGGAAGGAATTTCCACAAAGGAAATGGGGTACTTCCAGGTAAGTTAAAAGCTCTTTTATTTCCCACTAATAGGCCGATGACATAAATACCATGTGAAAATCCCACCCATTAAGTCTGGAAACCAATGGTAAAAATCAGCCATAAGCAAGACATTTTTTTTAAAGGATAATAAGCTATGTATAAAATGTTTTATTATAATTATTACATTTTTTAAAACAACAAAGAACGGATTTAAAAGTTTACCTAAGTTTTGGACGTTTTTCAGCGGTTTTTCTACTTTTCGGTATTAATGGAATGTTTTTAATGAGCGTACTCTACAAATAAAAATGAAACAAGGCTCACAAGTGGTTTTCGCACCTGCCTCATCCACGTTTGTGAAGCTGTACACTGCCCAAGGCAGGGGCCAGGTCCTGTGCCCGCCTCAAATGTAGGAAACACTGATCTATCTTCCTGAATAAATGAATGAGTGAATTTCATAACATGTCCACAAAAGAACACACTCTGCGTAAATATAAAAGGTCAAGGAAACCCCAAATACCCTTCTTTTCTCATTCATTGAAAGACAACTAAAAAATGAATTTTCTGAGTTACCTATTAAAGTAAATGTGGATTTGAACAGGTAAAACACTGGTGTAATCACAGGTAGGCGTGCCGCAGTAATGAAGGCCAACAGAAAGAGAAGCTTCAGTGAGTCTCACTAATTTGATCACCGTCTATTTGAGGCAAACTGTATTCAGAGCTCTTAGTGGGTCTGATGGGTGCCCCTAGTAGCAACGTGTTACATTTTCTAAGATTCACCTGAGATTACGTCAGCATAGAATGTGTCATAGTTCTGTAGCTGTGATTGAGTTTTAAGCTACCCCATAGTGTGGTCAGGTAATACTAGAAAGATTTTGATCAAAACTCTTCTAAATTTCTAATCAAATGTAGCAAAACTGGCCACTTCAAGAACTTCAGCTATCTTTATTTTTCAGAGGATCATCTGGCTCATTAATCACCGTAATCGATGGTAGAAGAATGTTCCACAGTAAGACACGTAGTGTTCAGCACACAGAAGGAGTCGCTGAAATGTCTGCCCAGACATAAGCGCGCTTGCACGAGCAACGCAAACATCAGGCCAGCCCCCCACCTGCAGACGAGCCCCCCAACCAGGCCTGCGGTCCCACGGGTCCTGCTGTGAGCCTCCTTCTGACCAGCCGGAAGGGCAGCTGAATCCTGCAGCCAAGGCACTGTCACACCTGCCTCAGGGAGGCTTTCTTGCCGCGTTCTAGCAACGAAGCTTCAACAGCTGGCACTCCACCGAGCTCATGGACTAGAGGGTCTACCCATGTGCAGTACTGGCGTGTGTGTGTGTGTGTGTGTGTGTGTGTGCGTGCACATGCGCAGGCGCTCATGTGTACAGGTGATGGTTAATAAGTATTAACCATCAGCCTAAGAGTATCACACAGCACCTGGCAGCCAAGACATTAGAGAAGAACTAAAACCCTCATCTTCCTCTAAGTCTTGGAAACTACCAGTATCTACAAAGAAAGCCCAACGCTGACAAAAGGAAAATGCTGGATGAAGTCAGGATGCAAACATTAGAAATTATCATGTGCTGTAAACCTTCTGTACGGAGGCACTGTCCACAGAGATGCTTGTGCAAGTCTAAAGAAGTGACACCTTCACGTAAAACCTAGGGCGTTAAGGAATAAACTCCAACAACTGGCACCTGAGTCTGGCTACTTCTCCCATGAGAAGGCACTGAAGGATGCACAGTGACTAGCAGGTCGTGATCAGTATCGCACGCCATCGACAGTCAGCACACGACACAGACACTGAGGGAGGCTTTAGCGCAGGACAGGGCTGCTCGGCGGAGGCGCCCGGTCCAGAGGTCAGGGAGCTCCCTCCTGGTTTGCTGTCTATCCTGTGTTACTACCATTTGTTAACACTTCATCCTTTCTGTTTTGTGCCACATTTGTTTTTCCATTCATGAGGCAAGAGCATCCAAGGCAACTTACTGTTTAAAAATGCTAAAGGCCATACAATGATACTATAACTTTAGACTTTTCTCTTCAAATCTGTGGTTTATAAAAATATGTCTCTTGTGAAGTCAAGTCTTCTAGGTGCAACGTAAGCAAATCAACAGTGATCAGTGAGAGCTGAGGCACCTTAGGGAGATACTATTTATGCACAGTCACAAACTAGAGGTTATCCGGGTGGGATTCATTCAAATCATAACACAGGTATAGGCTTCTGGGGCAAACAGTTCAACAGATGTACAAGCGCCAAATTTTAAGCCAGACACTATACAAATCCTAAAAAGCAATCCTATTCTACTCAGGTCATAAAATACAAAGTATGATTTCTTGGTACTTAAGAAAAATGTATAAACTACTTGTAACTCCCGTGGGCTCATCGCCACTCTGGGGACGGCATGAGTGCTGACAAAGCTGACTGACCGTCCTCTGTACTTTGAGAATTAGGGCTAATGACCTAAATTAATATTCAGAAATTGGTTACATTTTTATACACCAATAATGAACTACCAGAGAGAGAAATTAAGAAAACAATCCCATTTACAATTGCATCCAAAAAATAAAATAAAATACCTAGGAACACATTTAACCAAGGAAGTAAAATACCTGTACTGGGAAAATTATAAGACATTGAAGAATAAAATTGAAGAAGACACAAATAAATGGAAGCATAGATCATGCTCATGGACAGAAGAATTAACATCAAAATGCCCACACTACCCAAAGCAATCTATAGAGTCAATGCAATCCCTACCAAAATACCTGCGACATTTTTCACAGAACTAGAATAATCCTAAAATTTATGTGGAACCACAAAAGACCCCGGATAGCCTTAGCAATCTTGAGAAATAAGAACAAAGCGGAAGGTATCACGATACCTGACATCAAATTATACTACAAGGCTACAGTAATCAAAACAGCATGGTACTGGCATAAAAACAGACACATAGATCAATGGAACAGAATCCAGAGCCCAGAAATAAATCCATGCCTATATGTTCAATTAATCTATAACAAGGAGGCAAGAATATACAATGGGGTAAAGACAGTCTCTTCAGTAAATGGTGATGGGAAAACTGGACAGAAACATGCAAACAAATGAAACTAGATCACCTTCTTACACCACATACAGGAATAAACTCAAAATGGATTAAAGACTTAAATGTAAAACCCCAAATCATAAAACTCCTAGAAAAAAACACAGGCAGTAAACCCTCTGACATTATTTTTGGATACGTCTCCTCAGACAAGGGAAACAAAAGCAAAAATAAACAAACTAAAAAGTTTTTGCACAATGAAGGAAACCATCAACAAAAAAGAAAAGGCAGCCTATTAGAAGGGAGAAGATAGTCAACGATGATACATCTGGTAAGAGGCTAATATCCAAAATATTATAAAGAAGTCACACAACTTAACATCAAAACACCTAACAATCTGTTCAGAAAATGGGCAGAGGACCTTAGCAGATAAATCTCTACCAACTCTCATCAACGTAGAAGCAACAAGTGAAATCTGTGCAACCACCTTACTCCGTTTCCGGTGCACTTCCTGGTCACCCCATAACGGGCCGTCCCCCTCGCCCATGTCCCGCTTGCTTTTGTCCTTCGCTGAAGAAGGTGTAAGGGGGTGGCTTGGGCCATTTTGGAGAGTTGCTCAATTTTCCCAGCTATCTCCCATGGACACATGCTAATAAACTTCTGTTTGTTTTTCTCCTATTAGTTTGTCTTTCACTACAGGGGGGTCTCAGCCACAAACCCAGGAGGGGAGAAGGAAAATTATTTTCCCTCCCCCACACTTTCAAAGAACAAACATTTGAATTCCGAGTCCACGCCCTTCCTTATCACGACCTCACTCTCCTTGTTACTGTGCTTCTGCAGGTGGCGGTGGTATTATTTTTAAGCTTAACATATGTAAATCCCTCTTCTCCCCATTCGCACTTTTGCCCCTTAGTCAAAGGGCAAGTATGTTTAAGCAGCTGCTCCTTCTGCGGCTTTGGGGCACTGGACTCTCAAAGTAAATGCTGTGTGCTCTTGAACTTCTTCCACAGCCATCTTGGGGGGAAACCGTCTACGTAAGGAAAGCCATTCCGTGGGCACCCTCACCTGAACTCCACGTCACTCTCACAGGCCCTCCCCAGAAGCGTGAAGTCCCGCTCTTTCCCAAAGCCTGTTAGGTCTGGGGTGGGCCTCGGGAGGCAAAGTGTGCCTCACAAACAGAAACGACTCAGTAGCATCGGTTTACAGCTACAACACCCCAGAAAGACAGAGAAAGGAAGGGAGGGAGGAAGAAGGGAGGGAGAATCACAGTTACATCCATTTCTATATATTTCACATTGAGCGGCACGGGGCTTCCCTCCCAAGGCAGGATATTCCTTCCTGGTGATGAGCAGAAACCAGAACACAAAACCAACAAGAACACGAGGAAAAGTAGAGTCCACTTACCTGGTTTTTCTGGCAAGAGACCACAAAAATGAAAACGCGCAGGTAGAACAAATGTATCAAAATAAGGAAACAGCCCTAAACAGATGTGTGTCAACTGTTACAAGTTTACATTGTTTCCCAGGGATAAACAGGCTCAAAGAACTTCTGATTGTTAACTGCAAGTAACAGTTTCTTTTGTTAACAGAGTTTTCCTCCTGCCCTTGCATGGGGGGGGGGGGGGGGGGCTCATTCATCAAACATTTGAACTCAGGCATTAAACAGCAATCCTTCTTTTACAGCAAAAGAAGGGCCTACATTAATGTATTAAACTGCATACTGTCATTTATAAATTAATCAAAATGCCAATCACTATGTTATTACAAATGATGTAAACTGCCATCGTCACTTTGTCGCGTGTGGCTACAGCTGTGCCCCCTGAGGGGCATCTGTGAGTCGCTGCAGCCCCGCATGGCTCGTCTCACAGACCAGGTGAGGGGGTCACACAATCCTCCCCCAGCGCTGCCCGAATGTCCATGGTCCAGGTATGGGGCCAGGGGCTGGGAGTGGACAGTGACAAAGCCATGGCTCCCTCCTAAATTACTCCAGCAGGCATGCCGAATGACAACTGGTCACTCAATTAAACAAATAAAGAAGGGGATGGACAGAAACGCTAAACCAAGGCCTTTTGTTGGCTCACTCGTGACTCAGAGGAACCATGTCGTCTCGTCCAACCTAGCGTGTCAGCCTGGTGGTCACTCATGCTGCTCAGAGCTCGTACTTGCACATGAACCTCAGTGCTAGAACTTGTTTGGAGCCCCCGAATCAATCCCCACAGCCCCTTTGGGGTCATTCAGACACGCACCGGCCCCGACACATTCGTCCCCAGCTCAGGCTGATCAGGTGGTCGCTTCCACCGCCTCGCTCAGCCTCGTATGGGAAGTAAGTGTCCTGTTCTTGGTCTGTGTGGTTTTCCCCTTTGTAAGCTTTTTAATGGTGCTGGTCCTACGGAAATGGCTCGCTGTCTGAAACTCTCTGAGTGTAGGGCTGTCTGCTGCATGGGGTCCTAAGCGTAGGGCTCTCCTGGGCCGTGAGGGGATGTGGCCTCAGGTAAGTTTCACTCAGGAACAAGTTACGGCCGTGGCTGGGAGTTCCGTGCTCGTGAATCAACAATATACCTGCAATAAGGCGACCAAACAAAAACAAACCTAGAACAAGGCTGGGCATTGACTGGCTGATGCAGGTGCTGCGACCAGAGGCTGGAAGAAACCCAACCCTGTACTCAGGCTATGGGTTGGGGTCCCTAACTCAGCTCTGTGGGCAGCGTCTGTGTCCAGGGCAGAAACCACCACCGTGAGGAATGAGAATCAGCTATAATGTTTTCATTGATAGATTTTATAACATCTCCAATATTTGTGAGTCAGTTTCAAAATAAAAGCACATGACTTAATGCACAATAGAAGATTAAGTGACATATTATCCATAAATATATTCACAAAAGTAAGCATGAATCAAGTTTTCATGTCTCATTGGTAAAAAGAAATGAACTTTGCAGCAAGTACATTTTCAATCTCCAAAGTATTATGCAAATACCGTGTTTCCCTGAGAATAAGATCTAACCGGACCATCAGCTCTAATTCATCTATTGGAGCAAAAATTAATAGAAGACCAGGTCTTACATTATAGTAAAATTTAAGACTGGGTCTTATATTAATTTTTGCTCCAAAAGACGCATTAGAGCTGATTGTCTGACTAGGTCTTATTTTCAGGGAAACACGGTATTTGTCTCACAACTCCCTTTTAAATGAAAAACAGTATTCTGTAAAGAAGTTACTACCAATCAACTAAAGGAAAAATAAATGATGTCAAGATATTGCTATGTGTTTGCTTCAATGCTAGGCTTCTAGTTCACACCTTTCCCCTAGATCACACTTCAAATCGTCCATTTGACTTGTTTTCCACAGTAAGGAATGCTGATTAAAGGTTTCCAAAAGAATGGGACAGAGGAAATAAAGCACAGGGGCTAACAACACTAGGGGTGTGATTTAAAAGAAAAAAGAGAGAAACAAAGACAACTCTTCCTCAAATGAGACTAGATTGATTAAAAGTCCAAATGTTGTCTAAACACTTCCCACCTCAACAATCAAGCTTGTCCCAAACTGTTTAATAACAACCTGCCTCCTCCATAAAACGACGGTCCTGTGGATTAAAGAAGTATTTACTGTCTGTCCCTGTGGACGATCCTGACACACAGAGAATGTAAAGATAAAACACCCTGCACTTGACAAACAGCCTTGACCAGGAGAGGGGGTGGCAGGGAACCACTCACATCCTCCTCCACAGCCCCCTCGGGTGACAAACAGCATTTGTGCAACAGCAGCCCAGGCAGGGCGGGATCTGTGGGGAGGGAACTGGGCCAAGAGACACTCACAGGAACCGTAAATCTGCACCGTGGCTTCATTAGCAGCGAACTGTAACCAACTGCTAATTACCTGATGGCAACACTGGAAGCTGTAGGTCTGTGTATGGAAACTGTGTATGCAAATCTGTACGTGTTTGGCACCTAACGTTTGCAAGGATTTACTGTGACAGTTGGAGTCAGAGAAGATACTAGACTACCGACACCTTCCAAAGGAAAGTGAAGGTGAAATCTTAGTGAGCAACTCCCTGGAGGAAAGCACAATTGTACGAAGTGCTTTGACTCAGTCACCTCGGTCTTCCTTTGTTTTCTCCTGTATTCCGAGGAGGTAAGCAGTCAGAACCCAGGAAAATAAAGCTCGCTGTAGGACACGAGCAGAAAGTGGACCTACAAGCCACCAGGACAAAATGGTCCTTTTTCAGGATATCTGACTCTTGGATGCACACATCTTAATAAACTATCAGGAAACTAAGTCATTTCTTATCAAACCCAGTTAGTTCCATGGGGCGTACACACAAAGAGTTAAATATATCAAACCAAAGACTGGCGAGTCTAAACACTGCCGAGGAAATTTTAGGGTAGATTCTAAAATGACCGAGCGAAGCGTCCCTCATCTCCCCAAAGCACATTTCCCTCACAAGTCACCACGATGCCATCTGCCCTTCGCGCCCAGCACAGGTTTATAAAGAGAAGGTGGGGGACAATCCCAGGTGTAAGTCCACCCAGTGACAATTAAGGTTTGAAGGAAAAGGAAGGGTCTTCAAAACCTGATATATAGGTTACTGAGTGTGTGAGTGTGCCTGGCATAGAAGTGGTGACCAGGGACAGACTCATCACCCACCTGTTAGAACTCACATTGTGATGATGGGAGAGAGAAAAGACACAGGAAAAAATGAGCGGCTGTGGTAAATACCATGCAGGAGACACACTGGGTGCGGTAGTTGAGAACGGGGGCCTGGGGCATCTCAGATGCGCTTTACGGGCGCCGTCCTTGGCAAGGGTCTCTAACATGCAGCCGGGATGGTGAACGTGGGTAATAAACTTCATGAATTATGTTCGCTGTGGCTTTTGTCCTGTATTGTTCATTATTGTAATCATGTTCAATTATGAAAGTGGGAGGAGAGAAACTTAACGGGGAAACCTGAACACAAGTCATCACGAGACCCGAAACACTGGTCCCTCTCACGGCATCCATTTCCTTCCCCACCTCAAGCACCAAGGCAGGGTCCCCGGCAGCAGTGACCACCTGGGGTCCCGTTGCTGTGGTTACACCACTTCCGGAGGAACAACCTGCTGATGATAAAGCTGTCACTTAGCAGCACGGCTGTGCTGTGTGCACAGTACGCTCAGCTCTCATCTCTCGTTTAGTCCTCACAACCGCTCTGGAACGTCAACATCCCCTTTACAACTCAGTAAACCAAGGCAGAGTCTCAATACTGTGCGGTCACAGCTGTGGAGAGTCGCGCTGGTGCCCCAGGGCACTGCTGGACTCAGGAGACTGGCTTCTAACTGGTGCACAGCGTAACCGAGGAGGAACGAGCTGAAATGATTACCGTCTAGGGCTCCCTTTCCCCACCTGACCACGTCCCCTCCGACTGCACGGAAGTTTGTCCTCGATTACTTAATTGCAGTATAAAAATATACTTTGTCTTGTCTGGCGACACCCCTTTCAAATGCCCAGGATTTCTGTAGAGAAAATGGTGGGGGGGACTTCATCCGATTCCACTAACATGCTCGTCACCCAGCTGTCAGGGTATCTTCCCTGAGTGAGCGAGATCTTATTCTGCACCTCATGGAATCTGCTTTTCATCAAGAAGCTTGAAGGGCAGGGCCGACCCAGCAGCTGCAAAAGGGTGAGATGTGATAACAAAGCCTAGGTTCTAATTAACATTCAATCAGCCTTCAGAGCTGCCTTTGAAAGGCGAGCCTACGGCCTGTGGCTTATCTAGGGCGTCTATTCAGACAGGAAACATTCTGAGCATCAGAATCAGGTTATATTATTGTGATCGTCAGAGCAGGACAATAGATTCTGCATATTCTGTGCTTCACGTCATTATCTGCTACTCATGGAGTACCACAGGAATCCACATACTCAGAAGTTTAGTTTTCATTTTTGTTCCATTACCACGGCCACATATCATTATCCAAATACAAACCAGCTTCCTCATAGCTATGCCCACCTTAAAATGGGTGTCTCAATCCAATTCAAAGTTACAGAAGAACGAGAGCGGCCTGAGCCCTGGGTGTGCGGCGGTGACAGAGACGCTGTCTCAGGACAAACACTGCCTCCCCGCCCCCTGTCCAGTCTGTCTGACGGGTTGTGCTGCAGCAGGTGTTCTCTGGTCCTCCCTGTGACATACAAGGTCAGGGAGCTGGACAGCACACTGGGCGCTTCTCGGAGGGATTCCTCATGTCACTGCAGGACACCTGAAGGTGTGTGTGTCTCCCAGTTGCTTTTCAGTGGCCCCGTGTTCCCGGCAATGTCACAAGAGGGAATGCCTTGCTTCTCCACGCTCGATGCCTTTTCCATGACTTGGCAGCAGTTCCTAATGATTTCCACACAAACACTCCAGTGTCCCACATACAGACAAGTCACAATGTCACCAAAAGGTCCTCTCCTACTCCTAACATGAGCGTGTGTGCCACAGAAACAGGTCAACATGGATGACTGCTCCATTCACGCCTGGCTTTGCTGGGCTCCTGCTACACTGGTGTCCCCTTCAACGTCACATCAGAGTGTCCTTCCTGCTCCTAATCTAATGTGACCCCAGTGAGGCCCCCCTCATTTCCTGCTTTGTCAACAAAGCACTTATCATGAGATGTGTTTTTTCTTTTTGTTCAGCTTCTAGCCGTCATTGGTGAGCACCACAGGGCAGGATTTTTATGTCACTGACACACACTGAGCACAGCACTTGGCACATGATAGGTGCACAGTAAACAATTGCTGAATGATACGTGAGTGGATGAACCCATGAGTGGGAGTGCGTATCTGGGAAACGCATATGTAAAGACATTACCTCATACACTAAATATGCCTTTATTAGTCACCGATCAATACTGATTTTTAAGAACATGCATATTATGACGAAAGAAGAAAGAATGCCTTTACACCAGTAGCTCTCAAGTGGGTGGGAGGGGGAAGGGTTTTTCCTGCCACGGGATATTCTGCAGGGTCTGGAGATGTTTTCAGTTGTCACAAAGGGGAGGGCAATTCTGGCCACTGGGGAGGCAGGGGATGACACGGCTAAGCACTGAGCACTGCACAGGACATGTCCCTACAACAGGAACGGTCACCCCAAGCTTCTGTAAGGACAACGCTTTCCATTATCCTCCATATTCCTCATAAGAATGATAGTCTAGCTCCTCAGTTTGCTGTTGAAAATAAAATGATTTGTCACGGGTTATTTTATTTATGTTTAATGAGATTGGTTTTCCATTTTTTTTTTTTTTTTTTTTTTTTTTTTTTTAGCATAAACACATTTATTCACTAACCAAAGGGACGATCTTAATTAAACCAACACTTGGAAATAGTTGCATGCAAAATGTTTATGACAAAGACAACTGAATACAGAGATGGGAAAAAAAAAAAAAAGCACGGAGAGATTTGCTCATTGAACTGAGCCTGTTTACTCGACCAGCTAATTCCTGTCCAGAAGGATGATGGAATTTTTACTCTACTTTTTCATAAACCCGAGTACAGTTGACATTGTTCATGACGCATTCCACCATTAGTTTCCCATTTTCCACTCTTCTTGTTATTGTGCTTTCCTTGCCGTCCCATTCCTGATGTTGCACCAATGCGCCGTTGACAAAATTGCACACAGTCTGAGTTTTTCTGCCATCGGCTGTAGTTTCTTCAAACTTCTCTCCCAGGTTGCATGAAAACTGTGTTGTTTTCAACGTGCTCTCAGTTTTTATGGTGAGGTGTTTGCCGTCAGTAGTGATGACACAGTCGGGTTTGGCCATGGCCCCCATTTTTCGCAGAGCCATCCCTACTCCTAATTCCTTCATGTACTCATCAAAGCCTTTGCTCTCCACTAAGCGCCATCTTCCTACCAGCTGCTGAATGGAGGCCATGGTGGGCGCGGGCGGCGTGCGTGTCAAGAGGAGCAGAGTGCTGGTTTTCCATTTTCTTGACATATTTTGTTAGAATATGTCTCAGATACCATCCATGTCACTACCACAGTCTCTTGAAAAACCCCTGCAAAATCCTCCATTCTTTTGGGTACAAAACTGCCATCCTGATTGCTGGCATTATAAATGTTTTTAGTCTACCAATAATATTTTTAAACATGTGTTTTATTTTTAAATTTTATCTTGATCCTAACTTAGCAAAGATATTCCATAAGACCAATATCAGTATAGACCCTTTTTTCTTTCTTTCTTTTTGGTCCAGTGGAAACCTGATTTTCTTACCAGCATAGCCACAATTGGCAGCTAAGAAAACAAAACACGAAAACACAGGACAATATGGAAAAAGATCTATATTTGCATATAATGGTTTTATACTCAGTAAGAAAAAATAGAAATGCCTGCCAAGTAAAGGCATTAACACATTTTCAAGAGAATTCTCATGTGCGATATTCCCCGGCTCAGCATTTCACTTTCACAGCATCAATTACTCACGTCTGAGCAGCCTTTGAACCCCAGTGCCCACTCAGGGGATCTCACAATGCTGCCGCCCTCTCTCTGTCTCTAGTATTGTCTTCTCCTGTCTCCATTGTTTTAAACCCAGATCTTTGCTTCCTACCTTCAATCATCCCATCCCTGCCATCCTTTGAGGACGGCAGCCATCAATTTCCAAAACGAAACAACAAGGGCTCGTGTTTACCCTTTCCCAGGGAATGCACTGAATAATGAAGACCACTTAAGAAATGCCACGGAAAATTGATCACTCCAGAATTCAGAGCAACTGGTCCACATTGGAGAAGAACAACTGCCTTTGGGCCTCAGAACTGGTACAGAGAAAAAAGAAGACAACTGCATTGATCTTTGTTCTTTATTGCACTTGAGTATTCAGATTCACAGACTCTAAGAAATGTTTCTCTTAATCAGCAAGAGGGAAGGAGACCTGCTATAGAAACCAGGGTCCCCCAATTAAAATAAACGTTTAAAAAGCTAAAGGCAAGCAAAATGGTGTGTAAGATCAAAAAATAGTATGGTGATGCTAGAGACCAGATGCTTTCTTCATGGAGCAATCGCTTGATTCAAAAACTCCTCCTGTGTCACCAAGGCGGAGAGTCACAGCTGGCTGTTTACTGCTCTGTCCTTGCCCTTTAGAAGCAACTGATAAATTGCTCAGGATGGAAAGGCCAAGCACCCCGAGCCGACTCCTCTCACTGACTGTCATAGTTCTGAATGCCGTTAACGTGCGGCACGTCCCCTGAGAACCGTCAGGTCCAGGCCTGAGAAACGGGGAGGACATCAGAGGCCGCTCACGCTCACTGGGCACAATCTGAAAGCCAAGGGCAAGCTCCTAACTGGAGCCCAAGCCTCCTGAAGTTTTCTTCTGTCACAAGCCCCAAAAGAACGTCAATCCTGGCTTTGCTTCTATGCTTGATGGAGATTGGGCACTAACACATACTTGCTGTCTGAGATTTGCAGACAGCTACTCAGAAATCCATCACACACCCCCTCATGGACGGTGTGTGCCCCTCTGCAGACACAGTCTGTGCACTGGTCCAGACCCCCGACCGACCACTGTGCTCCTTGCACTGACACTACACGGCTTCCAAATACAATTTCTCTTCATCTGTTTTTATGGATATTATAAAAAATAGCAGCAAATCAAAGAGGAAAACAGGTTCATTTGATGCCAGTCACAAAACCTGCTGACAGGTGTCGCCATATGTTGCGACAAGATCTAGTGGCCATGGGTCATCGCTCTAAAAGGAACTAACGCGTGGCTTCCAGAGCTGTGACACACTGAGGGGCCCTCTGGGATCTCCAGCACAGATCCCGTGGCAGGTATGAAATTAACTCGTGGCATCACAGGAGTTTCCAAACATGACAGCTCCCAGATCAGTTGCCACTTAGCACCGTGGGGGCTGTGGAAGGAACCGGGACGAGTACATAATTGCAGTGGGGTGTCCTATGGGCCATAAGGAAAAGCAGCCCAGAGAGAATGTCTGGATTTATAGAAGGCAGTGGCCACATACACAGAAGTCAGGCAAAGTAATTCTGTTTCAGATAGTCCTGTAATTTTAATTCGCTTCCTGGACTAATTTCCACAAAAAAGATGAATAAAGCATTCAGTATTATAATTTTGAAGAGCTCTTTATTTCTCCCTAGAATTAGAACAAGCGTTTCAGTCATGAGTTAAGGAAGTACTAGAGCAATCGTGCTTCCTCCCAACACACACACACACACACACACACACACGGGCATGCACACATGTACACAGACGCCACACACACCACGTCTCTGCCTCCTGAAATAAACACAAATGCCCCCACTGTAAGATAATAATCACGTCACATGCACAAACATAAAATCTGTAAAGGGTAACTGAAAATCCTGGTTACAGGAAAGAAAGATGTTGAAAGAGCCAAGCAAAACATTTGCATCATAAAATAAACAAATGTGTCACAGGCTTGTTTTCCTGGCTTTTGAGTTAATTCTATTTCCTGTATGAATTCCAAATGTCATGTCAAAGACAACACGGGGAAATGAGCAAATTCAAAGATGGAGAATAAGCACAGTTAGAAATGAAGTCACACAAACAAGCTATTTATCGTCTCTGAAGTCCTAATATAAAAACACACAAGTTCCGAATGCCACATTTTTAACATAATTTTCACAGCATAAGGTAAGAGAAATAAATCAAAATTACAGTGATTATAGTTTGAAATGCAAGCAATTTGGGTCCTAAAAGGATAAATGTAATGTGTGACTGTGAACACAGTCGAGAATGAGACGTTCCCCGAGGGTCCATGCCACAGGCTTCTGCCAACAGACACATGAAGTGTCTTCACGTTGTGAGCACAATACAGACCAGCAAAGTCTCCTGTCGCAGTCTGGGCCTCGCCATCAATCCTGGTGGTTTATTTTGCTTCCTTAAAATGTAAATTTTCTCCAGAAATCCTTTATGATCGTAGCTGGTGAACATAATAATTTATTTCTAGGGCTGGGAATACCTTAACTATCAAATATCCTTCACTTTTCAAGCTGATACACATTTTTCAGATCAGTAAACCTTCAGTGCATATCAGAAATGATGCTTTGGAATGACTGTGCGTTACACACACGACACAACACATACTACATGCCAGGCACTGAGCTATGAATTTTACACGGAATTCATTTCATCTCAGTACTAACAATCCTGTGAGGTGAGAAACTTTACTATCTCCAACTCCTACAGGAGACGACATGGGTGCGAGAACGCAGTCCTTTCAGCAAGTCTACAGCGAATTCGTGGAATGCTCTGGAACTAAAGCAGGGCCACACTCTCACCCCCTGTGCGTGAGGCCGGGTAGGTCACTCACATCAACCCACCCGGGCACGAGCTTTCTCTTGCTCTTGCCTCTTATTTCGACCTCATGGTCAGAGAGTTATAACGACACTACTAACTTTATAAAACACCAACTTTCTTCCAAACAGGCTTCGAACTCTGCCCTCTCTGTCCCGAATCTTTGCAAACACTCTGTAGGAAGGAACACGAATCTTCCTGTCTTAAGGAAAGCAGCCTCACAACTCAAGGGGATTCATTCAACTTATTTTTCTGAGGAGCTATGGTATACACACACCATCTGTTACATACATTTAATAACAATCTATTTCATAATAGAGTGGTGAATTCAACGACATAATCTTTACCCTCACAACAGCGTCGGTTGGTGGGGAAATATAAAAGTAAACATGACAATGTATGTGCCATGACTTATTTTTAAATAGTTTTTAAAAGAATGGTAAAAACAGGTGCTTTAGATGCTGGCGTCCTGCAGGCAGGTCAACCCCAACTCCTCTGATTACTAGGTTTCAGAACATAAATTACTTTCTTAAACTTTCAATTCTCACTTTTCTCATCAATTGAAAGGGAATAATAGTGTTTTAAGGATTAAAGAAGGTGATAAAATATAAAATGCTTAAAAAATGGCTTGGCATCTATGCATATATTCAATTATTAGTATCTTTATATTATTGCTAATAATGTTTAGTTTGTATAAACACAAGCTTCCTTTTGTGTAAGTTTATCTTTACACAAGTGTTCTTCTCAGACTAAGAACTCCCTTTTGAATAGTAGTAATGGCCTCTTTTCATTGCAGCAAAGAACTACTTCTCATTATAGAATAGCAAGTTTATTAAATTCAACGTTCTTTCGAATATTTAAAAAATTAGACTCCTGGAAAAACGGCAGAGCACCTGGTCCCTGTGTGTCCACTGAACCCTGTCCCTGGCACCGTGCAAACCATCTGCTAGACTCTCCGCAGCAAAGCACTAAATGTCACTACAGTTGACAAAACTGTCATTCTACATAGCAACAAAAACAGTTTGTCATGCGGGAACTCAGCTCCCGCTCCCCACACAAGAGCACAGGACATGGTGAGGCCAAAAAGGAACACCCACGGAGCCACAGACAGGGGCGTCATACAACTATAGTCCCGCTGGCGGCTGGGGTGGAGACACAGGAGGCGGGAGCCACAGGATCCGCAATCCGCCATCCACTTGTCTGCCAACCGACGCACCAGCAACACCCCTGCCAGCGTAGCCACGGCAGTTATATTAGTGGCCAATGGCTCACTGGTAACAGCTGACGGCCAACTAGCCACAGCTGATGGCCATCTGCTACCTGAGCCCTCACCTTTCCACGTGAGGCTGAGAGCCTGGAAACTGTTCTCTGGGACTCTGTCCCCACACAATTCATAAGACGTGTTTGTTTTTTCCTATCGAGACAAGGCAAGCCTGGGCACGCCTGCCATCAATACACATCAGCAGAAATAAGGAAATAAAGGTATGGAAGTTAAAAGCACCGCACATAACTGGAAAGGAAGGGAGAGCCGCTTCTGCCCTACAAACGCTTAATTGCTTTTCTCGACCTAACAATGAAAACCTGACCAATGAACAGGAAATTTAAGTAACAAATTATATTAACAGAGCAAAATACCTTCCGAGGCTGCTTGTACATCACACAGGTCGCTAGCCAACGTCACCAGGGTCTGCGAGCCGGGCCGCCCTGCCGTTCCGCAGCTCTGTACAGATGGTCAGTCACTGACCCACCCCCACACCCCACGGCAGCTTCATCACTAGCAAACGGGTGGGGAGAAGAATCGCAACCCACAGGGTCTGGCTGGAACTAAACGCCTACTGTGTGCCTGCTGCCACGCTAGGCACTGGAGACAGAGTGGTGAGCAGGACAGACAATCTGTGCGAACAGGCCGACCTGTGTGAAACGCTTAGCTAGAGGGAGCTACGGCTGCTCGCCTCGTCAGCATGCTGAGGGCAGTGTGTGGTCCACCTGAATGATAAATGAAGATGCTGCACAGATCACGGCAGTTTACGCAGAAAGCAGGAGAAACCCAATAGAACATCAGTAATGTTTCCTGCACATTTGCAACTGGGTAAATCCTATAAATAAGAGAAACATGGAGAGAAAATTGCATTGATTGAGACAAGACACACTTCGTACTCGACAAGCTGTGGGAGGAAAACTTCCAGCTGCAGGTGCCTTACTTAGACGCTCCTGGAAATGGTTAAAATGACCCCATTGCAATTTTGAAAACCATGCGAGGGGAATTCAAAAATTCAAAACCAAACAACGTGCGTCTTAGATGAAAAAGGAAAGCAAAGTGGATGGTACTGGAGGCCCAGGATGCTGCTGCCACTGAACTACCTGAATCGGAAGCGTATTTATTCTGTTTATCTGTAGGCAGCGTTAGTGGCCTAAGAGCTCCGACTGCTCCACCCGAGCAGGGCGAGTAACTGAGGGAAATGCGCTCACCCCGAAATAGCCCCATGTCTGGGCACCCGCAGCGCGCGTGCATAACGCTTCCCCAGCTCCAGGAGCGTGCAAGCCAGCGCTGTCTGCACTGGCTGCTTCCGCTGGGCTGGCCACTGGCCACACGTGGCTACCGTGTTTCCCCGGAAGTAAGACCTAGCTGGACAATTAGCTCTAATGCGTCTTTTGGAGCAAAATTAATATAAGACCTGGTATATGTCATATTATATATATTAATTATAATATATTATGATATATTATATTAAGACCAGGTCTTATATGAATTTTTGCTCCAAGAGACGCATTAGAGCTGATTGTCCAGCATTAGAGCTGATTGTCCAGCTGGGTCTTATTTCCGGGGAAATGGTATTTAAATAACTTAGAGGGAACTAGAATCCACACTTCAGTCTGTCCACTCCACACTCCATGTGCTCGGGGCCAGGTGTAGCTGGAGGAGACAGAGCACACCCACCACTGGACAAGGCGCTGGTGTGGACATTCACCGCTTCATTTTCATTCAGACATTCATTCTTACCCATTCATTTTTGTTCCTTCACATCACACGTGTTTATTAAGCACCTACTCTGTGCCAAGCCTGGGACACAATGGTAAGCAAATACAGATGTTGTTACTGCTGCCAGGGAGCTTCCATTTGCATGGAGTAAACGGACATTAGCTACATAACCACACAAATGAAGATAAAAGTGAGACTATGGTAAGTACTATGAGGGAGAGGAAAGGGGTGCTGTTTTAGAGGGAGGAGGTCCATGTGCCAGAAAGAAGGGACCGTCAGTGAGACACGGAGGGTATGCAGGAGCTAACTGGGCAAAGATGGAAGAAGAGGAACAGAGCACATGCAAAGGTCCTGGGGTCAGCGAGGCCTGGAGAACATGCAGGGAAAGGCCAGCAGAAGGATGCTGGTGAAGAGAGCAATTGGTCAGAGTCCAGCCGCAGTGCTTGGGTATTACTGAGCCTTTGTAAACCACGCAAGGAGCCTATCTTTCCCCAAAGACGAATGGAACATCGTCTTAAGCAGAAGGTGGTATGATGTCAAGTTTGTATCTCAGAACCTCTTGGTACAGGATGGTAACTAACTTATAGGCAAGAGTCGGTAAGAATAGTTAGGAGACACACCCATGCATGGTGCCATCCGGCCACCCACCGGAGAGCAAGATGCATTCACATTAATAGGGCTAAATATTAAAGAGGTTACTCCATGGGAAACACGAACTTGACATGAAACTCATGGGTCTGACCACTTCTCAACAATGTGATTTTGTCCGGCTACCGGAAAATACTTATGGGAGCAGGACAAGACGGGGTGGATATACTGAGTTTAGCAAATGTTGCTGAGGCTTAATGGTGAAACGACAAAGGTCTAGAGGCCTCAGCTCCTGGGTAAGGTTAAAGGAGGTAACAGAGGCTAAGGGAAAATGATGAAGTTTGGGACTAACAGTTACCTCTAAGGGAGTAAAGAGGTTAAATACTGTGGGGCGGGGGGAGGCAGGGGAGGGGGCGGGGAGGGGAACTAAACTAAAGCACTGACTCCTGTTCCTGAATGAGGAACACTCCCTTGGCCAGCGTGGGGCACACCGACCACTTTTAGGGGGTGCAATAATGTGGTCACAGAAGGGCAAACTCTTTTTGGTCCTGAAAAATCCACGGAGCCAATTCTAGCGATTGCACCCATGATGCTGGCAAGACTGAGAGGTAAACAGAACTTCCAGAAGGTGCACCATGTACTGCGACCTCCCCACTGCCCCTGGGACGCTGCCCAGCTCCCTCCCTCCAGGGTCTTCGCTCCCCCTTCACTTGGGCGCCTCCCTCCCAAACAGTTACGGGCGACCCTTCATTCAAATCTCTGGCCCACTGTCACTGCTTCAGACAGGCCTCCCCTGACTCTCCTGAGTACGGTGGCCATGCCCCTCTGTGGTCATTTCATGATGGGAACTATCGGCATCCGACACGTCCTGGCTCTTTGTTATGTCTGTAGATTAGACTGTAACTCCCAGAAGGCAGAGCTTTGTCTTGGTCACCTCTGTGTCCCGGGCACCCAGTGCCTGACAATGACAGGGCTGATCAAGGGGCAGTGGATATATGGTGGCACGGTGACGGTGGCACGATGACAGCACAGAAGAAGGGGGAGTGTGAGGGGCGCAGTCTGTCGTCTCTGGACTATGCTTGGATCTTGGCCCCCAGAACGTGTTGGTGGCTCCTTGAACGATGTGAGCAAAGCCTCCTTGGGATCTTCTCACAACGGAACATCTCCACAGCCTTGTAGTGACGAGACCTGAAATTCCCTTCGCCTGGGCTTCCTGCAACAACGGGAGTGTCAGGGCCGACACACTGCCTGACGCGGTAAGTGACCTGGGGACGACCTGCGTCCTCCACCTGCCTGTTTCCACAGAACCAAACACGGCACCTTGGGAGGAAAGGAGTGTGTGTGCTTGAACGTTTCTGAGAGGGAAGAGGGGAAGGAGAGCAGGGGCGACACCCTGGGTGATAAGCAGACCTTCGGCTGAAGCCAGGACTTGGAAGAGCTTAAAGCCGCTTCAGAAACAGCAAAGCACAATATATGCACAGGAAGCAACGCAAACACAGTTGTGTGTTGGAAACATGTGGTCACTAGCCCAGGACGTGGAGGGTCCAGCAGAGCCCGCACACATGTCACAAGGCACAAGGTAAGGCGAGGAACAAGCCAGCAAGAACCACCACGACGTGCACAGGCCCCGAGACTTTCACAGGAATAACCGCCCCCCAAGTGTCTGGCTGCCGTGCTCATTCACAAGTCATGTTTGAAATGACGGCAGTGACATCATGGCGAAGCAGAACAGCAGTGGGGATCTGAAGGCATTAAATGGACATAAGAAGCCCGTAGTCACAGCCCTGGTCGAGTTATTTGTATGTATGTTGCTGAAGAGCCTAAACATTTCGATGACCAAATTCTGTTGACATCGGGCTACGTTGCAGAAAATACCTACCCTGTAACTTCACGGTCAGCGCATGTCCAAACAGCATTTGATCACCGTGTGAGTTTTCACACCTAGGTATGTGACCACCACATAGAAATGTCACAAAAGCACGGTCTCCTCTTAACCAGGAAGGTGATTCTTCATACGAGTGGTTCCCGTGCCGCACGCATGTTACACGGAAGAAGGATGTCGGAAGGCACGCGCTCTGCCCCGTGGTCGGCGCCGCTCCCTGGGCCCCTGCCCCCCCCTCAGGCTGGATGTTGGGGAACAGCTGCCACGTCCTCACGCCCACAGCTCAGCTTGAGCACGCAGCCCCCAGCTGTGCGTCCCTGGCTTCCTAACTACGCCAACGTCCGTTCAAAATTAAAACATTCTGACAGATGTCTCCACCCTCACAAACGAAGACTTCCAATTCACAAATCCCCTCCATTCCATCTCGTGAGAACGTCCTGTGCCGTGTACACGTCACGACATATGTGGGGGTCTACACTCAAGGAGACCCCACAGGTGGCCTCAGAAACCTGCAGGCGGCTGCGACTGCTTTCGGGGACCCTGACCTTGGCCGGAGCACAAGCCTGAGTGCTTCCTGCCTCTGCAGACATGGCCTGAGGCTTGCCACCTTCCCCTGTCCTATCACTTCCGGGTATCTTGTCATTCCATGAGCCCACGTCACTTCTTATCACTAACACTCAGTCTGATTGGAAAAGCTCTCCCTCCCATTTCTGCCCAGAACTAGGGCTGGAGGGAAAGTGAGGTCCCCTCTGTCTCATCCAGCCCAGATCGCCTGTGGGTCGGCTCCTGCACACAGCCCCGGAAGCCACCCCGTCACCACTTCCACGGCTGCTGCAGACCCCAGGGCCACTTGCTGCCGCTGTCACTCGCTGTTCCTAGCAACCCCTCAGCTGAGGGACCAGCAAGAGGGCTCAAGCCCAGGTCCTTAATATGGGGACAATTTGTTCTCTGGGACATTCGTGACCCCCAGCCCCCACCCAGGCCCAGAGGCGAAGGTGGGGCCCACCCTGCCACCTCTGTCATTTTGTCGTTTTCCTGCCCTGCTCACCCGGCACAGAGACAGGTCAGCAAGTCCATCACTGGTTCAGATAAACAGAAACTCAGAGCCGGTCTCCCATCCTCCAGGCACACAGTCTGTATGAAGGATTCAACTGGGCCCCTGCACTGGCTTTGCGAAGGAGCCAGGGCCACAGAGGGACCCTGTTATCACAACAGTGCCCGCTCAGAGGCTGAAGCACTTCTAAGAGCGCTCTCAGCTGCTGCCCCCGAAGCTTCCTGTGCACACGGGGCAGCTGGGGTGACGGTTGGGAAAGTGGGTTCTTCTTCTCTCGGGACGGCCCTGAGGAAGGATGCTGCCCTAAGCTCTTCCTCTGCTCAGGAGCGGGGACACTGGGCAGTCGGCCCTCAGCTGTGAGCTCAAGTTCCCAGTGGGAGAGCAGCAGCAACTGGAACAACACAAAGTCCCACTCCACGTCCTGTCCCACCAGCAAAACCGCCACTAAGGGACTTCTGGCCACGCGTGAACTGGCTCTTTGTACTGAAACCCTACGTTCTGGAACAAGAGAACTGTTTCCTAAAGTGTCTGCCTAACAATTGACACGGGATTTAAGTCCAAGTTCAAGTCCAAGCATTGTTTTTTCATTGTTTCTTTGGTGCTCAGTAAAGCCCTAAGGTTTGTAGCTGCCCCTGAGTACACGGTTATTAAATTGTGACCCACATTATTGGCATGTACAGTAATCCTGAGATAGAAGAGGAGGAACCTGTATTAACTGAAGGACAGAAACAAACCCACGTGAGTGCTGAGACAGCGGCCTAGTCACCATGGCTTAGCACGTTTCCCACGTCACTAGAGTAGGTTCTAGAACATTTCACTCTTTATGATTCCAAATTATTTGTACTCACTGTTTAAATGTAATCTAGAAGCCTGAGAAATCTTCTGCCTTTTTCACGCAAAGGGTTGCATCTACTGAGCATGTGTTGGGCCAAAATACATTTAAAGCAGAAACAAATAGAAAACGTGATAAAGACAACAAATGTGAACTGAATAAACGCCCAGCTGTGGTGGAAAACCAAAGCAAGGTTTTTCCACAGGACAGAAACGACATTTTAGAATAGACTGTCCGCAGCACAGCTGATCAAATTCACAGCTAGAAATGACTAAATGCAGGAAAAAGCATTTCTAGGACAATTCGTACATTTTGTCATTCAAGAAAATGTACTCAATATGCTTTTAATTGTTTCTTGGAAATAGTTCACATTGTAAATCTATTTTCTTAACAAAATACCCCTTAAATCTCAGGGAGGATATGTGTTGCCAAAAAGCTATATAATATTTACCATTTTCCCTGAGTTTCATACAACAATTTAAACCAATGTGGATACGGCGGTGCGGAGGTTCACACCAGGGTTTAATTAGGTGTCAAGGCTACACTGGCGAGATCGAGGCACGATGCATACAGCGATGGCAGACCCTGAAAAGAAGACGTACAGATTATGCTTCTAGTTTAAATGTTCTCTTGCACAATAACATTTTTTTTTAATTCTCCCAATATTAAGGTAACAGCAGCCACAAGAAAATTGTCAATACTAAAATTTCTTAGGACGTGAACAGAATACCAAAGAGAAGTAACCAGGATGTAACATGTGGACAGAAAACAGAGGAAAGGGTGCGTCCCCAACCGCCTGGGGCCCTGGCCACCTCCCTGTGGTTAATTTGGATCTGCTGTGGGACAGGAAGCGAATATCCACGAGCTGTGTAACCAGGAGGTGGGAAGACACCCCTTCTTAGCCCAGAGGTCTCGCTGCCAAGTACCTGCCTTAACAAAATGGCGTCACTGATTAGTTCAATTCCTCAACAGGCGTTTATTTACATCCTGCTGTGGGCAGTGATGGAGCCAAAGTCAGCAGGGACAGGGTCCTCCCCTCGTGAAACAGGAAATACACCCTGGGAAGTAGGGCCTTCCCGGGGGATGGATGCTGGTAAATGTGGGGAGGTGACACACGTCTGTCCCTAGCTAGCTTCTGGGGGACTCAGGGCGAGCATCTCACGTCGGGGAAGAAGGGGGTGATGGTTTCCTGCCATCTTAGTCAGAGGGGCTGCAAAACTGGCCGAGTCGGGAACCTCACCTCAGGTGTATCCCTCCTCACAACCGCCCCTGGCAGACAGGATGCAGGGACCCAGGCCAGCCCCTCAAATGCCCATGGGTCCTATTTCCCGTCAGCGTGTGCGGATGGCGTTGTCTGAGTGTTCCTTTGTTTGTTTTCCTTAACAGGCTTGCTGTTTTGACCAAGGGTCAGAGGTTTCTGCAACAGTGAATGCTGAGAACTGTCTTGCATCCCACAGACCCCAGACGGTTTGCCCAAACCGGCCACCCCTCCCCCACTCCACACCATCTGTGGGAACCATCCAGTTTAAAACACCTGAAAACTCCGTCTGGGGAAGGCCCTCCTCCCCTGTGAATACGGCACACCTCCCCACACAGGTTTTGATGGGTGTGAGGGTGACATGTCACTGTAGAGAATTCTAGGAGCACCTCAGGTGCAGGCCCACCCTCTGCCCTCCATGTATCATGCTTCACCTGGGCTCTGGAATTGGATCAGTCAGAGTTCGCACCGCAGCTCAGAAAGGCAGTGGCTTCTGGCTAAGAAGTTGGTGTGGACCCCACCTCCTCCTGCGGCTCCTGAGAAAGCACCATTCTCTGAATTCCGGTGGTTAGTAAGTGACATCAAAATGTCACAGCAAAGACTAATTACATGGTATGATTTAAATGTTCTAATAAATTTCACTGAGCACTTACTATGTGTCCCAAGCACTGAGCACGTGTCACCGGCTTTAATTCCATGCATTCTATCAGGTGAGTGTCCCCAGTGTCCAGTCTACACGTGACATCACCAAGACACACACACGGCAGGCAGGAGGCCACGTCGGCGCAGCTGGCAAGTCTCGGCCAGAACACGGTCCTCGGAGCCACTCTCTGGGCCACTCTGCCAACCCACCCCTGACTGAAACACGCAGAGAGGAGAGAACACGTGTCTGGGATGTGGGACGTGCCTGCCTCTGGCTGGCAGAACAGTGGCCATCAGATACGTAGGGTGCTCCCATGACGTGGCGTGGTGCCATCAGGAGAACTCCCACTGAGGCCACATGTCACTTTAGTTCTTTTCCGGCCTGAACTAACGGCCTTTCGAATGGCCGGCTTACTAATCAGGAAGCAGGGGCTGGGAAGGAACGTTTGCACAGAGTGTGACGTCCAGCTCATTCAACACCCAGGTCTTGGATGCAAACGGTCCACTGTGAAAAGAGAAAGAACTTCTTTGTGCTCCAGTGTGACGCCGTTTTCCCTGCAACTCCAAGACACTGTGTTAATCAGATGTCCTTTGTTAAAAGACCAACCATCATTCACTCTGAGTTAGATAATGGGCACTGGCTTCCAGCTTCCCAAACGCCCCCATTCTGAGTATCTCAAAGACAGGAAGTGACAACTGACTTCTGCAATCTTAATGCACGGCACATAGTAGGTGCACAATGTGTATCATGCCACACAAACGACACAGACAGGGCACTTGTTAGTGTGACAGTACGGGGTTACTAAAGACGCAAATCACTAGCAAGGATTCTCTGCTGTTCCTTTGGAGTCCTGCTCTCAAGACCAAGCTCCCTTCCTCCATTGTTTATTTATTCAAAAACCCAGGCAGTCTTAGTAGGGCTGAGTTCCCATTTCTCCTGGAATGCAGACCGAGCACTTCAAGTACATTCCCAGGGTGAGCCCTGGGGCCAGAAAAGGTTGCAGTAAAGGCAGGGTTTGTGAGGGCATTGTTTTCTGTGTGGGCTGGTTTTCGAAATGAGTAAAGAAATAATTCACTTGTCCTATTCATGTGGCAATGAGTTTGGTGTCACCTGAACGGAGTCCATAGAAAGACTCCTTCAACTCACATGACTACTAACTGGTTTTCTTTGCGGAAAGGTCTGAATGACAGAACATTGCCAAGCGCCCAGGGGCCACAGAAACTAGCACAAGCAAACCTGGGCTAAGACCATGACGGTGCAGCCCCCTGGACACCGTCCGTCTAGGTGAGCCAATTTCGGGACAGGAACACGCAAGACGAGGTCACTCTTTGCAAATCAACGTCAGTGGCGTGCGGTCCCTGCATTTGGCACCGCACATGGATGTACAGAAAGGAGCAGCTCACATAGCTGGAGCAGCTAAGGACAATGCCACATGTGACGCCCTGGGAGTCACTCCACCCACACCCTCTGAGCCAACCAGAGTTGGCGAGAGTTCCCATCTTCCAGAAATTGTAAAATCTAAAGGCAAGTTACAAGCAAATGCAACACAATTCCTGTCTGAGAAAACTGACTCAATGAATCGATGACGTGGATAAATCTTAGCAACATACAGAAGCAGATATACAGATACGAGAGTGATTCGGAGCAGTGACAAATGCAAATGGAAACAAGGGACCTCTTAGGACACCTGTGCAGCACCAACCGTTCCTGTCAGTTCCCAGGAACAAATGAGCATTTCCTTTCCCTAGCATTATTCTTTCTTACAAGAAAACAGAATACAAACAGGAAACATGCCCTCTTGCTACAAAATTCTGAGCCATCACGGTGTCAATGAGAACTGTCCAGGTAAGCGGTCAGCATGTCTACTGCTTCTTCCTTACTTGCTGCAGGAGCCGGGACCCCTCGGTGCCTCAGCACGACCTGGGGACCGGCCTGAATTCACTCCTGCAGGCGCGCGGTTCATCCAAGGGACCAGCAGTCTCAGGGCCCAGGGTGGACAGAAGCCCGGTGCGTGGCCCGTCCGTTTCCTGGGGGCTGAAGGGCCCGGCTTCTGGACTCTGCTTTGCTGAATCTCCTTCGGTGGAGATTTCTACACAAAAACCTACCCTCCAGATTTCCGTCTCTTCCAGTTGGTGCAGCTGGCCTTTGAAAGGCCCCTGCATGTCCTTTGGGGGTACCCGCTTCCAGTATCCACTGTCACCACCTTCCCAGGGTCCCCCCAGATGCAACAACACCCCTGACACATGGGCTCTTTCAGAGGCGCCAGACCAATGGTCCCCAAAACAGTCTTCTCCAAGGTGAGATGACAAACCCCTAAAATAAACAAATTCGGGTTTCCTCAGTCCGTTCTCATGGCACATCTGTGATTTCTTCCCATCCGTGTATTACAACTTTTAATTGACTTACTTTTCTATTGACATTGACATATCTTACGAAAGTACGTTCTCTCACTACTATAAACGGGAAATCAGCACCACTTTGCATAAAAATAAATACACCGAAACCTAAACAATTACTTTCTACACAGTGTGACCAGCTCCATCTGTGACTTTGAGGTCTGGTCTCTCTTTATGGAAAAGAGATGGTAGCAAGTGTCAAACATAAGCCCATGCCAGACCCAAACTGGCCTTTGACTTAATCTGAAGTCTCAAAAGACAATTAAAACCAAAAAATATTTGCTTTATGTACATCTATTAATTATATTTAATCTTAGATGACTTATGATCATTTATAGCCTCTCAGTGGCATCCATCCCATGACGTGGGAAATACTGAATTAATCAAAGCTAATGTCCCATATTAGAGGTAACATGAAGCCCAGCCCCTGAGAGCTGCCCAGGTGGACAAAACATTAAGGGCTAACGCATCCGAGACTGGCAGGACCATGGACAACCCATGGGACATCGGTCATCACCTGCATGTTAGGCCCCCGGCCCGGAATGTCCCCATAAGGACAACCACGGCAACAGGCAGGCCTGCTTCCTGCCCTGGACGCGGCCCCTCTGCCTGGATTCCCAGGCTGGCGACACCGGCTGTCCTGCTCAAGTCACTCGTTCATTCGGCCGCCCCAGCACACACCGAGCAACTGCTTGTCTCAAGCCCCGTTCTGGGCACCAGGAGCCAAGCACCAAAGAGGCAGGCGGGACTCGCGCCCTCACCCCACAGTTCGTGGGACTTCACGAGGGTGTGTAGCCAGGGCTCCCAGTTGCAGCGTGAGTCACACTGAGGGCAGGGTGACTCCTTCTGGAGGGGCCGTCCTGTTCGGTGGCATCACTGGACTCAACAGATGTCAGGAGCAAACTCCCACTCACCCCACGGGTGACACCCCAACCTATCCCCACATAGGACCAAATATCCCCGAGACGCACATCTCCGGGGCCTTCTCCCCGCATCACCCAGCTCTGGAAGGGCTGCCACCTGTGCCCCGTGTGGGGGACCCCACAGGGCTGTGCCCGGCTGCACGTCCCTTAGGAGGGGCTCTGCTTCACCGTGTAATGGGTGACAATCTCGTGCTCTGGTGACATGCAGCCAGTCCAGGAATGACATCATTTCGTTCAAGGTCATTTGTCATAACATTGGTGAGAAAGAACAAAATCAGATGCCAGCTGGGCCTCCGTCTGTGCAGTGTGTATGTTCTCCGTGTCTGCATGGGCTTTCCGGGAACTCAGTTTTCTCCCACGTCCCAGAGATGTGCACATGAGGGAACGGCGCATCTACACTGTCCCCTTGGTGGGTGAGGGTGGGTGTGCGTGGCCCTGCATGGAAGGGCGTCCTGTCCTGGTGGGTCCTGCCTGTGCCCTGAGCTGACGGGAGAGGCTCTGGCCACCATGACCAGGAACTGGAGTCAGTGATGGAAAAGAACGGTCTTCTTGTTACTATTCATCTTCCTGAAATGTCTGTATGGCTCACATTTATTCCAGGCTAGCCTCAGAAGGGTCTGGGGTCTTTATTTAGAAGCGTGATGACGCTTTTGTGAACAGAAAGATGCTGTAGGGACTTGCTCTTGCTCACATCACTCAGCATCGGGCACAGCTCGTGTTGGGACCCGTCCTCCGACTCAGCCACAGGTTGGACGAGGTTCCGTGAGGCCTCGCTCTGCTGGCCTGGTGACGTAGGAAAGGCCTGGGACAGAGGACGCCTGCCCCAGTTCTGCACTACATTTAGGTTCACTCTCGAGCGTGCGATGCTTCCCTGTGTGTTCTACTCTCTGACGTGCACACACACAGACGCACAGACGCATGGGACCCCCTCACTCTGCATCATGCGCTCAAAGGAAGTGCAGCACCCACAGCATCCCTGAGGGGGCCCTACGTACCTGGTGACTCAAGTGTCCTCTGGGAATGGGGACACGCGATCCGGGAATGTGGGGGAGCTCAGAGTGGCAGTAGCAGAGCAAGGAAGGAATCTCCTCAGCCCTGGGATACCTTCCTTTCAGGAACTGTCACAGGCCAACAGGACCACGGGCAAAGGGGGAAAGAGCAGCTGCAGCCAAAAACAAGTGACCAGGCTCTTCCCACAGCCAGCCAGGCTCACACCCAGACAGCGCCACAGGTGGTCACGAGCGGAGGTCAAAGGGGAGAAACACCTGCCAGGCTGTTGGGAAACAGTGGGGAAGGCAGTGCGAGACGGTAAGGCCGGCGGCACACAGAGGATGCAGGAGTCTCCACACATCCCAGACCCCAGGCGCCCAGGGGCCACCGAGCACTGTCCTCAGCCAGAGGACGGGTCCTGAGCCAGAGGCTCTTTCCCAGACGGTACAGCAGTGCACACACATACGCGTACACACATGCATGCACAACATCAGTAACCAAACACAGACATGACGTGTTGCCCATCTGTGCCTTTCTGTGGCCAAGAAGTTACTGAATCCTACGGGTCACTTGCATGAGCCCTAACTGCAAATACACGTGGTACAAACCATGACCCCTTATAATGTCTGCAAAGCTTTTTATAATTACATGCAATTCTAGGGAATCTCCCCCTCGCCTTGGAATCATAGCAACGGGAACGCTGGCCTTTTCCGTGGATAAAGAGGTTTTTTAACTGCACACAATTGACTGAGTCACAACAAATAACTGAAAGCATCCTTTTCCCAGAAAACTGCTTTCTGAGACTATAATTATAGCAGGAAGCCACTGAGAAGGTTAGGAATTGAAAGGGGCTATGAATAGCATTCTGAAGGAGAACTTAAATTCCAATACTTCACAGGGCAGAACCGGGCCCAGAGGGCAGGCCGACTGCACAGCACGTACTGCGCCAGGAGCACGGGAGGGTGGGGACAGTGGAAACAGTCTGCGGGTCTTGCCACCCGCCCAGCTCCCTGTGTTGTGTTCCAGCTACACGGTCATGTTGAGACCTTGAGTCCCCAGAAAATGCCGAGTCCTTCCTCTGCTCAGCTTTGGGCCTGAATTTTCCCTCCTCTGACGAGCCTCAGCCCGCTTCCCCTTTTCAGAAAGGCCTTGTACTACCTGGGCCCAGCAGGTTGTCTTCCTGGAAAGCAGACCCTGGTTTCTTAATGAGCTACCTGAGACCAGTGCATGGGAGAGGGGCGGGGAGGAAGCTGGACTGGAGGGTGGAGGAGGCCTTAACCTCCCCCACAGAGAGACAGAGGCGGGGAGGTCCTCAGTGAGGTCCTGAGCTGGGCTGAGGGCCTGGGGCCCGTTCTCTCTACACCGGGCACTAGAGGCAGGCTGCCCTGGAAAGGAGACATGACCTTGAGCAAGGGTGCTGTCTTCAGTCCAGGCAGCTCTTCCGGGGGCACTGCAGGAGGGCAGGTTGCCAGCCACACTCACTCCAGCAGCAGAGGAAACAGCGGTTTCTGAGGCTGGTCCGGGTAGGGCTGCAGTGCCCAGCACCATGGCTCTGTCTGATGGCCCCATCTTCTCTTTGGTAAACTGGGGACGTCACCACTGACCTCAGAATGCGTACGATACCAACCTGAGGGATGGCTGGAGTGGAGTTGTCACAAATGTTAATTTGCATCTTGATCTACTCTCTCCAGGAAACAATATGGGTGCGAATTTGATTAGGAAGCATTTTTCAAAAGCGATTCCTTCCTTTCTCCCTCCATCCACGTATTCACCCGTATTTACTGGGTGCCTATGGGTGGCAGGGATTTTCCAAGACCCGAGGAAGGGGATTGCAAGCCCTTGTCCAAGCAGAACTTACATTTTCATTGTAGGAAAAAAGAAAAGAACCATGTAAATAAAAATGGAATAGGACACTGTTGGGAGGAGCAAACGTTAACTGCAGGACTGAGATACGTCTGTGTTAAGATGCTGCCTCACTGGGTCCCATCAGTGGGTCCCAGAAACCCTAACTGAACTAAGCTAATTAAGGGACTTTATTGGCCTACAAACAAAAACCATAGAAAAGACGGGGAGAACCGCCCCAGGGACGTCTGGATTCTAGAACCCAAACGCAGCGGAGGCCGTTGCGCTTCCTCTTGGGTCTGTCTGGCTTGTTTGGCGGCACCTCTCCCTGGGACGGGCCCTGTTACTCCCTCCTGAGTCCACCAAATCCCCAACACAGGACTCTGAGTGGCCACAGGAGCATGGCCTGTCCCACCTCAGCGCTGTGGTGTGAGGGGGGCGCCTCAGGGGACGTGTGCACACCCTGTGTCCACAGCAGTCACAGCAACGCTCGTTATAATTACCGAGCTCTCACCGCATGGGACATCTAAGACAGTTGTATAAACGTACCTATTGAAACATTAACTCCGCAAGTACTGTTATATCCTCTTACTGACGAGAAGACGGAGGCTCCAAGCACTCAAGTATTACTAACTTGCAAAAGCACACGTGATCAGTAAGAACTGAAACTCAAATTCAAACCCACTTCAATCAGATCTCCAAAGCACATACTCGTAAGCACAGGTGATCTGGCCGTGCTGCTGACGGTTACAATATGGTTGTATTCTGGTAAGTAATTACCCCATTACCTTCATTAATCCATGCTAATCGGCATGATAATTGGGCATTCACAAATGAAAAGCATATCCATACAAAGGCCGACAAAATGGGAATATTATAAGGAAAAAAAAGCAGGGGAAACAAACAGGAAACATCATTTACTGCTGTAAGCACTGGGGCCAATCAGACGACAACTGACCAATTTAGCCAGATCTTCCATGCAGCGGGTGGGGACTATGTCACACTGGAGAGTCCGCGAGCTACTGGGAAATGTGTGATCATCGAGAAGGCAGGAAACACAGATCTAATTCTCGCTCAGTAAATATGCCTTTGACCTTGAGTGAGTCAACATCTCAGTTTTCTATCCCAGTATTTTATGAACAGTAGCAGCTGGGCTACCTGTCTAATATGTATTCCCATAGGGTGAAGATAGATATGAAAGCACTCAGAGTACTTGTCGAGCAAAATGTGAGGGTGAGGTTTTAAAACACCAAGTGTACACATACATATACGTGTGTATCTATATCTGTATGTGTGTGTGTGTGTGTGTGTGTATACACATATATATCTCCTATATATGTAGATATACATTATATACCTGTATTCCTTCTTGTACTGATGGCACTACAAAAAAAGATTAAATGTTTAACATAATATAGTCAAAAGTTGACTTTGTAAAGCTAAAATAACAGTAGTTTAAGTGAAGCATAAACAGACTAAAGATGATCCAAAACCAAATATTTACATATTTAAATAAGTAACGAGGTATAAAATAAATGATTTTCCCTACTGTACATTTAGAAGTGTGATACTATTTTATTTTGACCAAAAGAATTTTAGAAGTACTCTTGTGTATTTTATAAGGAAAAAAGAAACCCTTGTGGTGGTCTTTCCAGACGCTGTGGTGGTTGGAAACGGCAGCCCGAAGCCTCATTTTATCATTTGATTTTACAGTCCTTGGATTTCAATTTCCAACTCAGCTTGATATTTTTAGTTGGAAAACTAAATTCACTTTAAACAGGACTGTAAAAATGTGACAATTACAAAGGAAACGATTTGAGAAACTAACCATAATGGGAAATTAAATGTCCCACCTCAACACTTTAAAGGCTTTTTAGCAGAAGAAATACGTGCTATAAAATGTAATCTAAGATAACAGAAACTTCTAAAATGTGATTTTTAGAATGTAAATAAAGCTGCTAAAAGGTATAATTGTATCTCTTTTCAATGTCTACATCCCCAAAACAATACTTTCCTTCACCTGTCAGCATATAGGCTTCCCATGTCTGGACTGAAATGTCCAGGTTTAGATTTGGGTGGGAAATCATGGAGAGTTAGAGCAGGAAGGAATCTTGAAATCATTTAATCCAACACCCATTTTATAAAAGCATGAAGTTGAAACTCAAAGTAATAAAATGATATGCCTAAAATCAGTGCTGACCCAAAGTAGTGATGGTGATGGTGGTGATGGTGGTGATGATGGTGGTGGTGGTGGTGGTGATGGTGATGGTGGTGGTGGTGGTGGTGGTGGTGATGGCAGTGGTGGTGATGGTGATGGTGATGATGGTGATGGTGATGATGGTGATGGTGGTGGTGGTGGTGGTGGTGGTGATGGCAGTGGTGGTGGTGGTGATGGTGGTAATGGTAGTGATGGTGGTGGTGCCGATGATGTGATCACAATAGCTAACATTTATTGGCACAATTCTATGACAGTAGGACCAGAGAACTCGACTAATTTGCCCCAAATTCTCAACTCAGAAGTTGCCAAATTAGGCCTGGAACTCAGATTTCCCAGGTGCTAATCTCCATTCTCTTAATCGGTACTCTACGGCCTTCAGTGTTCTCTGCCCTGGAGCTAGACTAATTTCCCACCACCACCGCTCCCACGAAAGTGAAAGCATGTCAGTAAAGTTCTCTAACCAAGTGCATCTTCCTTACCTTCCAATCTCATGCAGTTTTCCTCCTGTCTGACAGGCACCAGTGCCTCAGTGAAGCCTTCTGTCACCTCCAAAGGTCAAATTCCCACTTAACTCTTTTCTAGCACTTATCAGAGCAGCAATTTCCCATCTGCTTGCATGGTATCTGATTAATATGTATCCACCCTAATAGATTAAAAGCTTCATGAGGGTAAAAAATGGGTCTGTTTCTGTCTCCTGCTATATCCTCAGCCAAATAGCTCGTAACAGTTAAACAAAGATAACTGTTGAATGAATATTTTTTTAAAAATAATGTTTAATTCCTACAAATGAATGAAGCATCCTTTATTAAGACAACTGGAAAGTTACAAGATTTATTCTCCTTTCACTGTCATTTTACACATGGCACAGGTTTAAAATGTAATATATATATAGTACGGGTGACAGGAGACTATAGTGTGTGGAGATACTGTACACAGTGAAGGGGCTGCTTATGCTCAGTGTGTACCGAAGCCCCAACACACACACAGGGTGACGACTGGTTAAGGAGAAGCTGGCAGTTAGCGCATAACGTGGACTGAAGTCTCTGAATCAACCGAAATCCAACAGGCAGTAGTTGCCCAGATTTACCTGCTGTTTGTTGTCATGAGACAATCAAGGAGGGGCTACAAATATAAGGAAGCCACTGCAGTCTGTTTGCAGACAGGTGACTTAAGCCAACGGTGCCACCTGCATACGGTTTGAAAAGCAGAACGCAAACACTATTTTAAAAAGCCAACGAGATTCGTTTTCATTTTCCTGACAGCGCATGGGAGAGTATATTGCGTGGGGTGTGGAGGTGGCTTTGATGTTTCCTTTCCCCTTCTCTTGCTTTGCTCCAGCAGAGAACGCCTTGGCATGTGGGACACACTCATCTTTGATCTTTGTGTACGGGCTTCCTTCCAGGACAGGGCGTTTATGTCAGGCTGTGTTAGCTCTGAGCGCAGTCTTTGAATCACTTCTTAATCCCCATCTCATCACAGGCTCTAAGATGTGCCCCCCCATCCCCTCCCCAGTTGAGCTGGTGATGGCAGTGATGCATTTCACTGTGTGCTTCCTCGCCAAGGCCTCCAATATCTGCACACACGTGCAGTTCAATAAAATCTGCTCTTTGGGGGAGATGCCTATGATTTGTGTCAACATTACACACGGTGTTTTTCTCCAATGTGGATGCCTTGGGGCAAAGATGGCATTTTGTTCAGGAAACACAATATTCCCTCTTCATTGTTGTTTCTCTAAGTCATTTGTTTGGTTGCGCTATGTATTTTCATGGACATTTTATTTGTGCCATATGTCATGTTGTTACTTGAAAAGTCCTTTTAAATAACAATATAAGATCCAAAGTGTATGTTTATTAAAAAGCTTTCAGTGTCTCTTTGTCTTTAAATTTTAATGGTCATTTTACCTCAGCCTTTTCTCTGTAATTGTTTTCCTATTGATAAAGGACTCTGCCTTCTAAAATTGCAGAGGAAGAAAAGTTAAATTAAAAAAGAAAATGGCTATAAAGACTGAACCCAACCTATTAAAATCCTAAAAGCCAAGAGACTGGCAGTAACAACAAAAATCTGCAAAACGAGCACAGACCTAGGCATACCAATCGGACTCTTCACACAGTGCTCATTCTGTAATCTTTTCGCGTTGAGATGCCCCTTCCATAGTGACTTAGAATGTACCTGCAGTGTTTCAAGAGCCTATTTGTACATCTCTGCTTCCCTGGGGAGCCCTCATGGGGCTTCCAGGCCTTAGAAGTCACATTTGTGTGTGTACGTGATTTGAGTAAAAGCAACTTCAATAAGACTCCGGTTGAAACAAATGTATTTTTGGCCTCGATACCAAAATTGTGTATGCAAATTGGAGGCAGACCAAAGAACAGCCAAGAGAATGAGAAAGAAACGCAAGGTGTGAGCGTGTCCCCAGAGAGGGAAGACAGCAATAAGGGACAGCAGAGCCCGTAAATGTTTAAAGGTGTAAACATCAGATATGGAGCGGAATGATTCATTCTGGGACAAGGGCATGGAGCTCATTCTGATATATTTATATCATGGGAAAGAGAAAGAAAGAAATACTGTTTAGTATCATCGTTTTGAAACATTAATTGTTTATGCAAAATATTCTAGCATCTGATAGGATGAAATCTTATTGCCTCTGAATGTCCCATTTCAACATTTGGTGAAAAAGTAACAATTATTCAAAAGAGGGGAGATTCTTTCTGAGAAGACTGATTTTACTTGGCTTCTACTTAGGATTTCTCATGGAGAGATTTTCATTTTGAGTAACACTCACTGGCCAGTCCCTCACACTTTTATTTCCTAATGGTCCTGAAGTGAATTAGCCATAGACCAGCGCCAATGAAAAGACGAGGACCCACTTGGCCAGGTGCGGCCATCAGACAGAGGGGAGTCAAGCAAACAGTAAAACTCATCAAAAACCAAGTTGAAGAGACTAGAGATTCCTAGCAAGACTGCCTGGACCTCAGGACCCAGGAAAGCAACGCGGGGTTCCTCACAGAAGGTGTGCGAGGGGTGACCCATCAGGAATCTCTCTCCCTCCGTCTTCCTTTCCTTTCTTCCTCCCCACCCCCATCTGATAAAGCATCCAGTGTGCGCTGGACTCTACGCTCTGTGGTAACAACACAAACGTGTATTTGACGTGAACCCTGCCCTCAAAGACACATTCAAGAGACAAATGTGTAAACAATTAATTGCAACTGAGTGTGAGGCGTGTAAACATAGTTAGAACAAGAAGAGGCGGTACCAGCCAAACAAGCAGTTTTTGTACAACGCATTAGTCAGGGCTCTCCAGAGAAAAGAACCAAGAGGGAATATAGATAGATGACACACAGATAGATGATGGATGGATCAATAGATGATAGGTAGGTAGGTAGGTAGGTAGATAGATAGATAGATAGATAGATAGATAGATAGATAGATAGATAAATTTATTACAGGAATTGGCTTGAACAAATATGGCAGCTGAGATGTGCTGTCTGTGAGCTGGAGACCTAGCAAAGCTGGTGGCCTAATTCATTCTGAGTCCAAAGGTCCAGAACCAAGAGCACTGATGGCCGAGGGTGGAAGATGGGTGTCCCAGTTCAAAACCAGAGCCAATTCCCCCGTTCTGCCTTTATGTCCTATTGGAGCCTTCAATGAATTGGATGATGCCCACCCCAATGGAGAGAGCAGTCTGCTGTACTCAGTCCACCAATTCCAATGCTTCAGTCTTCTGGAAACGCCTCCCAGACACACCCAGAAATCATGTTTTACCAGCTCCTGGGCACACCCGGCCCAGTCAAATTGGCAGCACAACGAACATCTCATGCAGTGTGTGAGAACACTGTACCGAGGGGTCCTTGGTGTCATCCTCCCAGAGCACAGGAGCCACGCCCTGGTGGAATGGGGCACGTGAGTGGTCTGACAGTGGACGTGGGTGTCCCTGGAAAGTAATCAATACTTGCACTGATTATTCAGACCAGCAAGGGAAGAGACCATAACCTTATCTCACATGACAGCACTTGACTAAGACTTATATGAAAACGGCGCTCTGTCTCAGCTCTTCTCAGGACCTGCAGCCCGGTCTTTGATATGAAAGGACCCACCCACCCCTGTACATCAGAAGGAGGAGTGTGGAGCGAAGCTCCGTCTTGCTGGCGTCTCAATGTGTCACCCAGGGTGACTTACTGTATGTAGTTGGCAGAGCAGGTATTTTACCATGACCTCTGGCATAAAAACATGGCTGTGTCATACTTAAGCCTTCTGTGAAGATGTATGGATGATATCATCTTTGGATAAATTATATGTCAGTTTGGCAACAACCGAAATGTACAGACAAACCTGCCTTACTCTGCTGTGCACAAACTGAAGCTCACAACATTCCTAACACTTAAAGTGGAGGTGTGCTGTGAACCATTCAGACAAATCTGGGTGTTGAAAAACACAACAGCAAAACCAGAATTCACGTATTATACACTCACACGCCACAGAAGGGTGTTTCGTTCAATGACAGACAGCACACACAACGGGGGCCCCTAAGATCATAGGGGGGCTGACAGAATGCTAACCCCTAGTGAGGCAGTTGTAGCAGAACATATGACAGTCGCCTGCAGCACAGGTCTGGAACCAGGTGCAAAGGGCCACACTGCTCAGAATGCACCCCTGTCCTGAAGCGATGCATGGCCAGTCTCATCACAGCCTGAGGCGTATTTCACTGTGGGGCACACTCCAAACAGAAGATTCTTAAATGAAAATTAATGCTCCTAAGTGTGTGTGTGTGTGTGTGTGTGTGTGTGTCCTAGGAGTATGATCACATAAACACTTCCTGGAAACTGCACATCTGAAGTTCTCACGCACCACTGTGAAAACTGATCGTGAGGAAACTTACTTTGTAGAATGAAATAATAGGTTGACCAATGACCAAGAGGAATATAAAGGAAACATGATTCCGTAAAATGAAGTAAAGAACGCATTGTTATGAGTAATATTATGGACCAAACACAGCGCTAATAAGAATTATGAAAATAAAAATAATCGAACTAACCTGCACCTACAGGCAATTACAACAAGTAGGAAACATGTTTAAAAGGGACTAACTAGCCTCCGTGGCCACATCACTGTGGCCCTTGAAAGTAGACTTTTTCTCACTCTTCAAACTCTTTGAAATTAGTTACAAATCACCTGGCAGCTCACAAAGAATTTGAAAGGAGTCCAAGGGAGGATTCAGATTGCACCTTGGTCCAAATTCCGGGGACAGTTATGAAGCTGAGAGCCCTTCAGACCATGAAAGGGTGAGCACTGTTTGACCGATGGAAATACAAGTTTTTCTCACTAAAACGTCAAGCCTCCTAAGAAGCTGACCTTCTCAGATCTCAATGGTAAAATTCACTTTTCTATTAAAAATGACATTCAGATAATTGTCATCAAGATGCAACTTTCAAATATGCCAAGAGGTCAGCTAACAAGAAAAGTAAATTTTAGTTCAGTGTTTTGTTCTTTCAAAAATAAGCCATCACTTTAATGGAACTGAATAAAAACCTCACCGCTTTCAATATCGGGTCCGTAGCTTGTGTTGCCCTCTCCCTGGTTATACGCTTCTACCAGGCATGGCCAGAACTAAACACATTCCAAATGCATAAAGCAAATGACGAAGGAAAATATTCTTACCGGTAAATGAAGCTCCCCCTAGTCCCCTGTGACGTGTTTGCCTCAAGACAGTGTCATTGTCTGCAGTCACAGCACCTACAGATAGATTTGAAAGTTGCAATTTTAGAGGTGATTTCCATCTAAAGAACCACGTTCACAAGACTGTTTACCTTTTCCCTGTTGGAAATAATTGATTTAACCTTTCTTTCTCCCACACCTTGAAAAACTCCCCAAACACCTAAAGAAAAGCCTTGCTCTGTTGCTATAAAAAGGCATCCTGCAGCTTTCCGTCTGTGAACAAATGAAGCAGAGATGGCAGACGTGCAGAAAATCATCACAGAATTACACTTCTCATTGAAAGAAGTATTGGCACGTCTTCTCTCATGAATGCAAGTGTTTTGCAGCAGACCACAACTCGTCAGAATTTCTACTTGGCGGTCCTCCCCGAACTGTTTTGCACAACAGCTACTTGCATTTGTATGATGCTGCGGCTGGCCTGTCACCACAGCACAGTATGGACCTAAATGACAAGGGCCCTGTGGAGAGGCACATCCGAGATCAGAACCGGACAAATGACAGTGAAACAGGCTTCAGCCCGAGATGCCTCCCGAAATCCAGGTGTGTTACCAACCAGCCACCCGTCTTCTTACAAATCAACTTGGGAAATGAAGGGAGTTTTCAACCAACATATACAATCCTTTCACTGTTCATTCCCAGATGATTTGAGGATTGGTTTCCCATCCCTGAAAGATTACTTAGAAGCTTGTTTTCAGATGCCGTCCCATGGATAGAGCTTTGAACTGCTAAGATTTTTCTATTGAGCAGAAGGACGGTCAAAGTAAGTCAAAGATTTTTTTGTATACCAGATGTCCTAATTTCATGAGCATCATTCAAAAGAGCTAAATTGCATCCAGTAATCCTAACTCATCCTGGTAGAAATTGTAATTAAAAAGATGTATAAAAACTACAGTATCTTTGGCCCTAAGGAAAAAAAGCATGGCTAAAACAGTCAAGAAACTCACTTCCTTTCTGTGCGTTATTTGACAATCTCCTTGGCCTTATTCCAAATGCTTTTGCCCAAAACTTAATAAACAGATTTCAGTGTCTCTGGAGAGATCCTCCCATTGATACACTGAAAAGATGCAATTCTAAGAGTCGCCCTTGCTGCTTTCCAGCTGACCATGACACTGCGCAGACGGCGCCCTGTACACGTTTGTAGTGGCTGCATTCCACCCCCACTAGGCCTACTTGCGACACCGTTATTACCTTCATTATTATAGCAAACAGAACTGTGCACAGATGAGTGACAGTGTACAGAACAGACAGCATTCCACTAGGCCCTAACCAGCGAGCCCACCGTCCGCACTGCTGGAGCATCACTGCGCTGAGTCTACAGGTTGACAAAGCTGTGACGCTGTTTGTCTAAGAAATGGGTCATCATTCCGTGCGTCCAGCGTCCTCCATGCATCACTCGGCGGGGAACATAAAAAATGAAATGTCTGCACAAGTTGACTGCAAATGAGGTGTGCTGATCCTGTCCGTCCCTCCCCCCGTTTACTGGGGGTGAATGTAAATGATACAATATAGGCTGTCCTTTACCTCAGTGGCAAAGAATGTCATAAATCAGGTTTATTCTGCAGCCAAGGAGCCACTTTTACGGTCCCAATATTAAATCTCTCTGCAATGTCTCTCCAAAGCCATCTGTGTCACAGCTACCACGGGTCGCTCTGCCCAGTGGGTCCCCCCTCATACCACTGTCAGTGCACCCATGGCAGCAGGGATCAGAGTCTGAGCTGGATTAGCATTTTCAAGACTGTTGTTTGGCACCAGCCAGAGATATAGCTACTGATCACACTTATTTGTATGCTCACAGCAGCGGCACAAGCCTGCAGCGCTCTCCTCTGCTTCGTTCTGCTTTGGTTGGGAAGGCGCTCATGTCACCCGGGACGGAAGGTCTTGCTACTGATCTAAAGTGTGTGTGTGTGTATGTGTGTGTGTGTGCATGAGTGTGTGCGTGTGTGCATGTGTGTGTACATGTATGCATTGTGTGCATGCGAGTGAGCACACATGTGTGCACGTGTGTGCATGTGTGCGTGGTCTTGGTGTATATGAACGGTTACTTTGATACTATCAGGTCTCCTTTCATTGCTTCACGGTGTAGGTGTGCAGCCTCAGTGAAATGGGTATGCACACAGCCCTTTAGACGTAACAAGTACTAAAATATACATGTATATAATTAATATTAAAATATCATGTGCACATTATGTGTGTAAGCATGTTGTTTTGGTCTCATTCTTTTTAATTTCTGTCTCTTTTGTTTTTGCATGGTAAATGTTAGCACACTGTGTATTAGGACAATTTGGGACATACATATCAGAAGAACAGACTCAAACGTTGTTACGATGAGGGTACGCACACACGCACACACACGCACACACATGCACACGCACACGCGCACACACACGCACACACGTGCACGCACACACCCGCACACACGCACGCACACACACACTACACTACTGTACAGTCAGAAAAGGTCTCTCACTCTACTTCGATTATACTTAGCTGAACACATAGTCCTTTGAATGTGTTTAATCCGCAGGCCTTTCTCTTTCTCCCACCACCATTGGTACAGATATTAATATCTGATGTTCTGTTCTTAGAGAAAAGTGGTTTGACTCCTTCTTCAAAGCTCCTGAGTTTCTTGCAGTTACGAGATATGAATCAATATATCTACAAATATAAACAGAGGAAACAGAGGGCTCCTGAAAGGAAAATCTGAAGAACTTAGAAGGCAATTAAAGCAAAATTGGACTCGGCGTCCTTGTTGTTTATTGAAAACAACAACAAAGCAAATACAGAGGGGGCACATCAAACTCAATTAAACTCGATTCTACTTGAGACAAAAACTGACAGTAAGAGAGGAGCACGGGCAGGAGGAGAACGTGCCCAACAGAAGACATAGGATGGACTGGGGGCTCCCCTCACTGGGGGGCCCACTCAGCAGACAGCGGACGGGGCAGGTGTAATGAGGTGGGGGGTCTGGCTCAGCTAAGTCAGGTCCACACGCCTTCCTGACTGGCCATCTTGCTGCTCTGAGGCGGTTTTGTATTTGAAAGTAGGATTTCTCGGACAATAGGGCCCCTAAAAGCAAACCTTTGACCTTATCAGGTGCTCAGCAAAAGAAAGGGCGGTCTTGTCCAGGCTGGAGGAAAAGCTGGCGCGGAGGAAAGGCTTAGAGATGATGCCTCACCTTTCTACATGGTGCTGTGTGCAGGTACTTTCAGTGTCAATTCTCCACACTCGCTGAATGTACATCACATCACACGTAAATTGCAGCTGCATTCTAGACAAAATTAACTGAAGACCGGATGGTTGTCCTCAACATCTTGCTTGGATTGACTCTGCATTTAGCATCGGGCGTCTAGCCCCCTCAGGGCCTATCCTGGCCATCCCAGTGCCCGGCTGGCTCCACAATGAGGCTTAATAAGCACATTTGGGACGAAATGATGATTGAATGTAAGAAAGCAACAGGAGCCAAACGAAGCTCCCTCACCTGACAGTCACAGGGGCCACCACGGCACCGATCTGAAGGGACACTGCAGCATGGAGAAGAAACAACAGAGAAGCTGCCATCACGTGGGACTTGCTCACTGTGGGAGCTCAGCTAATCGCAGAACCCAGTGACCTTCTCGGCACATAAGGGGTAACGGCATCTACCTGGCAGGACACATTTGAGGGACGGACCAACATGTACAAAACGCATAGCTCAGGGCTGGGACCTGGAAGGTGGTCAGTGACGGGGTAGTGCAGACCCCGTCATCACCCAGAGGCAGCCAATGAGGCTGGAGGGGCACTTGAGCGGTCCCCAAGCTCAGCCGGCAGGAGGACACCACGTCACCACATGGGGATCTGGGGACCTTGAGAGTAGGAGCCACCTGCCTTATTCTCACAAGACAGAAAGGGTTTCTTTATGAGGTTTTTGCAAGCTTGTGAATTCCTCAGGCCGAAAAACAAAACAAAACTCCAAAACCTGTCTTATTAATTTTTGCCTCCCTGGCACGCAAGCACAGTGGCTGTGAAATTCTCAAATATTGAATGTTTAATAAATGTACCTTGACTGCAAACACCATTATTTCTGTGTGTGTGTGTGTGTGTGTGTGTGTGTGTGTGTGGTTGGAATCAACAATGGCAATTTTTTTTTCCTTTTTCTTTTAAACATGTACTTAATCTTGACTAATCTTTAAACATTAGAGATTTTCTAATGATATAAAAAATACACTGAGAGGACTTCACTTGTAGTCAACATTTGGGTCCATATGCTTAAGAAGTTGGAATAGAAAACACCTCCTTTTCTGCTATCAACTAACATGGACCTGGCAGGACCGAGCTCGATTCAAACCATGGAGGTCCGTGCCCTCTAAACAGGTGCCAAGATGCTCAATTCAATTGTGCTGAATGAAGACACTACCTTTTAAAATGGAAATGATATACAATGCACATACTATTCTCCAGAATGTAAGCTGGGACTACAGTAAAATGAGCAGACAACTGCCATTCTTCAAGACACCTAACAAAAAATGACGCACAAGAAAATAGGAACCAGGAAAACGATGGTAAGCAGCAAATGTTGGCTTTTGGAAGTTATTTATAAGCAAGTGCTTGCTCAAACACCATGAATGTGCTGAGCGTGTTCCCACAAAAACTTCTGAAAGAAAATGCTGCCTGCGGCTGATCACTGATTTTAGCCTGGGTCTAGTAAGAAGCAGGCTTGACCTCCCCGTAAGCGTCACATGGAGCTTTTTTCTGACATTAGTTGAAGATGAACTGTGTGCTAGATGCCAGGCTGAGCAACTGCAGCACTGCCGAGTGCCCTGGCTGTGTGGTGCCACTGACCACAGGGGCCGAGATGGGATCAGACCTGTCTGGCAGCCTGGCCGACTCCCCAGAGCGTGAGGGCAGAGCCAGTATGGAGCCGCCGTGGAACCCGGGCCACGCCACACGCACACCAGCCAGCCTTCCCCACCGCGGCTCTCAGGTGGGGCCCGAGAGAAAGGGGCGCCATGGCAGTCCTCTCTCTGGCTCCTACTGTTTTAAGACATACACTCAGCTGTCTTCAGGAGGCAAAGAGCATCCGTGGTGAATTAGTAAAGTGTAACCCAGGGCAAGGGAGAGACTGAGTGAAGGGCTCCCAGCTGTGACAGCAGAGGACGAGCTGGTGCTTTTCTAAATTGTGCCACTTAGAAGCCACGGACTATCTCCTGGACCTGCAATTCCCGTTTGTCACCTTGGAATATGACAGGTAGGGCACTCAACGCCATCAGAGCAGTGTGTGAAATGAAATCTTGCTTGAAGTGGTTTTCAAAGCAACGAGCAAAAATAGCCATGTCTTAAGTGCAGGCAAATAGGTAATCTTTCAGGTCTCACAGGAGCCAGCTCTGACTTTATGTAACTTTCTATTTCAACTGGGGATTTTCTCCCCAAGATATGGGAACATCCATTAAAAAACACGCGACTCTGGAAACTACTGCTTGGGGCTCACTTTGCTTTTATATATGATCCAGAATGTGTGTGACAATGACCTCGTGTATCCGAGAAGCGAGGCTCCTTCGGCAGAAGCCTGATGCTATCAGTTGGTGGACCAGTTAACACAAGGTCAGGCTCACTCAGTGACGACAGTGGCACTTGCCATTATCAGCTCACTTTACCCTTACAAGCCCACGAGGTACACACTTTTTGTTTTGAAAGTCCTCATTGTAAAGATGAGAAAACAAGGCAGAGGAGGCTACGTGCCTAAGGTCATAAAGCCCTGTCTCCTGAAGGCAGCTTAGCGCTCTCTCGCCTTAAACGCGGCCTGGGGTCGTGTCCCATCACCTAGGCATCAGAACCCTTTCAGAGCCGACTCATTCTTTGGGCTATGGGTTTAGTTTAGTGACAACAATATTGTCAATCGCGATTAAAGAACGGAGTTGAGAACCACTGAAAGACACACAAGCTTCCTTGCAGTCTTCTGGGCACATGGAGGTATGGAGTCCTTAGCTTCGCTATTACCAGAAGTTTCTGTCCAAAGCACGGGACGAGGCGGGATTTATTGCTCCACTGCTGTGTCCAGCGCTGTGGCCAGAGCACATCCATGACTGGGGGCCTGTGGCCCTGAAACAGGAACCGGTCTGTACAAACCCGGCCCCAGGACAGTCCTCCCAGATCCTGCGTGACCACCTACCCGCAGCTTTGGCCCAGACTCCGTCCTTGCACCCCTGGCCTATGTGCCCAGGAGTTCTGCACCCCCATCCCCCAGAGCAATGTGTGCTGCACTCTCTAACTTAGCCCCTGAAATAAACCACGTTTCAGTGCTGCCCCCACACTTCCCAGACCTTCTCAGCAATGTCTGCTTTTTGTCGTGACGGCTACGTGAGGTCTCACAACACAGAACCAAGGAGACAGGAGAGCATGTGCTGCGGTTTCACTACTCCACCCGCGGGAAAGCTGTTTGCACCACAAATTCAGGCTGGGGAGTCTGCAGGCGAGGATGACACTTAAGGTGGATAAACGCGGGGGGAGGGGCTCTGCTTTATTCTAAGAATAATAAATGTTCACTGTAGAGATTTGGTAAAATACAATACATGTGTACACACAACACACACAACACACATACACACATTCACACACATACACACACAACACACACATACAACATACACACATGTACACATACACACGAGTACGTCACTGTGACCACTCAGCACCAAACCTGAAGCTGCGGCAGAGCTGCCAGGAGCCCTGCAGGGATAAGTGGGCTGTGGGATGGACAGACTCTAAACGTGAGGGTAACTGCTTAACTTCTCATCTGATACAATACAATGCTAATTATTACTAATTGCAATGCAGAACAAAATATGTAAATTCAATGACAATGCTAAAAATATCTGTAATGGGGACCAAATAGAAATAACTGTATGAAAAGCCCCAGGGAACTGTGTGTGAGCCGAGCGATGTATACAACATAACCCCGTCATGAGTGACGTAAGCATAACCGTGTCGCTCAGAAGGCCACATTAATAATCTGCCAGCAGCCCAGATATGCAGACTTGGCCATGAGTCTCCAGAGTGTCCCCTGAGCTCAGCAGGTGGCAGATGCCATGACATTCAAGTTAAAGAGAGGAATGTGGAGACTCCCCCTCCTCCCCGAACTGATCAGCTAATTAGTCAGAAGCCTAAGGGGACCCAGAGATTTCTGACATAAGGGGGAAAAAAGCACCATCAGTGATGTCTTGAAAAATATCCATTCAAATAAACTTCTTATTGGGCTAGGTAAGCTGAAAATATAGTTGAGGACATTTAGGGTGACAGAGAATAAGAAAGAAAGTCTAAAGATACACTCCCAGTTGAAAATTTCAATTAACATACACTTTTTTGGGATGTTAAAAACTAACATTTAGAAAAACATATCTATTTAATGGTATCCTATTTTTCAAGATTTGGAATTTAGATCACCCACTGGCCAGGGCTGTGTTTATTCTCCCTGAAAGTGTGCATCTGAAATGAGCTAGATGTTTCAGGCAGAAGAGGAGGAAAACAGTGGTGGTGGTGCTGTCAAAGAAGAGCAGAGATGAAGGAAATAAAGAGGAAAAAAATCTGCCTAAATTAGGGGACATCGCCAAGGGAACTTTTCATTTTTAATATAAAATTGGGAAAAGTTATTCAGACTGCCAGTTCGCACTGATGTTCTCTCCGAGGGAATCTGAGAGCGAGAGAAAATCTGGTATGCAGAATTTCAGTCAGACAAAAGCACTTAGTAAATACAAACCGTCATGCTCAAGGCCGTCTTCAGGGACTACGGGAGGACTACCAGTGAGCGTGAAATGGAAACTGCTGATGAGTGTCTGGTTAGGGGTCAGCCCAGGACGGTGAAGACACCCTTGAGATTCTGCAGAAGCGCACACACCTCCACGCGTGCAGCACACAGCACAACTACAGCAGCTTCCGTCACCACCAACGTGGGCCCTGCAAACTACTCACGACAAAGTCCACTGTAAAAAGAGAGCGTTCAGCCTCAAAACACAACTAAAGTCTGTTGTCAATCTTTAACCAAATTTTAGTGCAAACTACCTACCTACCTTACAACAAATGTAGTAACTGACATTATACAGCACTCAAGCAAAGACTTTTTCATTTAACCCTTGTAGCAAGTTTATGTATTAATTATATTGGGTTCATTTATAAATGAGGAAAAGTAAAATTAAGAGGGTTAAGTTCCTTCTTTAATGTCACACACAGCAAGTGACAAAAGTCAAGGCCAGTCCAGTCCTGTGATTCCAATTCTAGTCTTCTCTCAACAATGTCATAACCCAATTTCTACGGTAAAACAAAACAAAACACTAGTTTATACTTTGTGAAGGCGGACAGTTTGAAATGACACAAAACAAACTCAGTCCTTCATTGTCAAAGGAAAGCTATTCTTTTCCCCCCAAAATCATGAGCGGGTGCTTTGTCATGACCAGTGAAAAGCTGTGGCCAGAGCTCTGCTCTTTGGGATATCTTCAGTGTTAAGCCTTTCCTTTCATCGATTTCTGTTTAACGTGAGAGACACAAAAGCCAGAGAGAACCACCACTTGTTTAGTCTCTCCACATAATCCAGGCATCATACGGAAGCTTAAAAGACATTTTATTCCCTTCATTAGAAACTGAGTTTATTACAAGCGATCCCTTGACGCCTCAGAAACAAGCCCCTTTTGAAGCACTGACGACAGTGTTGTGAGGTTCTTCCAACAGGGGCCAGTGGGTCCCTCATACCACGGAAGTGCTGTGCTGACCGTGTAGCCCTCCTGTCTGTCTCCCACCATGGAGACTCAGGGTGGGGAGGTCACAGAGGGCGGATCAGTGCAGAGCAAAACTAAACAAAAGCAGCAAAGTCTAAGCTAGTTTCAACGCCTTCCCTGGAGAGACCACAGTGCAACGGAGAGAAGAAAATTTTCTCTCATCAAGTCTGGGGTGAGGAAAGGGGAGGGACACAGACAGGTAACTGATTTACCAGTTCAAGACAAAAAAAGCGTCGAGATTAAGGTATAAATTGCATGTGATCAACATTGTTTTCTGTTTTCTCAAGACTGCACAGATTTACAAAGCACAGGCTGAACCAAGCTGTAAAGGACTCCACTGAAATCTCAGGAGGCGTTTTATAACCCCACCAAGAGTGGACAAACTACAGCTGAGAGCTGAACTAATTATCTAGAAAATTCAAGGAAAAAGTCCTTTCCTGTACTCTCTACAGATCCACAGATATTGCAGGAAATACTAGGCTTGGAGATCGACACATTCTAGAGAACGGACTCCATTCTGACAGCCAACACTTTTGACTTTTGGTTTGAGCAATGCCATGTCCTCAGGCCCCTTCTTGCAGTATCTACTCACTCACATACCTGGAGGGATTAAGTGAATGGGCTTCTGTTTAGGGGAACGCTTGTGCCAACTTATCAATGGATGGATAGGGACACCGGCTGGTCAGAGACCGTTTTGTGAATGGTACTTTCTCCGGTCATGTTTTACACACCAGTGCTCAAAATTAATGAAGTTTCTGAAGGACGTAACAATTAGAAGAAAAGATCGGGACTGAGTTTTAATAAATTGTATCAGGCATAAACCATCTGGGCAGAAATTATAATTAATAAAAAGCGAAAGGGAACACCACCTTAAAACACAAAGCACAGTCTCAACAACACACAGGCTAATGTGAAAATCAATGCTCAGTGTGCTGGGTGCAAAGTCATACAATTAATCCTGTAACCTAACCTATCAGCGCCGAGCACCCAGGACTCCTGATAACCGCCAGGCTGCAGGACGCATTACAGAGAAGGGACTCTAATGAGCTCCCACGAGAAACTAAAGATTCAAATCACTTGTTTCTCCCTAAAAAAACCATTTTTACTCCACTTAATGGTCATTACTCTGCATATCGGTACGCATATGGTCAAATCCACCACTAAATCACTCCCCAGGATCCGAAGGCAGCCTTTCTCCAGTCTAAAATATGCCACTGAACGCATTTCAGAGTAAGAGAGGATTATACATCTCCGTGTAAAGACGCCCCTTTCCTTCTGGGACCTGCTGGCAATCTGTGGCTCTCCCGTGTCACGGGGCTGTCATCAGGGCTAATGAGCCGTTCCAAAACTGCATCGCCACACTCGGGCTGTGGGAAGGCAGGTAGTCTCCTGCGCTAGCAATTTATGTAAATTGTAACCTGCTTACTCTATTTATTTCTATAAATAGAAATAAAGTAACCACTTAGGTATAATCCTTTTTAAAGCATGGCCCATTACAACGCACATATATTTATACAACTGACTATATGTAACGATCTCCACCGTCAAGTGTAGTATCCCCACTGATCATTTCACATCCGAATAGGCAATTTCGCACAGGTTAAGAATAAAAACGGTTCAACTATTTTTTATGGTGATTTGGGTACGTCTCTAAGGGACTTTTTCCAACTCTTAGATTGAATGTACCTCCATCCAAAAGCTTGTCACTCAGAAGGAGGCTGAAGGCTTCGTCTGTCACTACCCTGGGCTCGCATCACACACTTACGTGAATTGAAATTCCCTTGAAGAAGAAAGCGTTTATTGTTCAAACAACACATTCCAGTAACACCATTAAATCTGGTCTCAACTTGTGAGCCCGGAACTCAACTGGAGTTCTTTAATCCCCAGTGCTCTTGTGATAGATCGAATCAATCTATCTAAAGCTGTACCCAGAATGAATGGAAGCAGGTACGGAAAGGCCGAGCAGTCAGTCCATCAACACACGGAGTGTGTGACACACATCAGGGCCTGACCACATGAGCACAGGAAGAGAAGGGCTGTCAGTCACCTGCTTGGGCCAGTGTGGACGGCGGGTATGGACGGCGGGTGTGGACAGTGTTTGTGGACGGCAGGTGTGGGTGGTGGGTGTGGACGGCGGGTGTGGACGGCGGGCGTGGACAGCGGGCGTGGGTGGCGGGTGTGGACGGTGGGTGTGGACGGAGGATGTGGACAGCAGTTGTGGGTGGCGGGTGTGGACGGCGGGTGTGGACAGCGGGTGTGGACGCCAGAACCAGCCTGGGCTCACCACCTCCCCTGACAGGCACTGGCTCTGTCCTTCCCTCTGGCTCTGCGGCTGGAGGCACACAACAGAGTGCAAATACTGTCACAAAGTCACCCATGCGAAGCCAAAAGCAAGGACAGCGGGTCCCTCATGGAGTAGAAAGGTGGGGAGTGGGGAGACCAAAGGAAGTTCCAGGAAAGAGGCCGCCCACGTACGGAGAGCACGGTTTGTTCAAAAGGCTGCAGCCGACCAGCGTGCCTGCTGCGCGGTCAGCACTGCGAGCAGGGTCCACGCAGACCCCGGCACCAGGCCTCGGGCTCCTGACCACACGTGGTTTCCACTCTGTGCCTTTCGGGTCCTCACACATCACCTGCCATCTTTCCAAACGATGTGCACCTTTTAGCCCTGGTTTCCACATAAAGGTAACTTCCAATGGCAGAGAAAAGCCGGGTTTGCATGCGTTTCTCCTTTAGTTCAGAAGCACAACGTGCTCCCCCCCGGCCCGGCCCAGGCTGCACGGGGCCATCTCCCCATATCATGCGAGCTGCACACACATGCGGTGCCACTCCAGGGCCAACTGCAGGTCCCCTGCTGGGTAATGTGACCTCCTGTCCATCTGTGGCTCTTGTCCTAGAGCTTCTGCACGAAACCTCTGGGCAGACATATGAAAACGACCCACAGACTGCTGCCTGCTTGGTGGGCAGAGGGGCGTCGGTGCTGGTGGTTTGGGGAAGCCTGAGGTGCACATGGGTGTGGGGGTGACGCCCCACCCCCTGCCTGGCCTGCTGGCCCCTCCTGCCGCTTTCCCATGTGGCGTAAACACTGATCTACCTGTGCAGACGCCTGCTGAAAGTATTTACCTGAAATAAGAAACACGAATTAACCTGACATGCATTTCAGCCTGCAGCAAAAACGCTCTGTCTTCAATGAGAAAATATTTTGACAGGACTGAGACACCCTTCCTCTTAGGTTCTCAGAACTCGTCCGCATGAAGCGTCCTCAGAAAGTCTCTACTGAACCATCTGCTGGGGATTGCAGAGAGCAAGAAGCATTTTGGAAAATGAGGGGAAGATAAAGATTGCAAGCAGCAGAGTAAACATTTTATCTGTGAACTCACAGACATATTTGCACTTTAAAAGAAGACAGACAAGCAGCAATCACTTCCCTCATTACCTATTCTTAACTTCCACTCTGGGTTTTAGACATTGAGGAGCCACCGATTTAGTTCCCACACAAGGGGTGCTCTGTGTGTGTGTGTGTGTGTGTGTGTGTGTGTGTGTGTGTGTGTGTGTGTGTGCCTGCGCGAAAGAAAACAAAATCTTTTCATCAACTTCTTGCGCTTTCATCTCCCACTAAATCCTGCAGTTTGATGTGACTAACACGGCTGTTGACACTCAGTGGACATAATGATGGTCACAACTGTGGCTCACACTTACTCAGCAAATGCTGCGCTGGCGCCAGTCGGTGTCCCAGGTCTGACAGACGGTCACCCACCGTGTCATCACAGCCACCCGTCAGCGACACCGCATCTTTACCCTGGTAGATAACAGCAGTTCCAGGACAAAAACTGCCCGCGTACTGAATAGCAGATACTCTTTGTAAAAAGAGATGCTACAGTGTCCACACAAAAGTTATTCCAATCCTACTGGTCAGCACTTAGAGGCTATTTACCCTCTAATATTAAGTTCATAACACAGATCTGTGTTCTCATAACACGTCACTCAAGTATCGCGGTTTTATATCGAACAGTCATAGTGAAGACCATAAAGCTTTCAGCAAAGGTCACCTGATTTTATGGACATTCCACCCAGAAACAGTTTGAAGGGTGGGTGGGTGGGGAGTGACGCCTCCAGAGACGTCCGCACACTGGCGGACGGCCCGTCAGTGCGCTGCCACGTGGTGACGGGACGTCACAGTTGTGACTCAGGAGCCTGAGGTCAGGAGCTTCTCCTGGATTATGGGAGTGGGTCCAATGCCATCACAGGCTCCTTACAGAGAAGGGGACGCGAGGAGAGAGAGCAGAGAAGGACATGGGCTGGCTCTGAACATGGAGGACGGGATGGGACAAGGAACAGAGGTGGGTTCCGGAAGCTAGGACAGGAAGGGGGCAGCCCCCCCGAAGCCCTGGGGGGACTCAGCCTGCTCGCCTCTCCTTTAGGCGCTCACCTCCGGAAGGGCCAGAGAACACATCCGTGTCCTTCCAAGCCTCTGAGTCGGTGGGAACTATTTACAGCAACCGCAGGAAATGAGTCCAGGGCGCACAACATAAACGTGTGTACATAAGAACTTACACTTTAAATTTTGGAGCCAAGTTTCGCTACTTCTCTCGCGTTCATACAGAATATATGTTGCCTTCATTCCAATTATTGTGCAAGGGGATAAAGTAATGTGATATTTATAAGACTAAATTAAAATGATGCCACTTCTTATAGAAACTTAGGTCCTTAAATAAGATTCATGTTGCATGTGTAATCATGTTATTAGTAAGCACATAAAATATTTTCATAAGTTAAGTCAATATTAAGTATTAAGGTACAATGGATTAATACCCTGTATAAGTTTAGCATCTATAGTCTCATTAACTCTGTATTAAACACATAATTTCAACCCTTTCTTCAATGGCGTGCTCGTCCACACGCCAAAGAGAGCACTTAGAGAACTGAGATGCTCACAGGACGGTTACCTCGTATACGAAAAACTACTAACACGCACGTCTTGGCACGGATGCCACTCACAGGAGTGTCACCACGTGGGTCCCCTCTGCCGTTGTGAGGAGGAGACTGAGGGACTTTTTGTCCAGTCTTTCACAACCAGCATGACATTAGAAATGGAAAGTCATGAGTTTTCTCTTAGACCTAAGCAAGTGAATCTCTAATAGGTAAACGCGGAGCCTCTTACATGTAAACACTCTGGGACCTGCGTCGTCATCAGGAACTGAAATAAAAGTTATGTATCGGTTCTCAACGTCACCACAACTGGGGACTCAGAAATATTACTTCTATGTTTGCAATTTTGTTTTTATTTTATAAGACATTTAAAGACAGGAAAGATAATATAAAAATATCTATATAATTGCCATCTAGAATTAACAGACATTAACATTTCATATTTGCCTCAGAACCCACTTTTAAAATAAATAAAACAAGAAATTAAATTGAAGCCCCTTATATTTCCCTTCTAAATTCCATGTTCCCGTTACTCCCAGAAAGACCAACACAATGTAGTGCCAGCAACGCATCTCTGTGTTTTTCCGCAAAGGTAAGAGGAAGCTGTACGGTGCCGCTGTTCCCACAACAGGCCTCACATGTGAGGCATCATTCGGAGATCTGCTTGTTTCACATACACTGTTGTTTCCAAAATCTACTTTAATTTACTTCATTCACTTGAACAGTTCAATACAAGTCAACATGCATATCTCAAACATTTTACGTATTTCACAGCACTCACCCCCTTTTGAAAGACATGGAGGCGGTTCCCAGTTTCTGTGCCCATTTTTGGCACTTACAGATGGCTGTTGAAACATACTTGTATATTTTAAACATCACCACACTCAAGACATAAACTCTTCCTGCACTTCAACCCCACCCCACGCCCCAGGCCCTGACACCATGGATGCATCCCCCCCCCTCCAGTTTTGCACGTTCCAGAACATCCCAGACATGAAGTCATAGGGCTTTAACCATCTGTGTAGCTTCTTTCTCTGAACATCAACTGTTACTGCACAGATGCCCCCACTCTGGGTGACTGCTGAGCGCCCCACGGGGGTGAACCACAGTCTGTGTCACCGCGATTCCACGTGAATGGCCTGATTCTCCCGAGGCTGAGTACTGTGCTTCTGGTTTGGCCGTTTGGGTTTCTGTTCTCTGAAACGTATTCTCTCCCTTTGCCCACTTTTCCGTCGTGTGGTCCTTGTCTCATCAATTTAGAAAATTACTCTGTGTGTGTGCTTTGTCATTCTGTGCATAGCTAACAGCTTTTATATTTTCACATAAATTTGAAAATAAACATTCAAAGTCTACACGTGGCTCTTCCTAGAAGAACAGTGTCAGCAGCATTTGATGCCAACGGCACACACGCCAAAACCTAAGGCGGCATTTTGGTCAAGTCCACGTACTTGATTTCCATTCAGCGAAGCTTAAAAGGACAGAACGGCCCTTTCCTTGGAAAGCGGGAGGTGGGTAATGTCTTCCCTCCTGACTTTGTGAACTTAAATCCATGAAAATAGAGCAAGAGAAGGCACAGTCCTCCCAACTCTCTCTGATCCGATTATGCTGCCTTTTCAGGCAACAGGCATCCTGCTGGTTTGCAGTAACTGGATGGAACGTGTCTTTCTCCTTCCTGCCAACACAGAGCGGCTGCAGGAACTGACGAGCAGCGTCCATCCTGCAGGGCCTCCCAGGCCCTGAACAGCACTCACCAAATGCCGCTCGCCCAGCCCGAGCCCTCCTGGGCCCAGCCCCCTCCCTCGGCAACCAAGCAGCAGGGAACTGCGTCTTACACCTTGTAACCTCCCGTCCCTTACTCTCTGGTTGTTTCCTGCGTGGGTTTCCTGCTCACAGGCCTGGTGTAACTCCTTACTACAACCCCTGGGCCACCTCTAGCATCTCATTAGAAGAACGATAAACAGCGTCACTTAGAAAATCCCCTTTCTGGCAGCCTGGTTCAAGCCCAAATTGTTCTCTCGCGCGTGGGATCCCAGCTGATCTCGCTCTACACCACCATCCACTCTTCATGCAGCAGCAAATGAGGTACTTTAACAAACACGATCAAGGTTCTCAATGGCTTGGATTCCTTTGAAACGCCTGTACTGCACTTAAAATCCCTGCTCCCAGCCACGACCCGGGCAGCCTACAGGTTCTGCACTCATGAGCCTGGGCCACCTCGCCCGGCTCACTGGGCTGCCCGCCCAGGCCTGGCTCCCTCCCCCACAGCCTTTCCGCTCAGCCCCTGCCCGGACCTGCTCTCCTGGCTCCTTTCCCTTCTGTCTTCTTCCCCATCTGGCCCAGCCTGAAAGTCACCTTCTCAGAGAGCCCTTCCTGAAGCCATTTCCTCCTCTCATTTTTCTGTCACAGTCCTGTGTCTTTCTTGGAACAATTTTATTCATTTAGCTTTTTATTGGCCGATGTTCTTAGTAAGGGGAAACTTTGGGAAGGCAGGGCATTTATCTCCATCCCAATGCTTACATGAAACCTGGGGTTTATAAACAGCCCAATAAGGAAATATTTGATGAACGGATGACCCCTTGGAGTCAGAGCTATACACACATGCATGCACACACACATACTCATGCACACACACATACGTGCAAAAAAGGGCGCACACACACACATGCAAACGCGTGCACACACTTCACTTGGAGACATGGTTCTTCTGTCCTGTACCTGGAGCAAAGCTACAGCCACCTGGGTACAGTTTTTCTGATATTGTTCTTCCCTGCCAGGATTCTGGTCAACCCAAATTATTCAGGAAGGTAACTCCTTCCCCAATGTACACAGGAATGAAGGGGTAAATATCAAGCGACTGAAACCCCCTTGTCTACAGACGTTTAAACTACCAATCAACACAGTGGCCTGTAGTGACCGAGCATAAAGGCTGCTGACACGGCACACGGCTGTCCCCAGGGGACGCAGTGCTTCCTCGGCCCTCGTGAAGACAGTGACAAAGAAAGAGCCTGATTTGGGCTCTTTCTGCACCGCTGAAATCTGTGTTAGCCTCTGTGTCCGTATCGAGGTGTTTCCATAAATCAACACGGCTAACAAAGAAAAGTTTGGGTGTGGCTCCCAGAAATCACTGCCCATCGGGACAAGAAACAGGAACACGCTCATTTTCTGGGTCTGAGTGGCCACCTTTACACCCTTTCCCAAATGTATGGTGCACCCTGTCGTGTGAAGGGAGCGTCCCGCAGCGTTTCTCGGTGGCTGATGGCATCTCCTGTCCGTGGAGGCAGCGCAGCTCCACGTGTGTGGCCAACAGCCATGGCCAGTCAGCGGTGCCAGGGGCCCCAGGAACTTCAGAAGCTTCTGGTAAAGCCCAAGTCCCGTGTGTGCTCTGCACATTTGCCTGGTCTGTGCTGACTACCCCAGGGCCCAGAGGACAGCCTTTCCTGCACAAAACCATCCTCAGTACATTATTCCAAAGGTAACTCTCAGGAGCGTTCTGAGCGAGTATTCACTCTAACTCTTCTCCTGACCACATTAAAAGGAATACAGACAGCACAGGAAACTTTTCAAATGGCATATAGCAAAGTCACACTTGAAATCACAGAATATCAAAACAAAAACAAAACAAAAACCAAAGCAACCTGTAGTGCTTAGAATTCTTGTGCCACACGCCTGCAAAGACACAACTCACCCTCACTGATCCACACCTTCAAATACCAGCCGTACTATTTCCCCCACAGGATTTCAATTAAAACTGTACCATTAGACATCCGTTTTTAAATATCATCTGATTAGTGTTGTCCCTCTAAAACCAGTAGCATTTTTGAAACATAATTATGTTTATATTTTCTGCCATATTGTGGCAGCCAGGCATCCAACCCCATATTCTCAGGTTTAAAATATCTCCAAGGGCATATACTGCCATTCAGAATATTCTTTATACCAATTTCCAAAGATTTAGGCTGGCAGTTGACAGATTTCATGAAACTGATTCACGAAGCCAGTAAATAAAAAATGAGTGGAAATGCTCCAAGTCAAACACCCCAGAGTCACAAAATGGCGAATTCGGAAGTAAGTCTCCCGTTGGATCATTCCGTAGCCTGCAAGTGGCAGCTTCGTCAAAAGTAGTAACTTTTGAGACGGGCACTTCCAGGCCCAGAACAGTTTCCTAATTAGCCACCCACTATGTGGCCCAGGTACAGATGCCACTCTTTGCCCTTTATAAACATCGAGGGGTAAGCAGATCCATGACAATTTTAGGAGGTCCCCACTTTGCTGATGAATGCTTTATGAGAAGGCAATGAATTCAACATAAGAGAGGTTATGTAAATTTGCGAAAAAACGGTCACGTGTGTGGACGTGCGCGTGGAGGCTGTGTTCAAATTCCCAAGTTCATGGTCTCTAGGCCTCGTCACTGTTACTCATTCCATGGACACAATGAATCTTTGCAAGGAGTAACCTCAGGAGACAGTAGGGCATTTCACCCCTGCACCTACTGCTGCATAAACTCTACTGACACAAGCACTTCTTCCTATGGACTCTGAATAAAGTATATTCCCTGTATCTCTAGGTATAAATGAAAACACGCACAGCATCATAGAATGGGATGAGTTGGTGGGGGCAACGGGAAGGAGGAACACCATTACTGTCAACACTGTGGCTACTCATTTCCACCATTTTTAAAAAGTGAAATCACTTAGATTATAAATGTAATTAAAATGCTATGTAAAGAACCGGGGTGTCCAAACTTTTTTCAACGTTTTTCACCAAGGGTCACATGCGGTAAAATATACAAACAGCCGGGCCACTCACTCGAGGTGAAGTACGTATTGCCTCACCTGGTTTATTTACATAAACTAAATATATTGTTGGAATTTGCTGCAGGCCAATTAATGGCCCGCGGGCCACAGTTTGGACGCCCCTGGTATAAAAGATTCACAATCTCTGAAGCATCGCTATGGCCCATAAGAAAGTGACACTGATATGCAGCAGATGGCTTCAACGTCGCTTAAAAAATGCGTAGTGTTCACTTGAAAAATGTAAAAAGGTTACACAAATATATTTGAAGTCCTTCCCATCAGTTTTCTTCTTCCATTTTACATGCACATTCTGTCTAGAGAACTGACCACAGAATCAATTTATCCACAGTATCTGAGCTCCCAGGGCACTCAGCGGGTCCTGGAAGGGACCACAGAACAGAGCTGGCAGTTCCCTGATACAAAGGATAAATTAACCCAACTGAAAAGTAAGGGACGTGCTATCTATTTCTGTGGGGAGCAGCAGGTTTCCTGCTTATCTCAGAATTGAAATACACTTCACAAGGTCACGGTGCCCAACATGGCTGATGGTGCTGGGAGCCCACAGCCCGACCTCCCTGCCAGTCAGGCAGGCATCCGGCCGGCTCCTGCCAGGGGCAAGGAGAAGGGGCCCAGGCCGCACCTCGGTGCTTCACCAGGCCCCTCCACATGGGGGGCTGTGGTTCCCGGGAGCAGGCCTTTCGGAACCGAGAAGGCATCACATCCGCAGGTTTTCTCAACGCACTAGATCACACTGTGATGAACACTTGTTAAAAAGTCCGTGCTCCTTAAATAGGGCTGCAGTGTCTGTGTATCTTCAGAGAAGTGAAAACCACAGTGAGACGTCTTCTCTGCTTTCAAACCCAGCCTCTTCACTGACAGCTCCCAGCAGCGTGCAGGCTGGAGCGTGGGCCCTCTTCTGACCACACTCCCGCAACAGCAGGACGGCACCTCCGAGCCTCCCGGTCACAGGGCGCAAATCTGAGCGTGCGCCCCAGCTCTCCAACTGGACTGGGGGTTGGGAACATGTCAGGAATGCCAGCCCCCAGGAAAGGCGTCTGTGCTCACATAACATCCTGTGGGCCTGGGTGTGGTGCTGACCACAAATGTCTCAGACCAACAACTGCGCCTAATTCATCACGGAGTTCACCCGCCAGCAGGGCGACCATCTTCACCCAGCCCGACCTTCCTACATCCCCACGGGACGATGAAATGCAGGAACATAGCAGGACAAAGAACGACGAAGAGTGGGACGAGTCTTTCTTGGGGTGTCTCCAGCCTCCCCAGGTGGGCTGCACGTCCCAGCGCAGTGTTCTCGGTGCTGAGGCGACTTTGGAAGAGCTTTGGGCATGAGGGACGTGCACATACACCCCAGCCCCTCCTGAATTCTCTTTTAATCCTTCTGGCCACAAAAGGCTGGACGTCCCAGGTCTGTCCTAATAGGTCACCCACAGCACGTTTGTTTTACGAATCTCACAGCTGTGGACATAAGGAGACAGCAAGACAACAGAACTGGCTGGAACTTAATCATCTTGGGTTGTCTCCATCGCAGTAACGTTTGTACGTACCTTTCATTGTTTCCCACCAACACTGGGGTTGCATGCATAGCAGTGGAATAAAACCTTCATTGCAATTCATTTTTTTAATGAGCCAATAAAAAATGTAAGTGAATTATGGTACATGGCACAAAACTACGGCAAAAGCATAGCTTTTGGGAGAGTACAATCTCAGAGAAGCGGAGACTAGCAAGTGGCCAGGTTACTTGAAGCTGAAAGGACAGCAGGAAGTCTGAGAAGATGGAGGCAGGGAGCTGCTGGGCAGAAGAGGGTCTCTAAGGAAACAGGCAAGGGAAGGGGAGTAACGAGGTCAGCTCCCCTGAATGTGGAACCTGTGTGACAGCTACTTGGCCGGCAGAGAAGTGGGGAGCCAGGGGAAATTCTCAGGAAGGGAGCGACATCCTGGTCAAAGTGACAAGCGAGAAAGGGGATTTTAACAGTGATATTTAGGTCTTAGAGGAGAAGGGCGACTATAAAAGGCAGAAATCCAGTGAGAGAAAGGTTTCCGTGGTCTAATGATTACAAGACGGAATAAGAAATTTTCCAGAATGGCTCATGAGAAACAAATTTCAGTGTGGGAAGGAAAAAGTTGGGGCAGGCTTTCTGGTCATTTATAAATAGAGAAAGGGTACAAAAAATGGCCATTTTCTAGAGAAGACTGGCAAAAAGGTGGTGTGCTACAGTAAACATGTGTTTTGCTAAACATGTGTTTTGCTAAAGCAACAGAAACTATGGAAACATCTAGGATTGCTTGTGTTTCAATAGACCCAATAGTTTTTTATTTAATGCAAATTCATCATAGAAATCTCAGTTTACTACCACCATCATTTCTTACATTTTTTCCCCTGAAATTCAAGACAGCAGAATTTGAAATTTATGAAGCTTTAGGTCATATCATCTAAAAATAAAACTTGTCCAGAAAACACACATTTTCTAAATAAGGAAGCCTTTTATCCGTGGCTAGATGATCTGTCATTTAAATAACTTCAGACAAAATCAGACAACCTGAGTTCCAGTTCCACTCTCTGCCATGTGGTTCCAGGAGGCCCCGTAAGTCTCTGAACAGGATTAATTTTGCTAAAACAGCCAGTGGTGACAGCATCACATTAAATGATACATACACACGCGTCCTCCATTCAAAGGCCCTTTACAGCACGGCCAGTACAGAATTGAGTTCGCCATAGTGTAGCTCTTTAGCGTTAGACGCATTTCGCTTGCTGCCAAGAGCTTCAGAAATACGAGAATTATGGCAAGGCTGCAAGAGAAAAGCAAGTACTCGTGTTCATCAAAGGGTGGGATAACGCGTCAGAGATGGAGGGATGTCAGTGTGCATGCACCCCCACCCTCGGCACTGAGAGCAAGGCGACGTGCCGCAGAGGGGAGAACAGGATGGAAGGGTCTGAGAAAGCAGAGCCGTCAGAACACAACAACCCATTATCAGGTGGACATTGCTGTTCACCCATTATCAGCAATCATTTGAGGGGGGGAGAGGGAGGGAGGGAAGGGGGAGAGAGCGAAGGTGCCTCTGCTGTGGGTTCCTGACCTGCTTCCTGTTCTGTGCAGGAAGATACCAGAATTCTGGGGGTTCTCACCACCCCTTAGCCCCCTTTCCATTACAGTCATGCTTCCGAAAGTTACAGGGAAACAAGGGCTGTACCATCATTTCCTTTTTGGTTTGTGGCTATAACAGACAGACCCACGGAGTGGGGAAGCCCTCTCCCGCCCCCAGGCCTGGTACCCTGAGCAGCCTCCGGCATTTTGGGTTCCCCAGGGCCCTTCTGAGTCTGCGGAGCTTCTCCTGGTTCTCAGAAGCCCAGGCCACATCCAAACAAAATGGAGAAGCGTTTGGATACATGGCAACGCAGCGGAGGCACAAAGCATCAGAGAAGCCGCCGGCTGACGGATCCCTGCCACCATGTTTTCCGCCAGCATGTTGCCCTCGTCTCCCTCCCAGCCTCTCTCCAGACAGAACCACAGGCACCTCGGGCTGGCCAGCGCTCACTGTGCTGCCACATCCCCTCCCAAAGCCAAGTGCTCTCCTGGAGAAGACAGCGGGAGCATGGAAGGGGGAGGAGGGCCCAGTGGAGGTCAGCCCTTCTTGTCACAGCACCGTACCTGTGAGTGAAGCCACCTGGGGCCACAGCACAGCCCAAATGCCCTCTGCATCCTGCCATGCGACCCAGGTATCACTGGCTGGGGCTAGAGAAATCACCCACCCTGCCGAAATTCCTGACCGACTGAATCATGAGCTTTCATAAAATGATTGCTGTTTAAGTTATGGGTTACTTTGTCATGTAACAAGAGGTCACCACAACAGTGCCCCTTCACATGTATATAAATTGCTACCTGGTCACATTTCAGAATCATTTTTCACCATTTCCCCCTTTACCTACACATAAGCCTCCAGGTAATTATCTTCCAAAGGGTAATCAGATTGTGCATTTCCCCAAGAATTTCATATGCAAAACACATACCTACTGAGGCCCCAAACAGTTATGTGTGGTGAATTCCCCACACACAATTCAACAAAACGAATGAAGAAAATAGCATGAGCTCTATTTCAGAAGCCAATGGAATGGTGAGAGTATCTACAAAGCACGGTCTCCCTAAGAGATAGTAATAAAAAAAATACACGGTAGATTTCCGGCCAAGATGGTGGGTTAGGTAAACGCTGTGCTCACCCCCTCCCATGACCAAATGAAAAATTACAACCAAATTAGAACCATCACTGAGAATCGCCTGAAATCTAGCTGAACCAGAATCTGACAACTAAGGACATATGGAGAAGCCACCTCAACACTGGTAGGAGGGGCAGAGACACGAAACAGGCTGGTCCCACACCTACGTGTGACCAGTAAAAATCAGGAGGGATATGTTGGCTACAGAGGTACTTCCTGGAGGAGCGAGAGGTCCCAGCCCTTCCCCAGCCCAGGGTTCCAGTATCAGGGAGAAAAGTCCCCATAACTCCTGGTTGTGGAAACCAGGGCAGATTGTGCCTGAGTGAGATGGAGGGCAGCTGGAGTCCCAGGTGCCCCTCCTAAAGGGACCACACACGGACTTACCTACTGATGGACTCACTGGCTCTGAGCTCAGGCGCTGGGACAGCAGCTCAAAAGGCGACAGGGACATGTGGGGAGGAACTGAGTTGTCTGGCCACTGGGCAAGGGCTGGACGGGCAGCTTTCTCCCGGACAGAGGAGCTGGCTGAGGCCATGGTTTCTTTGTTGAGCGCCCCCTGTCCCTACATGCACACACAGGTGGGTGCTATATCTGCGTCTCCAACAAACAGGCTGACACTGTTCATTGGCCTTGATTCCCTGAGGCCCCACCCAACCCAACTTTCGGGCACACCCAAGCTGCTTCCAGTGGCTTTTCCCTACAAACAACCTGTCTTACTTAGCTCCTGCTTTGAACTTTCCTGAAATCTCTCAAAGGTTCACAAACCCCAAACAAACAGCATCAGGCCCAGGCATGACAGATACCTCTGGCTGAGCAGCCCCAAGCCCAGCACCAGCATCAGCTGGCCTCAGCTAGCAGCTTGGCCTCTCGAGGCACCTCCAAGCCCAGCACAGGTGGTGGCCATCTGTGGATTGTTTTGTGGCTCATGCCAGGTGGCCCTGGGCGGGGCACAGGCTGTGGCTGAACTTGGCCTGTGGTGGGGCCCCTCCCAAGAGGCCCCAGAATCAATCCACCCAGCGGTCAGCTTCAGATCAAGCCACAGCACCACCCTGATGCCTCCAAGGACAACACACCCAAAGAGCAGGCTGGGCAGAGCTCTGCTAAAGTAAACCTGCTCTGCACGTTCAGCCCCTGCACACGGCTCCTCCGCTGTAGTCACAGCCAGTCCTCACAACCAGTGAGCCTGAGGGTCAGTCCCTCCCATTGATGTGCAAACAGCAACCAAGGCTCAGACTCAATAGGAGGACACACACAGGGACACACCTGGAGCACCCAGCTCTGGTGACCAGGAGACGGCACCACTGGGTTCCACAGGGCACCTACTACATAAAGCCACTTTACCAAGACTGGGAGACATAGCAGCCCTACATAACACATAGAAACAAACACAGGGGATCAGCCAAAATGGGGAGACAAAGAAATGTGTCCCAAATGAAAGAATAGAACAAAGCTCCAGAAAAAGAACTAAACAATGGAGAAAAGTGATCTGCCAGACGCAGAGTTCCAAACACTGGTTATAAGGATGCTCAATGATCTTAGGGAGAATTTCAACAAAGAGATAAAAATGGAGATAGAAAACATAAAAAAGAACCAGTCAGAAATGTGGAATATAATAACTGAAATGGAGAATACATTAGAGGGAATCAACAGTAGATAAGATGAAGCAGAGGATCGAATCAGCAATTTAGAAGATAAGGTAGCAGAAAACACTCAACCAGAACAACAAAAAGAAAAAAGAATCCCAAAAAATGAGAATTTAGGGACTTCTGGGAAAACATCAAGCATACCAACATTCAGATTATTGGGGTAGCAGAAGAGAGAAAGCAAGGAATTGAAAACCTATTTGAAGAAATAATGACTGAAAACTTCCCTAATCTGGTGAAGGAAATGGACATACAAGTCCAGGAAGCACAGAGAGTTCCAGATAAGATGAACCCAAAGAGGCCCTCACCAAGACACATCATAATTAAAATGCCAAAGATTAAAGTCAAAGAGAGAATCTTAAAAGCAGCAAAAGAAAGGCAATTAGTAACTTATAAGGGAGCCCACATAAGACTGTCAACTGACTTCTCAACAGAAACTTTGCAGGACAGAAGGGATTGGCATAAAATATTAGAAGTAATGAAAAGAAGGGATCTACAACCAAGATTACTCTACCCAGCAAAGCTATCATTTAGAATTGAAGGACAGATAAAGAGCTTCCCAGACGAGGAAAAGTGAAAGGAGTTCATCACCACCAAACCAGTGTTACAAGGAATCTTAGAGGGACTTCTTTAAGAAGAAAAAAATGTGAAAAAATGGCAATAACTACATATCTATCAAAAATTACTTTCAATGTAAATGGATTAAGTGCTCCAATCTAAAGATAGGGGGACTGAATGGATAAGAAAACAAGACCCTTACATATGCTGCCTAAAAGTGATTCATTTCAGATGAAAAGACACACACAAGACTGAAAGTAAAGGGGTGGAAAAAGTTGTTTCATGAAAATGGGGGTGGGGAGGTTGGGGGGAAGCTGGGTTAGCAATACTTACACCAGAGAAAATAGTCTTTAAAACAAAGGCTATAAAAAGAGACAAAGAAGGACTCAGTAATCCCATTTCTGGGTATTTATCTGAAGAAACCCAAAACACTACTTCAAGGGGATGTGTGTGCATCTGTATGTTCATTGCAGCATTATTTACAATGACCAAGATGTGGAGGCAGCCTGGGTGTCCATTGATGGAAGATGGATAAAGAGGAGGTGGCACATATATACAATGGAATATTGCTCGTCCAGGGAAGGGAGTGGGTCCTTACCATCTGCAGCAGCATGGATGGACCTGGAGGGTATTGTGCTGAGTGGAGTGTCAGACAGAGAAAGACAGATGCAGTGTGATTTTGCTTATATATGGAATCTAAAGAGCAAAATAAACAAACAAAACAGAAACAAACTCATGGATACAGAAAACATTTTGATGGCTGCCAGATGGGAGAAGGGTTGGGGGCAGGGTGAAAAAGACGAAAGGATAACGAAGTACAAACTGGTAGTTACAAAATAGTCATGGGATGTAAAGTAAAGCACAGGGAATATAGTCAATAAGATGATAATAGCTACGTACAGGGCCAGGTGAGCACTAAACTAATCAGGGGGATCACTTAAATTATGTAAATGTCCAACAGCTATGCTGTACACCTGAAGTTAATATAAAATAATACTGAAAGACAACTATATATAATTAAAATTGTTTTAAAAAGCGGGGAAAGGTGAAGGGGAATGAGAGGTCCAAACTTCCTGGTATGAAACAAATAAGTCATGGGATGTGATGTGCAGCGTGGGGCATACAGTCAATAATATTGTGACAGCATCATATGGTGTCAGATGGTTGCTGCACTTATCATGGTGATCACTTCTTTAGGTCTATAAATGTTGAATAACTATGGTGTGTCCCTGAAACTAATATAATATTGTATGTTAGCTATGTTTTAATAAAAGTCTTGAGAACACACACACACACACACACAGTGATACACTTACTGTGGTTGATGCAAAGCCTTACCTGCAAACAATACCGTGGATGGTGATCCGTGCGTTGCTTCTAGAGGGACAGCTTGTAAGCGGTTTGGGGGTTTTATTGTTGCTGTTTTGTATTTGTATTTAACATTCCTAAAAAGCTACATCACCAGGAAAGAGGGTTTCACATGATCTGTACGCCTATAGGCGATATACTGAAATTTGTTTAATTTGAAAGTATTTCCTAATGTAATGATTCAGGACCAGCCATACAATCATGATGAGTTTTGCCTCGTCTTACATTCTCGCCATTCTCCTCTCCTGATGGAGGGATTTAGATGGAACTTCATTTATCTGTGACTGAATCTGCACAGTGACCTCATCTGCTCTAGTTTATACTCTGTCATCCACTAAAATAAAAGACATTTATGCTTATTAGAATGAGTCCTGAATTAAGAGTAAACAGTCATTGAAGGAGGGTGGTCTTTCCATAATGAAACATTTGTATTTTGGTGACTTTTAGAGAGAGAATTAAGTTGCTAGGAGGCCTTTTTGGATCAACTTTTAGACAGTGGCCTAGGATTTAAATGCTGGCGGTAGCTTGCCAGTAAACGCCCAAGGACTACGGTTACCATGACAACGACTGACTCACTCTGTGTCTTGGCACAGTGGTTAACAGCACAGGGGACTTGGGCTTTGCTGCAGCCTTCGGGGCGACAGTGACACTGCCCGGTGCCACTGGATACTTTAGGACGTAGGTCCAAGTACACTGGGGTTCAGGGCCTTATGCCCATGGCAATTACAGGTTGATAAACTCTGCAGCACAATTCAGGCCCCTGTATCTTTAACATCTACGCCGGGGCAGCTGCAGGATGGCTGCGTCTCCACTCTGGTCTGAGATGAGCTGTGAAGAGCATGCAGACCCCACCCATGTGCACCCACATATAACCACCCCCAATGAGCTTGTTTCATCCATGGAACCAGCTCCAAATAACCACAAAGATGCCAGGGTGCAGCCTTGAAAGGCAAGAAATGCAACATAAATCCAGTTAACAAGGAACCCCGACCTGGGCATTGCACCCCTTCAGAGGCCACAGGACCAAAGGGCAGCCACGGGAGTCTCCCCTGAAGCCCAGTTTTCTGCAGAGAACCCCAGACAACCTTCCACTCTAGGCATCCGGCCTGGTCAACCCGAAAATGATGACGTGCACCGTTCTGTCCCTGGTCCTCATCTCTGAATGTGGAGGGCGGGGAAATGGGATGCACGCTTCATCACAGCGGTAAAGACTAGGCTGGAGCCGACTGTTTTACTGTTAAATACAGTAATGGGTTTTTAATGGCTGCTGTCCAAAATTACACTGGAGAAAAATGGTTTATTAGCAATAATAATAGCTGGCACTTTTATCTTCAAAGCACTTCCCAAGTATTAGCTCATTAATCCCCCAACTGCCACCTTGAGCCCATGGTCAAGGCTTCCAGCCTCAGTTTACAGCTGCTGTAACCCGAACAAAGAAAGCACTAACCCAGGCTCAAAGGAGCTTGGTCTGGAGGTCAATTTCCAATTCAAACCACTCATATCCATTTTTACCCATAACTGGGATGGCTTTCACTCTGGCAACAGCCCAGTCCTTTTTTGAGGGGACAGTGGTTAAGGGCAAACGAATGTATTTGAACTTGACTCACCAAAGCTCACATGAGTTGCACCTGAATTGCTCAATGCTGGTCCTTTATTTCAAGCAAATCAATTGTGTTCAAATCTGCCCAAATCAATTACATGCAGAATGTGTGTGTGTGTGGAAAACGTAATCTGTTGAGACCCTTTGAAATCTAGCTCCACTGAGAGCTGCCAGAGGTTACAAAGTGAAATGAGATCAAGGTCAAATGTAAACACCTTTCTTTTGCTTTCTATTTTTATCCACTCACTTAGATCTCCTTCAAGGAAAATAGTGTCTCCAACCAGCGAACAATAGCAAATGGCCTGCAGCAGTGTATTCCCCGTCCTGTGTAGTCTATGGACGTTAGCTCTGGTAGGTTGTTGTTTGCTCACCGCTGCAGCAATGCTTTCAATCTCTTGGCACTGTCTAACGCCTTCAGTGTTTTAATCTAATGTGAATTAGTCCAAGGAAACCGGGTCTGCAGTCTGGCCGAAGCGGGGAACCCATGTCTATTACCCAGAAAGGGCCTTTCGGAGTCACCGGGAACTTGAGAATGTCATTTGTATTTTACACATTAAACGAATTAACACTTGCTTCTAAATACCCCAAACCAAGTAATCAAACACCTTTCAAAAATTCCAAATATCCTGACCATTCGTAGAACACAGGTGAATTATTTCCTCTCCAAAACCTTATCTTAAGTGACAGCTGCCAGTAAGATACTGTCATTGCTAGGCTAGGAATCATTTTCAAGAACAGTCAGGCATCTGCCATCACCAACGATTTCCATCTTAACTGGAGTGGTAGAGACTCACCTGTGTGGAAATGTCCCCTGTGAACGCAGGTGGTTGCATGTAACACCCAGACATGAGGCCTACTGATAATCGAGCATCAGAAACCTGTCAGCCAAGAAGCGAGAGATGGAAACCAGGCCAAGCAAAGCTCTGGGGAAGGTCAAGGTTGGTCTTTATGCTGGTGCCAGGGCCTGTTCTAGGAAGGCTCAGACACCGGCAGCTTTTATGACACGACTCTGGAGAGAACACACGTGTCCACTCTCCCAGGACGTGCCCCACACGGACGCTCTTGACAACGAACCCTCTGCATGGGCTCTAAGTCCTCTTCTGAAATGCCACGTGCCTGGGCTGAGTACACACTGTCATTAACACCCCAGGAAGGGTCCTGCAGAGCTGCTCATCCACGTTTACCTGCGACATTGAGACACAGAAGTTCAGTGCGGGTGGACGGCAGGGACAGGCGCTGGTCCTCGCTGCAGACCCCAGTTAGTCATGCCAGTTGACGGGGCACAGAGGGACACGGCACACTTGAGAAGTGAGGCCCCAGAGATCAGAACAGGTGTGCAACGGCGGAATGCTGTGCCCTCTAATCCATGGGTTGAAACCCTATTCTGATGTGAAGGCATTAGGAGGTGGGGCCTTTGAGAGGTGACTAGGCCACAGATGGAGCCCCCATGAATGGGATTAGCGCCCAAAGAGCTCCCTTGTTGTGAAGATACAACGTGAAGTCAGCCGTCTGCCACCCAGAAGCACGCCCTCGTGGCAACGCACCACGCAGCACCCTGCTCTCAGATGCCGGCCTCCACGACTGCGAGGAATCCACGTCTGTTGTCCAGAAGGCACCCGGCTAAGGTCCCACGTCACGCAGCCTGAGCCAAGGCTGGGTCTGGAGGAGCCCGGGGACGAGGCCACCTACAGCAGCTCTTAGAGCTGGGGGCTGGCAGTCACACACTTCCGAGTTTGACTCTGGGCTCTGCCTCTTCGAAGCCACACTGTGTAAGCTTGGACAAGGACCCCCAGGTCTGTGTCACCCAGCTTTACATGGGCACTACGATGACAGTACTTTCCTCAAGTCACTGATGCAGAGATTACAAAATACGCGATAAACAGTCAATAAGGGGCGGCTGTTGAAGCACCTGCCTGGCACGGCTGTGTCCTGTCTCAGCATAGAGCGCCAGTGGTTCAGCGAAGCCTTTGACATGATTGGTCGCTGTCAGTGTCTCACAGGACCACGATCCATCAATCATCACAGAGTAAGGAAGTTATGGAGAACTGAATTTCTCGCTCTGGGCTGGGCTACATTCCACCTGGGACACGGAACTGGTGAAGCTCTCAGTATTTCCCCGAGACTCACTGCACGCCTCAGCTTATATATAAACTGAATTTGTTCAAAAAAATAAAGATTCACCATCAGTTACAGAATGTTTTTCTTTCAAACAAGAAACTAAAAGCAGTGGTGTGGGCTCAGAACGGGTACCCAGCAGGACATGTGAGCAGTGATCTGCTGTCACCACTGCCCAGCCAGCTCTCTAACTCGCTTGAGGTTTTTGTCTATAAAATGGGCTAAGACTTGTGCCTTTGTGTTCACCATGTTGTTGCAAACATCAGTCAAATGAGATGATATGAGAAAATTCTCCAAAGAGCTTAAACCACCCAAATAATGCAAGACATTATGATTTTTTTAAAACCTAGGAATCTTCAAAAGTAATTTTCTAAATGGATAGAAACATGGTGCCAAGTGTCCAGATCTCAGAAAAGGCCAATATCCATCTTCCCCTTCACCCTCTGCGCATGAGATGTGTTCTGCCCCTTGCACACACCCCATAATAAGCTGGTATCCCATCACTTTACATCTGTAGCAAAGGTCTTCAAGGCAACCACAAACTGAACTCACACTCAGCTCTAACAGCATCAAGTGGCCCCAAACGGCCACCTCCTACTTCCTACCTGACTGTCCCTTCACACTGGTGGGAGGCCACACCTCAGCTCGGACGCCCTTGGCCTGCTGGCCACCCTCCTCACCTGACACCACTATGCAGAGAGAGGGGTCCCCTCAGTGGTTAGACTGCACGGGTTCCAGGCACGTGAGGCTGCCAGACTGTTATGTGAGGGTGTCCCCAACGCCGGGTATGACACCCGCACTCCCCAGCACCACAGCCAATGCTTCTGTTAGGGAGGAGCGTCTGCGAAAAATACAAGCCTGTCACCACAGAAGCCGAAACGTGCCTCCCGCAAGACTCTCTCTGCTCTGTCTGCTCTCATCTCGGGACACAGAGAACACAGGGAGACAAATTTGTTTTCAAGTTTGGAGGCTGCAGCTGACAAGCACCTCTGGCAGGTGCTGGCCTACCTGGGCAGTGACACAAGGTGGGGAGGGAGTGCCAGAGGAGAAAGGGCGGGATGGCCCTGCATGCAGATGCAAAGCTTTCCCATGTGGGGCAAGTGGGCTCGCTCCACGCCCTTTGCCCATGTTCTATGACCTTGAGGTCTTCAAGGTGAGCTGGATATTTCTCATGAAGATTTATCACGAACACACCAGCCTCAGACCCATTCTCCACCTTCCTCCATCCTGCTCTGTGCAGAGGAAACTGACCTCTGCACAGCACCTGGCCCCAGGTGGCTCGGCCGCCCTGACGAAGGAGCAGTGGGTCTGGGGCGGGAGGAGATCTGATGGTGGCCATGTTTCCACCCAAACCGAGCGTCCAGTCTGGCAGCCGTGCCCCAGAGCTTCTGCTCTCTCCTCCTTCTAGTAACTTCTCTTTCCTCTTGTCCCACTGGACAACAGGCAGTATGACTGCAGGGGTGGTGCAGCAGCCCTTGTTGGCCTCCCTCAGCCCCGTGCAAAACGATGCGGCCCTTTCTGTAAACTCCCTTCCACTGCCCCTTGGAGGACGACGTGTGCACTAGACAAGGCCTAGTGAGCGCAGGGGAGGCCGGGCTTTCCCCAGAGGAGACACAGAACTTCGGATCCGTTAGGAGCACCAACCGGACATGCTCGCCAGGTCCAGCCCAGGCCGCTGTCCGCCACCTGAGCACTCACGTCCAATACTGCAAGAATATCACATTTTTCACGATAAATCAGAGATAGGAACTTGTATGTAAAATCTCGAGTTTTAAAATATGCCTGACTATATCTTAAACACTCCTTGGGGCAAATAAAACACATATGTAACTTGGGTTCCATCCAAGGGACATCAGTTTGGATCCTAAATAGACTATGGTGGGTGCCTCTTCTTTGGGGGAAAAAGTCTGCTTTTTATTACAATGCATAATCATAACAAGAAGTGTAGAAGTTCTCATCTATGCAGCTTTTTCTTACACAATTAGTCCAAATACCATAACTCTCACTCCCTCCTTTGACATCTCAAGGCCAAAGAGAAACATCCAGAGCTCGAAAGTCACAGGAATCGTAATATCAGGGCCTGTTCTAAACGTATGAATTTCACCAAATCATTGAAATTTCAGTATGGCTCGCTCCATTTGTTTGCAAAATCGGGATAAATACTTCTTTCCCACCACCTTCACTGAGATACCTGGCTGGAGAATGAAATAATACACCGTCAACAAAATGTGCATTTGAGCTCTTCAGAGAATAAAGTGCCATTTAAACCACAGGGATTAGTGAGAGAAACCTCAGAGGTTGGCCACAGCTGTTCAGGAACCGGGCTAACTGTGCGCCAATGCCCCAGGCCCGGGCGATCTTACAGAAGGCCTCCCAACTCAGCGCCCGTTCTCAACCCTGGACATGCAGCCTCTCACCTGAAGCTTTCCAAATCCACAGGCCCGCTCACACCCAGGGTGCTCACTGAATTGTTCCGGTTGGGACCTTTAAAAAGCTCTCCAGGGGGTTCTCATGTGGGCCAAGCCCGAGGACAACTATTAGGAGCTTTAAAATTGCAAGACAACCACTGCTCATGTTTGAGTGAAACTGATGTAGGTATCAACACTCTTCTACGTGCACCATCACTCAGGGCACACACTGATTCACACGCACAAGGAAACACACACACACACACACGTGTTTCTCTCTCTCTCTCTCTCTCTCTCTCTCTCTCTCTCTCTCTTTCCATTCATACATTGACCATGGAAGAAAAGGATAACAATTACTGTAATAAAAACCACAAAGTTTTGAGTACCTGATAAGTTCACTAAGCTGTCCGCACATATGGTCCCATTTCACGCTCATAAGCACACACATGAGCTGGGTACGAATGCTGCCCTCACTTGAACCCACAGCCTGACTATGACAGCGGTGCTGTTACCCACCACCCAGCGTGTTTCCCACTGTACCAGACACTGAGCGTTTATGAGATGCTCAAATGGGATGTGTGCCCTCAAGGATTCTACAGCGTAAGAAGGGATTGTGACACACACTAAAATTCACAGCCTGAATTACAAAGATGTTTACTGGAGCCCCTGGAGGCACGGAGAGGGGACTCAGAAGAAGACACCCATGGCTTTGCCGAACTCCTACTTGGAACCCACAGGGAAAAGGAAATGCATCCAAACATTGAAGGGAGACCATGACAAGGCCACCAGAAGAACCCTGGGCAAAGGAGAGAGTGTATTTACACATTTGCCAAATTCAATACGTTATTATTCTCACCATCATCTACCAGCGCCACCTGGATTGCATGTTTATGCCCCCCTGAATTTACCAAATTGTCAGCTCAACTGGTAAATCGGGATTTTTTAAGAATTCATGTCAGTTCAGACTCTGGTTCTTACTAAAAAATTATGACTAAACACAGACATACACACACACACACACACACACACACACACACACAATTAATAATTTGACGTCCAAAGAGAAAAACAAGTTATAATTTTTTGGTAGAAACAAATTAATGTGAAAATGAAATAAACACATTTTACAGAATTAAAAAAAAAAGAAAATAGAATATGCTTTGTCTTGTACTTTTGTTATCTATACACAATGGGAAGGTAAGCAGAATCATTTTTTACCCACAATACATAAAAATCTCAATTAGTTATGGTCTATTTGTGCACTGACTAAAAACATTCGTTAACAAAACAGAATTTTCTAGTTTACTGGATGAATATACCAGAAGAAATTGAAGAGTAATGTTCGGTTGCCAAGCAACCACAGCCCTTTCCCTCCCGTCTGTGATCAATCCGACTCATTCGCAGGCTTCTTATCCCAGTGCTAGGAATGCCAACCAATTTGTTTCTTGGGAAAATTATAGTGACTTTCAGTAACACAATAACACTTTTATTCTCAGAAGATAAACTCAGATGTTCTTTTGATCAAAAAGGGATGTGTTAATTCATTATTCTCTACATGGTGCTACTGAGAAAGCTATAATTAACTAACAACACTATTGCGACAGCATAAAACAAACTGTGAGCACGCCTATTAGTAATGTTTAAGGTGTTAACTAGCCTCCGAAATGAGAAAAATACAGAACCTTTCCTCCAATAAGGATGTAGAGAAAGGAGAAAGCACTGTATCTAATTAAATTGAGAACTGTTTCCATTCCTTCCCCACCCTTCCAAAAAAAGAGGGTGAGAGGGATGTGATGGCCAAAATGTGAGATTCCACTTTAACAGCAGAGAAAATGGCTCAATGCCAATCCTACTTGTAGGTAGCCACAAAATGCTGGTGAATAACGTGATCTTTTCTTTGAAAGAATGCTTAGCACAATATTTTTCCAGGAACGAACAGGAAGAATATTATTATGCTTTCATTCATTAGCTGTGTTAACTTAGCATATTGTGTGTAAATCACCATAATAATTGCATTTTCTTCAGACTGAATTAGTTGGAATGGAGCTGTAATCAAAATGTTCATAATTGAAACTATAGTATTCTCAGTCTGGGTCTGAGAAAATAACAAAGGGCACTGATTGAATCACATAATACAGTACACCACTCAAAACAACCTTAGTATAGAGACAGTTGGTCCTCAGGATTACACCTTTGCAAGTCAATTAGTTCCCCCCAATTCAGGACCTGACACCTCCAGATCTGTGATTTTTTTCCACAGCTATCTTTTGTCTTTGACCTAACTTACGAGCTTTCCATGTGCACGACTGCTTAGATTTTTAGGTAAAATATAAAATAGTGAAAAGCTAAATTTTTGTTTCTAGGCTCTATGGCATTGTTGGCTGCCATAAATCAAAGGCCAAAATAATTTCCAGAGAATAAAGCATTTAATACCAGTGTTCCTGGAAAACAATATGCAAATGATCATGTGGATTTCAGGTGAGCTGTCCCAGGAATTCCTCAAGGAACCTCTCAGAGATGGCATGCTCACTGTAAAGAAGGGGGTGTTGTCATGCATAAGTCAAACCTGAGGGCAAACTCCACTGAACTGGTGGGGGCTTCCTGACAATCATTCCCTCAGGCCTGATGTCACTGGCCTCCCTCCACTGCTTAATTTTGCTTTTATGAGATAAAAACTAATAGAATAAGAATCCAGCCTTGATCACCACTCTTATTTAATACTTCATGAAAAGGAACCAGCCTAATTATTTCAACAAAGCCATTTTGAGTCAAAAAACAAGCTATCTGCAAAGATTTCAGAAGTAAACTATAAAATCAAGTTTCTGTCCAGCAAATATTTTCTAGGTGAGGTCTGTTTTGTAAGTCACGAGGAACTTTGTGATGGTGACATCTGTCTGGTCTTACCTGCTTCAGATCCAGAGACATGCTTATATTTTAATAAGCAAGTGATTTCTAAAGAAGTTATTTAAAACCGTTCATTTGATGGGATTGATTAACTTAAAGGCAATACATATATTATGTACAATATCAACCCTGTCAGGCGTGCAATTAGGTCCCCGGGTCTATGGTTCGTTCATGACCAGGTAAAATGGAGCACCTGTGTAACCAGGTGGTAGCATTAAACATCTACAGCCAGCCTTTCCTTTAAATACAGATGCAATAGAGAACAATCTGGAAAACAGATATTCATCACCATAGTCCTGCACTTCTGCAGTGAGGTGGGTACAGACATGTCCCCAAAGTGATGTCTGGTGAGTTGCCACAGCCAGTACTCACACAGACCCAGAAGTAACCATTCATCCCAAATGATTCACTGATAATCAGGAGCTTGTGAGGAATGACATGACACACTGTGCTCCGCCATTACTGGAGGGAAATCCACGGCAGCACTTACGGCCATAAAGTGGGAAGCTGGGTTACACACTAGATCCTAGAACCTTGTGAAATTATGAAAGCCACAGGATGCTCCATCACAAAGAAGATGGGATTGCGACAAAGCCAACTGGCACATCAGCAGGGGAAAGAGGGAACTCACAGTCTTACACAAAGCCTAGAAGAAACACTGTCTTCCTGGTCTCTGAGAGTTTCCCCAAATGGCTTTCGAAGCTCCTCTCTCCACCCACATCTTGACAAGCCAACCCGACCAGCAGTTGGTCAGCTTTATTGTCCCATCTGCTGCCACCCAGAGCTTTGGAGGAGCTGGACTGGGCAGAATATTAATTGATATTCAAGATTAGAAAACACAAGATTTTACCTTCAGTAAAGATACAGAGACACGAGACCGTACTATCTCTAATTAAATTGAGGAATAACTAGTAACACCATCATCATAGTAACACCATCAACAACCATAACTAACTTCTGCGTATTTTTCATGCATCAGACACCAGGCTAAACTGTCTATTTGGATTATCTCATTCCAGTCAAGCAACAATCCCATAAGGAGGGTACTGACATTATCCCTGTTAATAAAAGGGGTAACTGACGCACCACATAGTTAAATCACTTTTGCAAAACCACACATCACAGATATAGATGGTGGAGCTGGAATTCCAAACCACGTGGCCACGTGGGGAAGACTCTGCTTAGCAGTAGCCAAGGTGGCTCACCAGTTGCCCACCTCTGCGCACGCGCAATCTCTCCACACCCCACCCCAGGCGTTCCTGGAGCGCACTACCGCGCACGCGCGTGCCGGCGGCCCTCTCGCCGGTTCTGCTGGCTGCTCGGCGGCTCCCGCGGGCTGGCAAGGCTGCGCGCAGAGCCCCGAGGGCAGGGGTCCCCCCTGGAGCCGCCCTGCGAGGCCATCTCACACCTGCTTGCGCCGCTGCCTCTCACCTCTTCCCCTGCCCGCCTTCTGGGCCCACAGCCCAACCCTCAAACCGCCCCTGTGCAGCCCCGGCCACGGCTCTGGGCGCGGGTACCTGGGCCCGCGCAGCGGCAGCTTCTCCACCCGGGTTTTGGTGGAATCCTCAGCCCGGCCCCTGAACGAGCAAGTGCGGCTGGCAGCCAGCAGGGGGAGTGGGGATGAAGGGGCTGGCGCTCCCAGCGTCTGGCTCCAATCCCTGCTCTCCAAATTAATCACTTTCTCCCCTCTTCCTCCCCACACACCCTCACTGAGAGAGAGAGAGAGAGAGAGAGAGAGAGAGAGAGAGAGGGAGGGAGGGAGGGAGGGAGGGGGAGGGAGGGAGAGAGAGAGAGAGAGGGAGGGAGGGAGAGAGAGACTGAGAGAGAGAGAGACCGAGAGAGAGGGACACAAAGAGGAAGAAGGGGCATCCGTGACTGGCATCTCTAGCTCCCCCAGTTCGGCTACCAGGGAGCCATGGCAACCAGGCCCGGCCCTCGCGAAGGTTGGGGGAGGCAGAGGTCAGTGGAGGTGTAGCTCCTAACCCTCCCGTTTCCCACCCCCACCCTTCTGTCGTCAGACCCACCCCCCTGCCCCGTCTCAAGCTGGCAGCGTATGCGGAACCCCATCGGGATCTGGAATCCTGTCCCGAGAGTGGGAGCAAGATTGGGGGTTGGGGGTACCAAGCCCTGCCACCCAAGAGATGGTCGGGGACAGAGAGGAGTGAAGTGAGGCCAGGACTGACCGCAAACCCAGCTGGACCTCAGACCCCCGCGCGCGAGAGGGCAGGACTGTCCAGTTGGGTGTGGACTGCTCTCCGGGGAGCAGGGAGGGATGGGGTGAGGGAAACTGGAGGCTAAACGGAGGGTTGTCCTACCGGAGACCGGGCGGAGAAGGTGGGGGCTGGAGGATTCAGGGACCATGCTGACTCCGCCGACTGACCCAGCTGTCTGAATCCAGCCTCAGACCCCCTGGAGCGAGGTCGGGAAAGGGGGTCTTTCCCGGTTTAGGGCCTCGGAGCCTCGGAGCACCCCACACTGGCCAGGCTGGAGCCCTGGTTTCCCACCATTTCCTGTCCACAGTGGGATGACCCCTCTTCCCAGTAGCAAACCCTGAACCTCCCCCCCCATCCCGCCCGGAGAGTTGGCTACTGGCGAGTTGGGAGACCCCCTCCCACCTCCGGGCGAGCCAGACACGGCCAATGGCCCCACCTCAGACACACCTGCGTGGCCTCCGGCACCGGTGCGTTGGGCGCCTTCCCTCCGGGAACTGGCCGGCAGCGAGAGGACGTGCAGGTCCCCAGCTCCGGGCGGTGCGCGCGGCCACGGAGCTCCCGGCCAGGCCGTGTTTCTGGCCGCGGGAGCGCGGGACCTGCTCGGGCTCGCACTGGCTCCACGCCCCCGGCGCAGGCTGCCGCGCCTCCTCCGCCGCCCTCCCCACGCCGCGTGTCCCTCCCTCTGCACACTCCCGCGGGACACGGAGAGTTGCGGGCTTAGGACTTGCACGGCGCCCAAACTTTGATCGTCATGGTCAACAGCTATGGTCAGAGGAGGTAGGATCTCTGCCGCTTTTATCCGCAAAAGAGATTGCAGACCCCTCCCGCTCGGATGGCTGCGCTCAGCGCAGATTCCAGACACGCTTGCGGGGCTGGCTTCCGCATCCGCAGCAGGTTGGAGGGGCGTGGTGCCGCGGCCCGCGGGAAAATGTGCGCTAGCTTTCCCTCCTCACTTACAGACGGGCCGGCCTTGCTGTGCAATTTACAAAAGATGCTCCCTCCGTAAACTGCCAAATTACTGCTGACATAAATGAAGGCGCCTTTCACCTTTACCGTCTTTTACAACACTGTCCTAACACTTATGTTCTAAATTTCACCGTATTATTCCCTAACGTTTCTCTTATCTATTCTGTATTAATTCGCCACTTAGGGCAGAAGAAAGCCCTGCATACTTATTTCCAATGCAAAAGGCCATTTCTGATGCCTTATCAATCCCACCAAAAACCATACATTTTATTTTAGGATGCCACAATTATTTTGGGAAAGTCACAGTCATCGACAGTATAAGTGATTTATATACTCTTTCATTTTTGCCCCACTACGGTCAGCTTTTCCAGCATTTTCACACAATACCACTTAAACAAACGCCCGTTGAATTCAAGTCCTCTGACGACTAGAATCATTGACTTCTCATTTTCGCTCCACTATGGCAGTGAGATTGGTTTTGTTCTCCTGCCTGCACGGAACAATGGGGACACAGAGCTGTGAGCTACCCTCAGATGTGGATGTCACTAGAGAGAGCAGCTAGAGGCAAGGGGCACGGAATGATGCTTCAGAAGCAACTGAATACGATATTTGAATAAACGGGCTTGTAAATTTTAATAATTGCTAACCTTGGAGCCCTGACTCTGTCAGTTCATGTGTGGGCACAGTTCTTACTGGCTGCCTTGCAAATTGCAAACGCAAGTGAGGGCAGGATTCGTCCTGAGTTTCACTTGTACTGCTGGGGTAATTTCTTCGCCCGAGGCATCATTATTCATGTGGCATGTTTTCTAAACTAGAAACAAAGATAGAATATTAAGGAAAATTCCAACGGGGAAAATACTGTGCCTGTAGAAAAACATTTCCAAGGTCAAGGAGACACAAAGCCGAGTTGGTCTCTGGCGTTTACCACCCTCTGGGTAAACACCCGCTGAGCAAAAGGCTCAGCACTCCCTCCTGGCCAGGCCCTCAGGCTACTCTTAAACACACAGCTCTTCTTTTCTCTGCTTAGTTTGCTCGGCATTCAAATCACTAAAATACACGTATATTTATTGAGCACCTAGCATGTATCACTGTCCCAGGTGCTGGGCCCAGTGGGAAATCCAACAGACAAGGCCAGTTGCTTCTTTTTAAATCAAATATGCAAAATATCTTGGAGAGTGCCCAGGCACATACCTGAAACAAGAGAATGAAGAGCCAGCTCTTAAATACCGGTTTTTCTTGAAGGGGAAACAACACATTTCTGAGCCTCTGTTGCTGCATATAAATGAAGAAATAATGGCCCACAGTAAGCCCATGGCTTACTAGGGACAGCCATTAAGCTACCATACTCATATACACAACACACTCACCCCAGGCAACTAACTTGTAGGAAGTGACAGACAGGGAAAAGTATGTAAGAAAAAAGGAAAGGAAGGGAGGACAAATGATTAAGGAAGAAAGAAAAACAGTATTTGAGAGAAAGATAGAAAGTATTTTAGCCAACAAAAGGATTTCTTTTTAAAGATATGCAAAATGGAGGCAGTTGACTTAAATTTCCACATCCAAGAAGCACCTCATGGCTGTTATCACATTTTTAGCACATTGTCCAAGGCAGGCAGGAATCCAGGCCTCCAGGGCCCTGGGACCCCGCAGGCCAGTGCCTCCTCCTGGAAGGTGGCCTCCGGCACAGCAGGTGTGTGCTGAAGGCCGCTTCTGGCACTGGTCTGGATCCCCGCCCGTCTGGGCTCCCAGCCTCCTGTCTGATTCTGTTCAGACCCACTTCACAGTTCACAAACAGCCGTGCTGGAGAACCACTCAGACTGCTACGAATCCCATGGAAACGTGCTAGCATAAGCTTTGAAAGGTGTGAATTCATCGCTCACCATTGAGGAAGGATGTAAAATAAAAATATGACTGTCACATCACATGTGAAAGGGACACACGGGTTCTTTCATGAACAGAAGCAGAGGGGGAGAGAGAGGGTTCCGTCATCTGGAAAGAGAAAAGGTCTTCAAAGCTGGGGCAGTTTGTAGCTCTTACCGCTGATGGAGTGCCCACCGCCACCTGGACCGCCCCTGGGTGTCGTGCCCAGAGCGAGGGCCACGGGAGGACCAGGACACTTGGGTGAAGCCCTGCAGGTAGCCACACGGTATCACTCCCAGAAAAACTGTTTAGCAGAAAAGCTGTCGCTTTGCAAATGCCATTTCTGTCTAGCACTTCCGACAGTCAGACCCACAGAGGTTTTCTGGCCAACTAACAGCTGGAATAAAGGAAAGCAAGATGCCCCATTGAGGGACAGACTCTCCAAGGTGACCTCGGAAGCACAAGGAGCCACCTCCCCTTAGGTGGTAATGAAGCTGGAGAAGCCCATTACTTGCGGCGTTAGACTGACAGTCCACACCCCTGTAACTAACTGGTCCTGTAACACAAGGACAAGAGGACATGCTGGAGAAATCCAAGGGCAACGATGCTGGGACAGACAAAAAGGGAAAACCTGGTGTTTTAGGCCACGGATCAGCCTTAGGAACTGATGGAACCAGATACTTTCACTGGATTTGAAAAGGGCTAGGTAATTGTATGACCGTTAATATACTTATGTAGCTAAGATAATGCTACGTACTGACAGATCTCTCGCTTAAAGCATGTGCCGATTGCCTGTGGACGTCAGAAGGGACCCCATCCTCCAGTCAGAAATGCTCGCCCACCTGTTCTGCTGGCTTCCTCTCTTCTTGGTGATTTACTCCGAAGTCCTGAGCAGCCAAGGGGCATCTCCAAGGCCTGTGAACTGGGTTACAGGACGAATTCATGTTTGTTGGGGGAAATCCTGGTAGTTTTTGGAGAATGGGGATTTCGTCTAAACCTCTCTATTTCCAAAATAATACAAAAGCTTTTCAATCGGGAAGGGACCTCAGATAACATATCCCCTGTAGTTTCTTTTTATACTTGAGGTTGCTAAGGTTCAGAAATTGTCTCAAGATTGCACAGTTGGTTAGTAGCCTAGGACATATTAAAAATCTCCTAGTTCTTAAAGTGTATCATGTTAGAATATGACAGGCCACGGCCATCTTGGAAGATCATTTTGTTTATTCCAGTTCTAGTACTGCAAGCAAGACAAAAGCTGAGTTGTGAGATGGTGAGTGACACCAGAGGAACAGGGCTGATCTTACAGAGATATAGACCTGTCAAAACGCTGTCTTCCTTCATCTTTTTCTTCTGTCTATTTTGCCCAGTTGATTTTAGAAACAGGTTTCCACACTCTCAGTAGGAAGGAAACAATGAGAGAAAAGGCAGAGGCTCCACCCCGTGTGTCTCCTGAACAGAAGGGCTTGGGGCAGGGGGCTGGCGGTTCCTCCCCTCCCCCAACGTGTTTTCTCTTCTTCTAGGGCACACAGCCCCCTACATAAAGACTCTACTCCCCAGTCTCCCTCGTGACCGAGTTTGGCCCCAAGACTAGGTTCTCACCAAAGGGACCTGATGAGAAATGCTGTTCGAAACTTCCAGGTCACCTACTTAAAAATAATGTGGTGTCACTCCCACTTCCCGTCTAGCTATCCTGCAGTAAGGAAAGCCTCATGTTGAGGTGACAAGTGGTCCCCATCAGCCTGAGACCCTGGGTGAGTAAGTCAGAGTCCAGAGTCCGCTCATGAATGGCAACTGAACTTGTGTCTGCTTTGAGCCATGTCTTTTGGAATCTCTTTATTACACCTGTTGAGCTCTCCCCTTCACTGGTACAACTGCAATCGCTGCCATCGGAACAATTTCGGGCGAGTCAGGGAAACACCCACAGGCTGCAGTGTCTACCTGTTGTTCCCTTTGCTTGCCCAGCATTTATCTACATGCGTGCAGCGCACGCATCCTCGGGAGTAATATCTGTGTGTGGGAGGATCAGGTTAAACTGTGTCCAACGCTGCCTATTGAACTCCAGTCCAGCTACATGACACAGGCACGACCCACGGGCCGCGTTTTCCATCCCGCTGTCTGTGGTGATCGGCGCAGTGAGAGGCAACTGACCCCAAAGACCCAGGGGAGAGCTCTTGGGTTCACACCTGAGCTAGCGGGAGACAGTGAGGACTGCTCAGCGGGCACGAGGTAAGCTGGGAGACGCTGGCTGCTTTCTAACCCTGCTCCTATGAGCGTGCCTGAGAATAAAGCCACAGCAGGGAAACAGACAGACAGACACGTGATACTCTTACTTCAAGTAAGCTGCAAGTCTATTGTGTATTAAAGCTGCAACTGGGATACAGCTTGACTGTGTAACAAGGTGAGTGAAAATATTTTCTAACCTAAAATAGTTAGAATGGGCTGGCTGTTTCCTGTGATCAAAACCATTTTTATTCACTATAGATTCCTTAGTAAGATTATTCATTCTGTGCGGACTGGTTGTTCAGTAAAGGGGTGGGCATGGCAAAAAGTCTTCCTTCCATGAGATAACCCGTCCAACTGACAGGGACTCCCTGAAAAACTGTATTCAAAGGATTCTTGCCCGGGTCCGAGTCCAGCGGGAAAGGACAGAGAGATCCAGTAATACCCTCACTGACGTCACACAGGACATGGTTCTCCTGTGCGAGGTGTTTCCCATCCTTGTTTTAAGGCATTTTTAGTTTCATGTGGCAAAAATCTAGATGTGTGCAGGGATTTTATTTTTTTAAATTATGATATAATGGTAAACTCTTTGGGGGCACATCTTTAGTCATGGACCAATTAGCCCTCTCCATGCTGTGTTTAGGGTTCATAATTTATGCTTTAAATTGATTTTTCTCATGCAAAATAAACAAATTAATTAGCAGACATGCATATAAATCACAAATTGCTAGTATGTGATATATGTGTTAGCACAAACCGTGACTCTGCAATGGCTATGTTTTCTTTCAGGAGTAAAGGAAACTTATCAGACTATTTTTTCATGTTGTTTCTCAGAATATGGTAAACAGACAAGCCCAACAAGGTATTTAAAACTCCACACCAAAGTACAGTAAGTCCACAGCAAGGGTCCGAATCTCCCACATGTACTGACAGGGAAGACGCACCCTATCTTATCAGCATTCAGTCCTCTACCTTCTGCCATATCTTCTGTGTTTCTGACTCAGGTAGTTTCATCAGCTTATGCTAAAACAGTTAAGGGCACATAACCAGACGTAACTCTTACATTGCCCACATACAGGCAGCCCCTGTATAACATGGCACTTTATAACACGGTTTCGCTCTAAGACAGTTCGAGAATTAGAGAAATCCCCGAACAACACGGAGAATAATAAGAGCTTTTCAGAGCAAAAGATATCTCATCCGAAATTAGGGAAATCCCCGAATAACATGGAACGTAATATGCACTTTTAAGAGTAAAAAAAAATATCTCGTTTGAAATTTTCGAGCGTGGATGTCATATCAGATTTGACTGCAGAATTTTAAAATTTATTAGAATTTTAAATTCATTTTGTTTGTGGAGTATTAAGTTCAGAGGATGAAGGTATCTTGTCAAAAAGAAAACGCCCTCGGTTAATGGTGCTTAGTAGTGATGACGAAGAAAACATTATTTAATATATATTATTAATATGTTATACTTTTGGTGAAAATTCCTTTAATAAGATATTGCTCTTAATTATAAAAATAAAATAGAATGTTTTTTTTTAATTTTTGGAAACTGACCCCCTTTTTTATACTAGTTCTTAGTTTCATATAACCCGGATTTGCATAACGGTGTTTTTAGGACCCTAACAACCGTATTATATGAGGGTTATCTGTATAGTGTTTCCTCCAAAAAGGCCCAATTTATTGGTTCACATTTTCTTTTCCTATTGCTTAGTCCATCCACCTTAATATAAATGTGAAACAAGTTTGCAAAATTTCCTAACTTGTATAAAGAAGCCATCTTAAGAGTTTCTTAAAATGAAGCACATTTGAGTGTCTCAGCTACGTGTAAAGGAGAAACTTTGATGACAAAAGTCTGAAATATCCCAGGATCCCTAAAATATTAAGATACAGTTATCCAATGATGACATACATAATTTAACAAGCATACTGAATATATTCAATGTAGACAATAATGAACAAACACAGAACACAAATCAAATTAAATACCTTGGTAATATTTTTGCTAATAAAAAAAAAGCAAAGCCAAATATAATTGCATTACCCAGTTTTAAGATAGATGCCATTTTAGAAACCATTCATTTATTGTACAACCATTTTAAGAAAAAAAACAAACATATTACTATATGAAAATTTCATGACAAAATTATCAGTTATATTCAGTAAATGTAAAAGTATCCATGGAGATGGACCTTGTCATTTCACTGCTCACACTACATACAATAGCCTGAAACACACGTAACTCTCTACGCCCATAGATATTCAATGGCAAAATCATTTATAAATATGTAGGAACATAATTACTATGTTGAATCATTTCTGACCTGCAAAAGTAGCAATTTCACACTGTTCAGCCTAATAAATCCTTATGACGGAACAGTCTAAAGTTATGTTTTTAAACATTTGTAATATAAGAAATTATTTCCATAAAGTTGTGGACGTCTAGTGATGGTTTCTTTCAGGACCAGCCGTCCTGCAGATCCGAACTAGCAAGTAGAGAGAAATACAGACTAGGACACCTGGAAGCACGGGAAGGCAGGCGCTGCACCGGGAGATAACTGAGGGAAGGGAGTGGCACTGGCTGAGTTTCCTGTTCCTTGGCGAGCAGGACCCAGTCTGTCCGTGCCAAGTGGATAAAATAAGGAAAGAAAATGTGCAGACTTACAGGCTTGAAGAAACAGAGAACAGAATCTTCGCAACCAGACCAGCTAGACAATGAGAGGGGAAATCCCACGAGACGCGAGCCAGGTGAAGGGAGCCCCAAGTTGCCACGCCTGGCTGTCCTCTGACATACACACTGACAGGACCATCCCCAATCTGCTCTGAGCTTCAGCCATCCACTGCCAAGCAGACTGCAGTTTCATCTCAGCTACATTCATGGCCAGCGAAGAAAAATCAAAATCAGTATTATCTGGAGAATATCGCAGAATCCAGAATCTCTACAATGCCCAGAAAACCCCACATGCCTCAACATACGATTCCACACATGCTCTGTACTCAAAGAGAAGACAATGGACGTTGAATTAAAGTGTGATTATAATTATGCTTAAGGAAATGAAAGAAGATATTCTCAAAATGAATATAAAATTAGGAAACCTAACCTGAGAAATAGAGTCTCTAAAAAAAGAAACAAAGGGAAATTCTAGATTTGAAAAACATAATGTCTGAAATAAAACATTGTGATGAGCTTACAGCAATATAGACATGGCAGGGAAAAAGATCAGTGGATATGAGGTTTTATCAACAAAATTTTTCCAACCTGAAAGAGAGTGAAAAGAATAGGGAGAGAAAAATGAATCCACCTCAAACCATTTAATCTGTGTGTAACTGGAGTCCCAAAAGAAGAGAGAGAGATGGATCTCGAGATTATTAGGCTAAGTGACACAAGTCAGACAGAAGTCCAGAACCACATGACTTCACTGACATGTGGGATATAAAACAAGGCTACACAGGAACAAGACAAACAAAGAAACACTCATAGACACAGACACAGTGTAGGGTTGCCAGAGGGTAAGGGTGGGGGTGGGAGATGAGGATAAAAGGGATCAAATATATGGTGATGGAAGGAGAACTGACTCTGGGTGGTGAGCACACAGTGTGATATACAGATGATGTAATACAGAATTGTACACTTGAAGCCTAGGTACTTTTACTAAGCATTGTCACCACAATAAATTTAATTAAAAAATATACTTGAAGAAATAATGGCAGAACATTTACCAAAAGTGGTGAAAGTCAGAAATGTATACATCCAAGGCCCTTCAGGACAAATGCAGAGAAAGCCCCACGTAGACACACAATAGTCAAGCTGCTAAACAACAAAGATTAAAAAAAAATCTTGAAAGAAGACAGAAAGCAGCACATTACATACAGGTGAATAGCACGTTTACAGTGCTGCGGGGAAAAGAGATCAACCTAGAATTCTAGATCCAGTGACCATGTTCTTCAAGTATGAAGGCAAATAAAGATAGTTCCAGATAAAAGAAAACTAAAGAGGGGTTATCGCTCAGAGCTGCCCCACAAGAAACACTAAATCTAAGGGAAATGATACCAGGTGAAACTCGGATCTTTAGAAAGAAATGAAAAGCACTGGACATGATAAATGTAAAATATTTAAAAATGGTAAATATAAAAGACTATTTTTCTTTCAGTTTACTTAAAGTATATATGACTGTTTAAACCAAAAAGTCCTAGCTCTGGCTTTCAATAAAACAGACAATTCCCCAAACTCAAGAGAAAATATACATTATCACATGTATGTAAAATACCATTTCAGATGTGAAGCTAGGTCTCAATAATCTGTATTTCCTGAATAAAAATGCAGCAGCTTTCATCCTGCTGATTTCACCCAGTGTATTTTATTATTAGCACGACCACAGAGTCTGCAGAGATTTTGCAGAAAGATCAGCCCAATTAGAGGAAAATGAGCATCCTCTTCCCAGATCTAAATTTTGCATCATTATCTCTCTAGGAAGAGATCATTAAATTATGATTTAGTCACAGGGCTCTTTCCTGAGTGGAATGCACAACACCTACCATCTGCATGTGAAAACAAAGTGGAATAAATACAGCCAGTCCACTTAATAATAAAATAAAAGAACGTAATATTTACCTACATTTGAATGAACGGCTTCAGAGGAGGTATAAAACAGCTCCCTGCCCAGTGTAATGTATTTTTCCTACTGTGCAAGCCCAAAGGAAAACTGCTTTTGGTGAAAGCACTTAGGACTGATTACTTGATAACTGTCTTCCACGCAAGGTAATTAACGATTCTTACAGAGCAACCATGGACCTTTGCATCACCCCAGTGGGAGACGCATTTGGGGGCAGCTGGGTTTTGATGATCAGAACCACACTGACCCCTGTTTAAAGGCCAGACACAAAGACCATCAAGTGAGAAAAGCAGGTTTCTCTTGTAGAAGTTCACGCACTGTCATATCATATCCATTCCTTCATGCAACAGCTGGATAACATGAGCAGAAGAAAGATGACATTTTAAATTTTTCATAATGACCTAAGAACCAGCAATTGTAAAAGCATAATGTGTAATGAATTTTTGTGAGTTTTCACGACATTGACAAGTGATAACGGTCCAGTTTAAAGGGAGAACAAGACGGAATACATAAATGTAAGTTTGTTGTATATTGTTAAAATTGTTATTTATGAAGTAAATATTTAGAGGATACTGTGCTTTTTAACACATATAACAATAGCACAGATACAATGTACATATAGAAAACACAATTCTCCATTAAGTGCTACTCAAATAAAATGGAAAAAAAAAAGTTTTTATAAACTGATATTATCTGGAAGCCTAGTTATATGTCTTTAATTCACACGACCTCTACAAAATTTAGATACAGCGAAAATCTAACTGCTCACCAAAATATCTAATGAAGCACAATAATAAGCTTCTGAAAAACTTAAAATGCCATTGAGATACATTTCATTTTGATAGGAAGTTAATATATTTGCTAGGGATAAATTACAAAGCCTTATGGACTAATTTTTCCTGGAATGATTTAAATATCAAATTCCAGTGCCAGATTTTGAAAGTGTCGCTGGCAATTAAATTCTGTGGAAGTTTGTGACTAAAGCCAGGCATATGTCCCACACGTGACGGATTACACCCGGGCACTTCCATGGCAACCTGCAAACCCTCCAGAAGAATCTATTCAGGCCATAACTCGACCCCGATGACAGAGCAAACCAACATAAAATGGGGACTTTCCCAAAGGGGTTATTTATGGAGGGTCGGAAGAGGTTCCCATAAAATGATGTGGAGGTCTCACTTTTCTGTCTTACACTTACTCTAATAAACTCCTGTCCTTTAAGGGATCGAGTTTTCTCACCATCGTGTGATCGCAGATGGAAGGGGAAACAGCCCTTGTTAGAATCATCTCAAAGAGGGAAAATCAAGTGTGTTCTCTAACAGAGACGGTGCTTTTGTTCACACCCTTCGCAAATGACTGAGCCTCCTTGGGAGCGGGGAGTTAAACGGAATTCTCAGTAGGTGTGGTCTTGGTCTTGTTCGTCTGTCGAAGATGGAGGGCTTTGTTTTGCTCTTGATTCCCAAGAGATTGGGCTTCACTAAAGGATACAGAGCGTGTTGCTCAACAGGGCATGTAGTGTGTGTTCAATCAGAGAAGTGCGCCGTTGCGTCAGAGAAATCACAGGCCGACAGCACGAGCATTCGGTCTTCCCTAAACAGAAGCAACGGGGAGAGAGGAAAGGAAAAGCAAACAAAACCCTCATTCGTACAAAAATGCTTCATCTAGAAACACACGCTTGTACCTCTACCTCACATTGCTTGAGAAATAAATAACCCTCTCAATAAAATATGTGGTATACCACAGTCAAAATGGAGATGCAACCAAATAAAGAAGATCCTGAGAGTTTAAAGGGAAAATAAACACACACAATTGACAGCCAGATGCATTTCTGTGGCCCTCAGCTTTGGCGAGTACTTCTTGGGCCCTGCAAGCAAACGACCAGGGGACTTGTATTAGTGACACTTGTCCATACACCTTGTCTCAGGGTAAGCAACAGTGGGAATGCCACCGGACTGATCTCCAAATGCAGCCACACACACATAATGTGCACGTGGCATGTAGGGTGTGTCCCTGGCACAACAACAATCCATTTCCTAGTGCTGAAGAAATGGAACTTTAGTAGGTTTCAAGATTCCTCTGCAAATAGAGCAGAAAGGTGAAAACAGCAAAGGCCGCCCGGTTTAGCTTAAACAAGCAGGTTCCTTTCTGTGTCTCCAGAAGGAGAGATTCACTGCCTCGATCAGACCCTAATCCTGTGCAGACTCAGCTCAGCAGTAACAGGGATCCTTTCATCTCCAGTGTGGCTCTGTTCTGTCCTGCTGGCAGGACGCTCAGCAAGTGAGGAGCAATGGGACACCCTGCCAGTTGCCGGAAAGCAATGCGCTCTGCCAGGCCAATGCCCAGGCCCCCAGGGCAAAGGGGGTTTCCTATCACAGGTGCACACCAGTCACACAGGTAAGGTACCCCAAAGGCTGACTCGTCTTCCCTCCGTGCATCAGAGCTGTTCCAGTCTGATTCTCACAGCCATTTCACCGAGACCCTCAGTGAGTGCAGACATGGCACCGTAGCTGGCCAATGAAGTAAGTGTATTTTATTCTGGGAGGTAAACTAGTTTCAATGGTCCCTTGGCCTTTAAACTTGAGTATCTGATCAAAACAACAAAAGCAACAAAGTCTCATTTAAATGAAGTGACTTCTTCTGGTGATGGAGAAAATGGTGGTGGTATTCACATATAAGCAGAATTTAGCAGAATCATCAAGTGCTTCATCCCTGGGAAGCCTGGGTCTCAGGATTGGAACCAGTGATTTTGGACTTAAATTTTACAGCAGTGAAGATGAGGTGGCTGATCTCTGTCATCTTTTTGTCTCATAAAAAAGCACCACACACATTTTAAAATCACAAATTATCCTTAATTTAATGGTACAGAATGCAACCGTGCAATAAAATGACAAAACAAATATCGCTCCATAAAATGAAGTGATCCAAAAAATTTCTCAATCACTTGCTTTAATCAAAAAAGTTACATTTCAATAAATGATCAAGTGTTTGCTAAATACTTACCATGTGCCAAAGATAAGGAACAAGACAGAGTTCACTCTTGCTCCACTTGGGACAATGCAACATATAAATAAGAAACAATTAGGTAATTGGCCTTAATTGAGGTCAGGCTAGAGGTGCACACGGGAGCGAGGAGGGATCATGCCAAGACTTTCAGTTACTTTAGATCATTGATCCCACCCTATTTCTCCCTGACTCAGAAGTCTAACATGTCTCCTTACTGACAAGAGGAGGAAGCCCACAGTCTCGGCTTCTTAGCACCAGCACACTCAGTCCTCCCAGCGCCACTCACAAACACAGACCTGTGTGCACTGGGCTGGTGAGTACACGGCTCCAGGGCCACAGCCAACCTATTGTCCTCAATCGCCATAGTGCTAGATGACTCATCTTGGCTCTTAGCATGTATAGCTGTGCCATAGGAATTTCCTTTCAGTTCTTAATTAATTGTAATAATGACAATAAACAAGCTAACACTGTTGACGGTCTCCTGTATGCGGTACAGTACTAAGGCCATTACCTACTTCACACTCACAAAACATGCATAAGTACGTACTAGGATGACTCACTTTCCACTCAAGAAAGTGAGTCATGAGGAGGTTAAGTCAATTGTATAAAGTTACAGGAAGTGACGGATCCAAGCCTTCAACAAAAGACAGTTTGA